>NC_043958.1:24057097-24419597 GCF_902148855.1 Sphaeramia orbicularis | reverse complement strand
GATGTTTTTATAGACATGTGAAAGTTAATGGGAGAAAAAAAAAGATGTAAAAAATTATTTTCAAAAAACTGAACTCTGACCTATTTTTCCCACATCTATTCTGGGTCAGTGGAAATTAGGGATGTAACGATATGAAAATTTCATATCATGGTTATTGTGAACAAAATTATCACAGTTATCATTATTATCGTGGTATTGTTGAAATTGTGCTCAAAATGTTCAAAAAAGTACGAATACACACACTGAAATAATTTAACCAAGTTGTATTTTGAAAAAAATAAAATAAAATAAAAAAAAAAAAAAATTGGTACAATGCACTTTCTCTTGGCAGAAACATTCAAATATTAACCCTTAGTGGCCTGAGCCTATTTTGTCCATTTTCAGTACTTTTGATTTTACCTTTATAAACTATATAAACAAATGTTTACTATACCAATGTTTGGTATCATTTTTTTAAGCACAACATCATCTATATCATCTGTCTATTTTGTTTGGTTTTTTTTTCACTTTAACCTACTATGAAAACATAAAAGACCAGAAAACACAAAAAACTATAAATCCGATTTGAAAAATGTATATAATTTATTGCATAAATAACACAAAGATGCTTAACGAACTTTTTCAAAGACTTTAAAAGTGATTATCAGTTCCAAATATTAGGTATATAAAATCAAATATTTGACATAAAAGCAGATCTTTCCATAGGCGTTTTCTCCCCTTAAAGTGCGATAATCAAACACGGTTGTCATGATAATGAGAATTTAAACGGTAATACTAACCGTTGGCAATTTTACTGCGGTTTATCGTTATACCGGTAATTGTTACATCCCTAGTGGCAATCTATAAACCCTATTTGGTATGAATTCAAGCCATAGTTTTGCTGCAATAAACATTTGAAATTTCGCCCATGATAAGTAAAAGGAAAAAAAAAAAAGATTTGAAAAATTCATAAAAAAAAAAATTGGAACTTTGACCCACTGTTTGCAAAATGTAATGGCAAGGCAAGGCAGATTTATTTGAATAGCACAATTCATACAAAGGGCAATTCACAGTATTTTACAAAAATGGAAAAAATGGGATCTATTCTGGGTCACTGGCAATCTATAAACCCAATTTGGTAGGAATTTAACCAGTAGTTTTGCTGCTAGAGTGTTAACAAACAAACAAACTAACAAACAGAACCAAAAAAAAATACCCCTTGCCTTCCCTAAAGGGGGCGGGGTGAAAAAAAAAAAAAAAAAAAAGTGTGCCCATCCAATTTCACTGATCCAACTCCATGGGTTTTACTGGTGAATTGAATGGTCAGTGTTGTAGAAGATGACGGTGTTTCCACGGTAACAAATGGCTCATATGTGATAACCATGAAAACTGACAAACTGCATTTTACACCAATTACGCTGGGTTGCAAAAAAAATGTTTTTTGCAAGTTGTCTAGGTTTTTTCAACTGGTTTAGGACCATTTTGCACCGCGAAATCCAAACATGACATCTGTTTTTCTCAATCAGGTCAGGTTTTTTTTTTTGCTAATTTGATTTTGAAAAATTTGATCTTCTCACACAATCGATTCCATTTTTGTGACTTTATCAGTTGATTTTTTATATAGTTCTCACCCAAAATAGGTTTTAAGAGAAAAAAAAAAAAATTTCTAACAGGATGTAGTTATTAAGCGTTACAAACTTTAGCAGAATACATCAGGCATATTTTTGCAAGATCTTCTAGTCGAAGCCATTTCATTCACCTGTAATATTAAAAGAAAACATTAATCATAAATTGGCAAAAGGAAAATCTTCAGAACTCGTTTATTGCAAGAAATATGAAAGAATTTTGTATCATATGATGTGAAAATGCCCATAAATGTAAGCAAAAATGTTAAAAAGCCAATATGTAGCATAGTTCAGAAAGTTGACCTGACTGAGCAAAATCAATGTGATTTTTGGATTCAGCACCAAAATTATCCTAAATCAGCTCAAAAAACTGAAACAATGCATTTGTTGTTGACCAGTGATATTAGTAGTAGGGGTGTAAGAAAATATCATTTCACAATACTGAATTGATATTAAAAAGTACTACATCAATATTTTTTCCATAACACCGTAAAGACCCAAACAACCACTGGTAACCAATATAAAATATTAAATAACTTCTGATCTATTAAACCTATCAATACATGTAAATAATTGGTGTAAAATACAGTTATTCATCTTTTCAGGGTCATCAGATATGACCCATTTGGACGTTCAAAGACATTCAGAGGCTTCTACAACGTTAAATCACCAGTGAAACCCACAAAGTTTGATCATTAACAGTGGATGGAGACACTTGATTTATGTTCAGTTAATGATAAATTTTGTTGAAAAAAGTGACATTTTCTTCATTTTTCTGTTTATGATATTATGACAGTTAACTTTAAGTTTGAGTTTTTACGAACATCTACATGATCAGTGAATTAAATATGGGGAAATATCTGATTTTTATTGAAAAAACTGCGAAATACATTGGATGATATTATAATAAATGGTGATAAATTGCTTAAGAAAGGTTAAATAGAGGGAAAATTCATTTGGGAACTGTCGGAAAAGTAACACCTTGTTGCTGACCTGATTGAGCAAAATTAATGTGATTTTAGGATTCAGCACACCAAAATTATCCTAAATCAGCTCAAAAAACTTAATAAATTTGTTGTTTACCAGTGTTATTTATATATTTTGATAGGTGTTAAACATTTTAGATCAGTTGATGGTTTGGATTGTTGTTGTTTTTTGGTTTTTTTTAAGAAACGCGGGAACTCCAAGCATTCGCCAACGCAAGTCTTGAATCTCTCTGAAAAACACTCAGCGGGACAGTGTAGACGTGGCATCAGACCAGCTTAATAACGCTTGGTTTGGCAATAATATGACGGTCGTGGAAGTAAAAGAGACAGCTTGTGCCCACGCGGATGAAAAGCAAAAGTGGAAAAAAAAAAAAAAAAAAAAAAAAGGAAAAGAAGGGGGGGTAGAGAAAAACAGGGAGGAGCGTTAAAGGACGGCGATGACGTGCTGTCACCTGTTTGCCGGTTCGTTAGCTGAGAGCGCTGCATGCTCTCATAGGGGAAGCTTTTGATGCTTAATTTGCCGCTCGGCTGGCTTTGCGCATGGCTTGGTGCTCAGCGGAGTGGCTGTCCCAGTCGCATCCTCTACTAGTGTAGGATCCTCCACCGGAGGCTCGGACGGGGCAGGATGAGGAGGCAGCACAGGGACGAGGGTTACCACCCGCGTGCAGAGGTATGCGGACGCTGAAAGGATCTGCAAAAAGACAGGAAATGATGGGCAAATGTTGGAAGAAGAAGAAGAAGAGTGAAGGGAAACATTGCTAGTTTTTATTTTGTGATGCTTTCACTTTGTGTAGACTTTGTTTTGTCTTTTTATTTCCTTTATGATGTAGCATTCTGTTCATTTTCTTCATGCAGACATAGAAACCTAAGACAGAAGATGATGTGATAATCTAGGGATGTTTGTAGAAAAGAAGAAGAAGAAGAGTGAAGAGAAACATTGCTAGTCTTTGGTGGATGGATCGGACTATGTTGTGTGATGCTTCTGTGAGAGTTTTTATTTTCTTTTGCGATGTAGCACATGTAGTCATGCTCAACCCGAGGCAAAAATCGGATGAGTTTTCACTTTTTGATTCTCAGACACTAAACGTTTTGATGCAAAAAGGCAGGAAATGATGGGCTAATGTTGGAAGAAGAAGAAGAAGAGTGAAGGGAAACATTGCTAGTTTTTGATGGATGGATTGGACTTCATTCTGCGTAGCTTGTGTGAGACTTTTTAGTTTTTTTTGCAATGTAGCACATGAAGTTATGCTCAACCCGAGGCAAAAATCGGATGAATTTTCCCCTTTTCAAGTACAATGTTTCTCCAAAACATTGCAAATGTTTTGGAGAAACATTGCTAGTCTTTGGTGGATGGATCGGACTTCATTGTGCAATGTTTGTTAGAGACTTTTTGGTTTTTTTTTGCGATGTAGCACATGTGGTTATGCTCAACCCAAGGTGAAAATCGGATGAATTTTCACCTTTTGATTCTCAGACACTAAAAGTTTTGGTGCAAAAAGACAGGAAATGATGGGCTAATGTTGGAAAAAGAAGAAGAAGAGTGAAGGAAAACATTGCTAGTTTTTATTTTGTGATGCTTTCACTTTGTGTAGACTTTTTCTCTTTTTATTTCCTTTATGATGTAGCATTCTGTTCATTTTCTTCATGCAGACATAGAAACCTAAGACAGGAGGTGATGTGATAATCTAGGGATGTTTGTAGAGAAGAAGAAGAAGAAGAAGAAGAAGAAGAAGAAGAAGAGAAACATTGGTTGTCTTTGGTGGATGGATCGGACTATGTTGTGTGATGCTTGTGTGAGACTTTTTGGGTTTTTTTTATGATGTAGCACATGTGGTTATGCTCAACCCGTGGTGAAAATCTGATGAATTTTCACCTTTTGATTCTCAGACACTAAAAGTTCCGGTGCAAAAAGACAGGAAATGATGGGCTAATGTTGGAAGAAGAAGAAGAAAAGTGAAGGGAAAGATTGCTAGTTTTTATTGTGTGATGCTTTCACTTTGTGTAGACTTTGTTTTCTCTTTTTATTTCCTTTATGATGTAGCATTCTGTTCATTTTCTTCATGCAGACATAGAAACCTAAGACAGAAGATGATGTGATAATCTAGGGATGTTTGTAGAGAAGAAGAAGAAGAAGAAGAGAAACATTGCTAGTCTTTGGTGGATGGATCGGACTATGTTGTGTGATGCTTCTGTGAGAGTTTTTAGTTTCTTTTGCGATGTAGCACATGAGGTTAGGCTCAACCCGAGGCAAAAATCGGAAGAATTTTCACCTTTTGATTCTCAGACACTAAAAAGTTTTGGTGCAAAAAGACAGGAATTGATGGGCTAATGTTGGAAGAGGAAGAAGAAGAAGAAGAAGAGTGAAGGGAACATTGGTAGCTTTTTTTGTGTGATGCTTTCTACTTGTTTTCTCACTTTGTATAGACTTTGTTTTCTTTTTATTTCCCTTATGATGTAGCATTCTGTTCATTTTCTTCATGCAGACATAGAAACCTAAGACAGGAGGTGATGTGCTACCCTAGGGATGTTTGTAGAGAAGAAGAAGAAGAAGAAGAAGAAGAAGAAGAAGAAGAAGAAGAAGAAGAAGAGAAGAGAAACATTGCAAGTCTTTGATGGATGGATCGGACTTCAATGTGCAATGCTTGTGTGACACTTTTTAGTTTCTTTTGCGATGTAGCACATTTGGTTATTTTCAACCCGAGGCAAAAATCGGATGAATTTTCCCCTTTTGATTCTCAGACACTAAAAGTACTCCTGGAAAAAGACAAGGGATAATGTGCTAATGTTGGAAGAAGTAGAAGAAGAAGAGTGAAGAGAAACATTGCAAGTCTTTGATGGATGGATCGGACTTCAATGTGCAATGCTTGTGTGAGACTTTTTTAGTTTATTTTGCAATGTAGCACATGTAGTTATGCTCAACCCGAGGTGAAAATTGGATGAATTTTCACCTTTTGATTTTCAGCCACTAAAAGTACAATGTTTCTCCAAAACATTGCAAATGTTTTGGAGAAACATTGCTAGTCTTTGGTGGATGGATCGGACTTCATGATGGAATGTTTGTGGGAGACTTTTAGGGTTTTTTTGCGATGTAGCATGTGGTTATGCTCAACCTGAGGCAAAAATTGGATGAATTTTCACCTTTTGATTCTCAGACACTAAAAGTTTTGGTGCAAAAAGACAGGAAATGATGGGCTAATGTTGGAAGAAGAAGAAGAAGAAGAAGAAGAAGAAGAGTGAAAGGAAACATTGCTAGTCTTTGATGGATGGATCGGACTATGTTGTGTGATGCTTGTGTGAGACTTTTTAGTTTTTTTTGCGGCGTAGCACATGAGGTTAGGCTCAACCTGAGGCAAAAATCGGATGAATTTTCGCCTTATATTTTCAGCCCCTAAAAGTACAATGTTTTTCCAAAACATTGCCAAGACTGGTAATGTTTTTCCAAAACATTGCTAGTCTTTGGTGGATGGATCATATTACATTGTGTGGCACTTGTGGGAGATTTTTGGGGTTTTTTGTGGTGGAGCACATGTAGTTATGCTCAACCTAAGGCAAAAATTGGATGAATTTTCACCTTTTGATTCTCAGACACTAAAAGTTTTGGTGCAAAAAGACAGGAATTGATGTGCTAATGTTGGAAGAAGAAGAAGAAAAGTGAAAGGAAACATTGCTAGTCTTTGGTGGATGGATCGTATTACATTGTGTGATGCTTGTGTGAGATTTTTGGGTTTTATTGCGATGTAGCACATGTAGTTATGCTCAACCTGAGGCGAATATTGGATGAGTTTTCACCTTTTGATTTTCAGCACCTAAAAGTACAATGTTTCTCCAAAACATTGCTAGTCTTTGGTGGATGGATCGGACTATGTTGTGCGATGCTTGTGTGAGAGTTTTTAGTTTCTTTTGCGATGTAGCATATGTAGTTATGCTCAACCTGAGGCAAAAATCGGATGAGTTTTCACCTTTTCGTTCTCAGACACTAAAAGTAAAAAGCTTCTCCAAAACATTGCAAAGACTAGCAATGTTTTGAAGAAACATTGCCAGTCTTTGGTGGATGGATCGGACTTCATTGTACAATGTTTGTTGAAGACTTTTTGGGTTTTTTTGCGATGTAGCACATGTAGTTATGCTCAACCCGAGGCAAAAATCAGATGAATTTTCACCTTTTCATTCTCAGACACTAAAAGTAAAAAGCTTCTCCAAAACATTGCAAAGACTGGCAATGTTTTGGAGAAACATTGCTAGTCTTTCGTGGATGGATCGGACTATGTTGTGCGATGCTTGTGTGAGAGTTTTTTGTTTCTTTTACGATTTAGCACATGTAGTTACGCTCAACCTGAGGCAAAAATCGGATGAATTTTCACCTTTTTGTTCTCAGACACTAAAAGTAAAAAGCTTCTCCAAAACATTGCAAAGACTGGCAATGTTTTGGAGAAACATTGCTAGTCTTTGGTGGATGGATCAGACTTCATTGTGTGATGTTTGTGGGAGACTTTTTGGGTTTTTTTGCAATGTAGCACATGTAGTTATGCTCAACCTGAGGCAAAAATCCGATGAGTTTTCACCTTTTAATTTTTAGCCACTGAAAGTACAAAGTTTCTCCAAAACATTGCAAAGACTAGCAATGTTTTGGAAAAACATCTTTGGTGGATGGATCGGACTATGTCGTGCGATGCTTGTGTGAGACTTTTCAGTTTTTTTTGCGATGTAGCATGTGGTTATGCTCAACCTGAGGTGAAAATCGGATGAATTTTCACCTTTTGATTCTCAGACACCAAAAGTTTTGGTGCAAAAAGACAGGAAATGATGGGCTAATGTTGGAAAAAGAAGAAGAAGAGTCACACTTTTTACTTGTTATCCTACTTTTCCTTTATGATGTAGCACGAGTAGTTATGTTCATACAAACATAGAAACCTGAAGCGAAAATCTGATGAATTTGCACCTTTTGGTTTACTGCTTTAGCCTCTTCATTCCGTGTATCATTCGTTCATTCGTTTTTCGATTTAAAACCAAAAATGAAAAAACAAAAAAAACGACTCATTTTTTTGTTTTCATTTTCAAAACAAGAATGAAAAACGGATAACGGTTCATTTTTCCATTTCCCGATTTTGTGCTCAAATGAAACATGGAAAAAAACGGATAACGACCGTTTAATCCGATTTTGCTATTTTCAATATAGTTTTGATGTCTGACCCGGAAGTAGTCGTTACTAGAGAAAAAGTAAACACACGGAATCATGGCCGGACTCGACGAATATTTTGCTATAATTAAGCAGCTGTTTGATACGGAAGCGTATATCATTAACACAAAAAAATAAATTTGGCTCTTTTTCTGAATGAATGAGATACTGTTTTCTGAAAAAAATTAAATTCGGCTCTGTTTTTCTGAAAATTATCTTGCTAATTGAGAAAAACAGAGCCAATTTTTTTTTTTTTTGTGTGAATGCAAACAGCTGCTTAAGTACAGCCAAATATTCCTCCAGTCCGGCCATGATTCCATTTGTTTATTTTTTCCCTAGTAACGACTACGTCCGGGTCAGACGCTCGAACTATATTGAAAATAGCAAAATCGAACGAAACGATCGTTATCCATTTTTTCCATTTTTCATTTGAGCACAAAATCGGGAAATGGAAAAATTATCCGTTTTTCGTTCTGGTTTTGAAAATGAATTTGATTTTTGGTTTTAAATTGAAAAAACAAATGAACGAATGATACACGAATTCTCCTCTTTGCACTAAAGTCTCAGCTTCTGTTTCATTTTTTTGGTGGTCTCTTTTTCTGTGTTTTACAGCAAGCCCTCGACTCCAACCTGAGTAATCTGATCAAAAGGAACAATGAGCTGGAGTCACTAATGGGGAAGCTGATCCAGACGTGTCAACATGTTGAGGTGAGTAAACACTGACCCACATTATAGATTTACACTGTCTATGTGTTTAATGCTAAGTATTATCTTTTTTAAAAAAAAATTCTATTATTATTATTATTTTTTTACCTCTGTTTAAAAATATTTTGTACCTCTAGACCAGGGGTGTCAAACTCATTTTAGTTCAGGGGCCACATTCAGCTAAATTTGATCTGCAGTGGGCCGAACCAGAAAAATAATAACAGAATAACCTATAAATAATGACAACTCCAAATTTTTGTCTTTATTTTACTATAAAATAAATAAATAAATAAATAAATTATGAAAATACTTACTTTTATAAACTATCCAAAAAAAAAAAACAAACAAAACAAAACAAAACAAAAAAAACCCTGAAAAAAGTGAAATTTAAATAAAAAAAAAAACATAAGAAAATTTTGTGCAATTTTAACAATATTATTCCTCCACTTCTCAATTGTCCATGTGCATTATGGATCAGATCTACAAAGACACTAAACACTGAGGAACAGGAAGAAAAGAGTTCAAATTGTGCTGAATTTTCTTTAGACATTTCAGGTTGTTCATATTTGTTCAGGTTATTCACATTTTATTGTTACAGGATAGTATGTAAATGTAAATATTTTCATAATTTAATGTTATTTTTTGCACTAAAACAAAGGAAAAAAAAAAAAAGTTGTTAATTCTAGATTTTTTTTTTTTTTGGCTTAATTCAAGATTTTTTTGCTAAATTTGAGATTTTTTTGTGGCTTGACTGAAGATTGTTTTTACCTAATTGAAGATTCTTTTTTTTTTTTTTTTTTTTTTTTTTTTGCTTAATTCAAGATTTTTTATTTATTGATTTTTTTTTAAACTTAATTGAAGGTGTTTTTTTTTTTTGCTTAATTCAAGATTTTTTTTTTTTTTTTTTGCTTAATTGAATTTTTTTTTTTTTTTTTTGGCTTGATTCAAGCTTTTTTTTTTTTTTACTTAACTGAAGATTTGTTTTTGTTTTTTTTGTTTGCTTAATTCAAGATTTTTTTTTTTTTACTTAATTGAATATTTATTTATTTTTTGGCTTAATTCAAGATTTTTTTTTACTTAATTCAAGATTTTTTTCACCTTAATTCAAGATTTTTTTTACTTAATTGAAGATTTTTTGGCTTAATTCAAGATTTTTTTTTTTTTACTTAATTGAAGATTTTTTTCACCTTAATTCAAGATTTTTTTACTTAATTGATTTTTTTTTTTTTTTTTTGGCTTAATTCAAGATTTTTTTTTTTTTACTTAATTGAACATTTTTTTGGCTTAATTCAAGATTTTTTGTTACTTACTTGAAGATTTTTTGGCTTAATTCAAGATTTTTTTTTTACTTAATTTAAGATTTTTTTTGGCTTAACTGAAGATTGTTTTTACCTAATTGAAGATTCTTTTTTTTTTTTTTTTTTTTTTTTTTTTTTTTTTTTTTTTTTGCTTAATTCAAGATTTTTTTTTTTTTTACTTAATTGAACATTTTTTCGGCTTAATTCAAGATTTTTTGTTACTTACTTGAAGATTTTTTGGCTTAATACAAGATTTTTTGCTAAATTTGAGATTTGTTTTTGGCTTAATTCAAGATTTTTTATTTTTACTTAATTTAAGATTTTTTATTTTTTTTTTGCTTAATTCAAGCTACATTTTTTTTTTTTGCTTAATTCAATTCAAGACTGTGGAATTTTTGCACTTGGCAAAAACATCCCAGGGGCTGAACCGGACCCTTTGGTGGGCCACATTTGGCCCCCAGGCCGCATGTTTGACACCCCTGCTCTAGAGTACTTTTTTCATTGGAAATCGAATCCTCAGTCTCTGAACCAGTGACCCATCTCTTATATGACATGACTCATGAGTGTGACCGGTTTTTATGTTCGGTTTAGCATGTGGCTAAGATGTAGCTGAACTTTCCCTGTTGATTTCCATCCGCAAATATGAAAATAAAATTTAAAACAGTACAAAAAAAAAGCAATTTAACAGGTTTCTTAGCCGTATTTTCTTGTTTTTTTGCACTTTTATATTTATTTTTATTATTAACTGATGTTTTTTTTTTTTTACATATACAATGAACATATGCCATATTTAATGCATTTTGCACATATTTCTGATATTTTACCCAAAGTCAACCAACAAAAAAAGTATATGATGACCATCTATAATAGCGCTTAGAAAAAAAGATAGATATACAGGACCTGCTTTATTTTTTTTAATATGTGCATTTACTGATTTTCTGAAGTTGTCATAAGAAGTGTCGAGCCTCCGTGAACAAAATGCATTATTTTTCTTTTGAAATCACGTATTATAGGATAATAAAATGTATAAACACGTGTCTGCGTGTTGTCGACTGTGGATAATTCTGTGCTAAGCCTGCCTGTTCCTGTTAGCCTGGCCCACTAAGAGGCTTTAAATAAAACAATGCTGCAGGGTCAAAAAACACTGACATCTTGGTTTAGAAATAATGGAGAGCAGCTACTCTGTTTTGCAAAATCTTCACAAAACCACATGATTCATTTCAAAACTTTTTTTTTTTTCCTTTTTTTTTAACCTATACGTGACATGTTTGTATCATTACACAAAGATTTTTTGCGGTGACATAAGCAGAAAAGCAAATTTTGATGATCCAGAATTTTAAAACCACCAATGATCGTGACAATGCTCCACTTTTAACGTCAGAAATAAATAAATGATGCACACATAAAGGGTAGAAAACACTTGACCTATTTCCCCCCCAGTGCATTATAGTCACAAGTACACATACAGTAGAGTTTTTTTTTGCACCCCTAAAATAGCCTAAGGGACAAACAGTGACAACACATTGTCTCGAGGTGAGAAAAGTCACGGCATGCATAAGAAAACTTAACATTTTAAGTGCTTAACTCTTTAAAACCTAATGTGTCATCGCTGAAACACCCTGCATATATGCAGTTCGGATGACTACATTCTACTTCCAAATATTTATCAAACTAAGTTATTGCCTGTTTATTTATTTATTTTTATTTTTTATTTTTATTTTTTTAGGGTATCAATCACACCATGCTTATTAACCATCCAGTATCCTGTCAACTAAGCACCAAGTGTGCCTTTTTCGCACACTTGTGGAATAATGTCAAAAAAAAAAAAAAAAAAAAAAAAAATTCATACAGTTTGTTTTTAATTCTTTCACACTTTTTTTCTACTTCATCAACTTGAGCCGTAAATAAAAATACCAAATACTCAATAATTGTCACATTTTTTAACCTTTTAAATCCGTGTTTGTAATGTAAACAAACCTTTTTTTTTTGATGCAAAAAACAAACAAACAACATTTTTTTTTTAAAATATACTACATAAAAAGTGGATCACATATTATTTGATTTTTTCATCCTGGCATATGTCAATGATTAACTCCAACATTGGTTAATTTGCATTTTTTTTTTTTGGCGCTAGGTCAAATGTTCAAAAATACTAGCATCTGTCACCAAGTGTGTGTAACATGCACACCTGTAAATCAAACTATTAAATATTACACATTGATTTATTTTTCTGCTGTAATTTGATTTTATTTTTTTAAATCCAGGTCAGCCCTAATCATACATATCAAATGGAAGAAATAGTGCGTTTTAGGCACACTTGGGAAACCGATGCTAGTCTTGTAATTTTCTTTTGTTTACAATGTGCACATTTTACTTGGTGGCCAGAATTTTAAAGATCATGCAAAAATGAACAACTTTTAAATTCTAACCTTATTTAAATTGTGAAAAAATGATATGAATTTTTTTTAAAAATGAAGTGCAAAGTGTGCCTAAAAAGCGCACCCGGATACCAGAGGGTTAAAGATAGAAACAATATTTCAAAACATATAATATGCACATGACGTAGCAGACACAGCCCGATCATCTCTGATGAATGAAATATGGTATGGAAGAAAAAATAATGTCTTTTTACCCGCACAGCAGTGAGACATTATTATTATTATTATTATTATTATTATTATTATTATTATTATTATTATTATTATTATTATTATTATCATTATTTATTTATTTATGTATTTAATTTATTTATTTATCTTTTTATGAGCAATGTAACAGTACATACAAAGGAGCAGTAGAAAATCCAATAAGTACAAGCAACATCAAATCTGCGGTGTACAAGAATATTAACTGAGCTAATGGAAACAAAAGAAAATAAAAATTAATTAATTAATTAATTAATTAAAAAAAAAAAAAAAAAAGTCATAGCTTGTAGATGAGACATTATGTTTTGAAAAATTAATCGCACATTTGACATGAATGCACACATCTTATTTTACCTTTTATTAAAAACAAAACAAAACAAAACAAAAACACCTTTAGACAGTGCCTGTGCTGGTATCCTAAACTACATTGCATTTCCAAATATTTGTCAAACTAAATTATTGCCTGTGTTTCATTTATTTATTTTTATTTATTGTCATCACTGATCTTTTAACCTGTTTTTCATTATGGTGTGTGCTGCTGACCTCATTTTGATCTCAATGGGACTTTATGTGGTTAACTCTTTAAAACCTGACGTGTCACCGCTGACACACTCTGTGCATATACAGTTTGGAAGGCTGTAACTCTTTCACTGTTTGTGCGATTGGAAAAATTCCAACTGTTTCTGAAACCTGAAATTTTGCGCTTTATAGATTTTATTGGGTCTAGGGATGCACCAATACCACTTTTTTTCCAGACTGAATACAAGTACATGTACTTACATTTGATTACTTGCTGATACCGAGTACCAATATGAGTACTTAATAATACCATTACAGCTCTTAGTTACTGTTGAAAATGTACTTTATTGTTATTGTCATTAGTTTGGCTAGAACAAAGTGCTGCTACTGACATTTAATGCGTTGGAATGAACGTTTCTCAATCAATCCACCAGAGGGAGCCACTCTTAATTAACCATACTGGCCGAATGTCATGACAAAGAGTAAAGTTAATAATAATAGCAAACATGGCGACAACAGAGGAGGTAATACTAATGTACACTGAACAAAAATATAAACGCACCACTTTTGTTTTTGCTCCCATTTTTCATGAGCTGAACTCAAAGATCTAAAACTTTTTCTGTGTACACACAAGGTTTATTTCTCTCAAATATTGTTCACAAATCTGTCTAAATTTGTGTTAGTGAACACTTCTTTGCTGAGATGATCCATCCACCTCACAGGTGTGGCATATCAAGATGCTGATTAGACAGCAGGATTTTTGCACAGGTGTGCCTTAGGCTGGCCACAATAAAAGGCCACTCCAAAATGTGCAGTTTTATCACACAGCACAATACCACAGATGTCACAAGTTTTGAGGGAATATGCACTGGTCATGCTGACTTCAGGAATCTCCACCAGAGCTTTTGCCTGTGAATTGAATGTTCATTTCTCTACCATAAGCCATCTCCAAAGCTGTTTCAGAGAATTCATGAAGAAGACTGTGCGAGGAAAATGGTGGTCACACCAAATACTGACTGGTTTTCTGACCCCCCTGGACCACCCAATACAGTAAAAGTGCACATTTTAGAGTGGCCTTTTATTGTGGCCAGCCTAAGTCACACCTGTGCAATAATCCTGCTGTCTAATCAGGATCTGGATCTGCCACACCTGTGAGGTGGATGGATTATCTCAGCAAAGGACAAAGGAGAAGTGCTCACTAACACAGATTTAGACAAATTTATGAACAATATTTGAGAGAAATAGGCCTTTTGTGTTTGTAGAAAAAGTTTTAGATCTTTGAGTTCAGCTCATGAAAAATGGGAGCAGAAACAAAAGTGGTGCGTTTATATTTTTGTTCAGTGTAGATACTAATGTTGATCTTGATGAGGTTGAAATAAATATATCTGTAGTTTTTCACAAACTTGCACAGTTGATCTTTGAAATGATCTGTTACCTCCACAGTTCCCAGTGGTACTGGTCCAAATTCTCAATCTGGGTACGCATCTGCGAGCACCCGGGAAATGGACAGAATAGTATACAGAGTGTGGGAACAGGACGGACAGATTCACCGTTACTTTTGTCACTTGTTTATTTTGAAAAATCTCCACAATGCTGACATTACTCCTGCAGCACTTAACCGTGAACTGCCGTAAAGTGGTATCGGCGTGTTTGTATTGGAGCACTTATACACAGCAAAAACTGGAGAGTTGAAATTTCAGGGTTAAACATTTGAGAGTCAATTTTCACTCTCAAAGTGTAGTTTTAACTCACTGTGAGTTAAATGTCACTCAGAGTTGGGGTTAATGAAAAGAGTTAGTCAAGCCTGTGGAAATGAACTCAGCAGAAGTGTTGTTTTGCTTCTCTCCGGTGTAAATTTGCCTGGCCCCTGCATTTCAAACCAGGTGAACCTGTGCAATTTCTTTCAGACTGTCACTGTCAGAGAGAAAAAAGAGGAAAAATGAATTTTCTAATAAAAAAAAAATGTATCAGCTTTCTTTGAATCATCCTGTTCACATTGAATTTTAAGTCATTTTTAATGGATTCACTTTTTTATGATTCAAATTAACACTATTTTCAGAGTGAAAATTAAGTCAAATGAGTGTTATTTGTGTTACTTTCATGGTGTTAATTTAACTCTGTTTGAGTTAAAGGAGAAACTCTGACAGTGTAAATAATAAATCCATATGGGTTCATTTAACCCAGGTCGCTGAGATTATGAAGGGTGGCTGTGGGTCGTCCAATGACCAAAGGGTCGGCGGTTCGAATCCTGGCTCTGACTATCCATCTGTTGAAGTGTCCTTGGGCAAGACACTGATGTCACTGTATGAGTGTGTGTGAATGTGAGGAACTGTAAAGCACTTTGGGCACCATGAAGGTGTAGAAAATGCACTATATAAGTTCAGTCCATTTATGAACTCTGGTGAGTGTTGGGAGTTAAATTAGTCAGTGTTAAGTTAACTCAGGTTTCTTAGTTAAAAAGGCAACTCTGGCACAGTGTTAAATAATTAACTCCAATGAAAATGTTAATTTAAATCTGTAAAGTGTGGACCTATATAAACTCTGAAAAAGAGTTCAAATCAACTCTGTGGGAGTTGATTCAACTCTCCAATTTTTGCTGTGTACGAGTAGAAATACACGCGCTCAATATCGGACCAATACCTGATACTGGTATCGGCATTGGTACATCCCTACACAGTAAAATCGCCAGTGTTTATATAACACTTGAAGAGTTAATTTTAACAATACCTCACTGAACATATGGTCCCTATCTAAAAAGTGTAAAATTTACACTGAACATAGAGTTACATTTCCAGAGTCAACTTTACTCTAGTAATAGTTAATATTTTACACTACACTTATTAGTGTCAATCAAGTTTTACACTATGTGAGAAGTAACACCCATAGTGTTATTCACATTCAACACTGAAGAGTTAAGTGTTAAGAAATAACTTTTCCAGTGTTAAACCTACTTAACACTACATGTTGATAAATAAATGACTCTAAAGAGTGTTGATTTCTAACTGCCTCCTACCGGTGTTACATGTGATGTACAGTCTACTCTCGTTATACCGCCAACTTCCGTTCACGGCCAAATTGGCGGTATAGCGAAAATGGCGTTACAACGGGTTGCGTCCATAATGTGCATGTCTTTACTATATGATGTCTATGCTGCCTCCGTTAACCCGTTCTAATTGCGTTTCTAAATAAATCTTGATTCTGTTATGTTGTAAGGCAGGGATCGGCAACCTTTAACACTCAAAGAGCCATTTCGACCCGGTTTCCACGGAAAAGACAACACTGGGAGCCGCACCTCGGAGGTGCCACGGCGGCGCACCTCGGAGGTGCCGCGCCGCGACGCTGGCGGTATGACGGTCGGGAAATCAATGGTATAAGTGTTGTTTGTGCATGGAACTGGGCTGGCGGATGGCGATAAGCGGAAATGGTGGTATAACGGCGGGCGGTTTAACGAGAGTAGACTGTACTATAGTCCCAGTGTCTGCAGGGGTGAAAAAAAGATACTATTATTTCTGTTCCCAATTTGTTCTAAGTAAAAATGAAATATTGCAATTAAAAGTAAACATAAAATGACATGTAAAATGAAAGCCGCCGACCCGATATCACGTTATCCATTTGAAATTCGGTATTTGAAAACACGTACCCAACACTGACGACGACGACGTAACTTTATTCTTGCGCACAGAATCTGCTCGGATGAAATAACAAAAACAATAGTTTATTTACACAAACTTACAAACGCAGTTTTTCGATGCGAGGAAGATGGCGACGCCAGAGTCCGACTTCTCACTCAGTTTGAGCGCGGAAGTAGGTGGGCGGGGCTTTTCAGAGTCATTATTTTTTTAACACTGAAAGGTATCTTGCTCTTATTGGTGTTGAATTAAATTTGAGTCAATTTATTTTAACACTGAATATATGACACTGACAGTGTAAAACCTCTTTTAACTCCAATTATTTTCACCAACACTGGAAGTTATCTTGTTAAATTTTACTCTGTCCATTGTTGGAATAACTCCAAAAGAATTAAAATACTTTGACACTGCATTTCTTACACTGGCAAATTTACTGTGTAATTGGATTATTATGGTAATTCCACTCATACCTGTACTAGAAGCTGGAGAAGAAGCTGTTTTCGCAGAATTATAACATGCAGTACATTATAAATGATTGCTATTTTTTGAAAGATCTGGAGAAAAAAAAAAAAAGCGCACTGGAAAAATGGATGAGTCAAAAAAAATCCAGGTGCACCATTTTAGGCTTAGGCTTTAAAGGGTTACCCTTATGCAAAGAAAATATATTTCTCTATATACTGACTGTCAATATATTACTCACTGAAAAATATATTACTGTATAATATATATTTATATTTAAAATATACAGAATAATATATTGTGTCAATATATTTTGTATTATATTACAATATATTGAAAAATACATAAGGAATTGCCGCTTTCCATATATTGAAACATATATGACAATATATTTACTTATATATGTAAATATATGTCATTATATATTTAGTAATACACTTCATAATGTATGTATGCATATATACATACATATATTGTCTAGTGTATTACTACATATATGTAATTATATATTTAGTAATACACTTCAAAATATATACATGTATATATATGTACATCTTTTTCATCCTACGTTGCCAAAATGACAAAGAAGGCATCTTTTTTCAGTTAACACTTTTTTCATGTATATCACGATGCATATTTTCATGAAATATGTTATTATGCATACCACGTAATGTAAATGTTGATAAATATCTGCTTTATGTAAACTTGTGTCAATGGAAAAAATTTGAGTTTCAATAAAACTATATGTAAAAATATAGGGCAGTTTTTGTCTTCATTGCAATATATGTTTTATATGTATCAATATATGATTAAAGCATATATTGCAGTATATTGGAAAATATATGCACTACTTTCCCATATATGGAAATGTATTTTTTAATATAATGCATTATAATTCTCAATATATTGCCATATATTTTTGTTTCATAAGGGTAAACATGATGTTATTGGTGATAACGGGTTGTAAATTAATTTAGAAGATTGCACCAACCCACTAAATGAAGCTGTTTGTCGAGAGCGTGACATTGGCATGCATGTGACGCTGCCAAACCGAGCTGTAAAGACTCAGAAAAAGGGTCACAGAGGAAGAGCACCATGTAGGCTGCTTGGCATGCTGGTGATGGAGCTCTCTGAATATTTCACATCAGATTAATCTGTCCCAAAGCTTCTCAGAGATCGTCTGGCATCACAGAGGCTCCATTTGCTGAATAAAAACTGCATGATGTTTAAAAATATTCTAAAAAGAGCCTCCGGCGTTTGATATTAGCGTTGTTTTTTTAAAGAAATCACATCTGATGCAAATGTAAGATGTTGAGTTTACTGCCTTTGTTGGAAAAAAGTCAAAAGAAGCTAAAGCAGCATTTTTTTTTTTTTTTTTTCTTTTCTCGAATTTGTAAAACCCGAGTGATAGCCTATTTATCGCTAATCCATTCGTCTTTACGCATCTCATGGTGAACAGTTTTGAAAATGACTCCATCATAAACACAGTCCACTTGTTTACATAACAAACCGAAACCTCACTCACTCAGGCCTTTTCGGAAATTTTGTCACAAAGTGCATTGTGGGAATGGGAATTCCACGCAGCAGCAATTCCGCTGTCTCTTTTAGAGTGCTGAACCCAAATGTCGCCTTTACCTCCATCCACTAACGATATTCACTCTTTAAAACAACGCTGGTGAACTGGAGAACTTGTTTTCTTGCCGAATCTGAGAGAAACCATTTTCACCTTGTCGCTGCCTGGAATTCCCATTCCCATAATGCACTTTGATACAAAATTTCCGAAAAGGCCGGAGTGATGTTTCGGTTTGTCAGGTAAACAAGCAGACTGTGTTTATGATGGAGTCATCTTCAAAGTTGTTTACCATCTTTAGAAAAAAAAAAAAAAGCTGTTCCAACTCGGAATTAAACCCGGATCTTCCGCGTCGTAATCCGATATTTTACCAAGTGAGCTAAACATCTGCTGTTTCTGGGGTTGACCTAATCGCCTTATGATTGCCTCGGTACTTTTCGGGATGTACATGACGTTCTAGACATGATATAATAAGGGCGCTGATTGGCTTTGTAGTAACAGACAAACCGATATTTCGTGCCATAGTAATATGTCAATAGCCACTTCGATAATTTTTAGCATCAAATTCAAGCTATATCGTAAAAAGTACAATAAAATAAAATAAAATAAAATAAAATTGGTCATAACTTTTTTTCTACAAGTGGTACTTTAAAAAGGAAAACAGTTCCATAAAATAGAGATCTTTAGCAAAAAAAATGAGCCTTCTTGATAAATGATGTGTGCAAATTTACTTTTTCGGGTTTGCTTGATCGGACTCTTTTATGAATCTGGGTCGTGGCTTGTTGTTGAGGGGTGATAGTGGGTTCCAAAGCCAGACAAATAGTCGCTTTTCCATTGACCCTCAAACTGCACAAATCTAACTTGCGCATAAAAAGTGTACCTCATGGAAAAATGACAATTTCAAGCTCTTATTTTTCGATTAAAAGTTTTTCTGCTGGCAAGAGGTGGTTTTTCGGCTGTAGCGCAATTGATATATCACGCAAAACTGCAATGGAAAGACCTTTTTTCGCAACTAGAGTCACGTGATGGATGTTGACGGATGTTACAACAAGCGAAGAAGAAGAGTTTAAAAGAAAACATGGGGCGGTATGTGTGGACACACCAGGAAACTGACAATTTTTTTTTAATTACCGTAAATTCTGGACTGTAGACCACACCTGAATATAAGCCGCAGACCCTAATTTTAGAAAGAAAATCAATTTTGTACACGTATAAGCTGTGACGGTTTATAAGCCGGTGTCCACCAGTGGCGATTTCTCATAGACTGCAAGAGAAGCCCGGCTTCCCCTATCATTCCGAAAATTAAATGGTTAAATATGTTTGGTTGTGTTGACATTTCATTGACTACACATGTGTTAGAACACGTTCATCTCACAGACGAGTTCGTTCAGAATCAGCTTTATCACAGATCATCAGACTCCATGTTGTTCACTTCTCATACATTCCCGTTGCGCTGTTTCCTCATACGATCTATGGTCAGTGCATTTCCCCGTTGAAGCCTGGCTTCTATGGGAGTCTATGGGACCGAGTGGAACCTTTTTTTCATTGCGTCAAAACTGGACGGTAATTGGATAAAGGTTTTCTTTGAGTTCAAATGAAATTCTTCCCTGTATGTAAATGGGTCTGATATGTGTGAGCTTGTGTCATATCTGTAGGTTGATTTGTTGTTAATATGATGATTAAAAAACAAAAGACAAAAACGAGACAAAAGGATAGTAATAAAGCACATTTTCTCTTTCTTTTTTTTTTTTTTGTCGGTGGATTTATCGGGGTTTCCTTTGGATTCGTGCCGATACGGGATTGACTTGCTTTTGCGCCGGCTGTGGATTCACGGACTTAAAATGACTTGAAAGACACTTGAAAGTGAACAAATTTTTGTTTTTCGTTAGAGTAGGACTTTTAATTTATTTTTAAAATATGAAGATTAAAAACAAGTAATTACATCTGTTGTAATATCATTTTCATTTAACATTACGCACGACGTGCGCATTAATTCTGAGATGCTTTAAATTCATGACGGTCTCTGGAGAGCTTTACTGGGTGTTTTCATTCAGAGTTTTGTTTTCTATATTTGTGAAACAATATTAACATTTGAAGGTTTACTATTTTTCCTTAAAAGTTCCCCTTTTGGGTACGTTTACACGGCAACACTCCGCAAAGATTTCTCCTTTGCGTTATAAAATCATTCCACGTTAAGACGAAGCCGCTATGATAACGATCTGCGTTAACATGAATCCGCGAGGACGGCTGAATACGCTGTAGTGGCCATGCCAGACCAGTAGCTGGCGATGTAGAGCTGTAGTGAAACAGTGGCGGTGAAACACGCGCCTGCGCACAAACGATTTACGGTTTAGACAGCCTTTAAATGAGGAGAAGAAGAAGAAGAAGAAGAAAAAGAGGCGGACAACACTATTTACAAACAACAATGGCGAGTGGTCGTACAAAGACGCAGGACTTCTTTGTCTGGACAGACGAGCTGAGCACAGTTAGCAGCACGTATGTTGTTCTGAAACCGGCCATTGTTGTTGTGGTTGTTCCTTCTTTTTCTGCAGCTTTATTGTGTCATAGAGGCTGGCAAACCAGCTTGGAGGCGCATTACCGCCACCAACTGGCCTGGAGTGGGTTAACTGGCGGTTCTTGGCTGCGCGCGCATGCGGTGACGTCATATTTTACCCCGGAATGCTCCAATTCGCGTTAACACGGAGCTGGAATGCGGAGCGTATCGATAACATTCCACCCTGGACCCTGGTATCAAAAGTTTCCGGATTCAGGCACTCTAGGCACCGTTTCCATGTTAACAGAAGGCTAATCCGCGATAAAATCTTCCCGGAGTCGATTGAATCCTACGCCGTGTAAACGGCCCCTTAGTGTGTGTTAATATTAACTTTATAAAGGTTAAGTTGTTAATGTTATCCATTCCTGCATACCTGCTAACAATAGACAGATTCTTCCCTGGGGTGGGGCAGCAATAAGGGAAAATCGTCGTATAAGCCGCAGTGTTTAAAGCGTGGGAAAAAAGTAGCGGCTTATAGTCCGGAATTTACGGTAGTACAGGATAGAGCAGGGGTGTCAAACTCATTTTAGTTCAGGGGCCACATTCAGCTTAATTTGATCTGAAGTGGGCCGAACCAGTAAAATAATAACATAATTATATATAAATAATGCCAACTCCAAAATTTTCTCTATGTTTTAGAGCGAAAAACGTAAAATTAAACAATAAAAATTTTTACATCTACCAACTATCCTTTCAAACAATGTCAATAACATGAACAAACTGGGGAAAAAAAGTGTAATTTTAGCAATATTCTGCCGCAGTTTATCATTTCCACATGTTTATTATAACTTACAGATCACAGTGGATCTACTAATACACAAAACATTTAATATCAGGCAGAATATTGTTAAAATTTTACTTACTTCTCTTAAAATATTTCAGGTTGTTCATATTTGTTCAGGTTATGCACATTTTTTTTTGTGAAATTATACTTTATTTTAGTCTAAATACATGGAAATATTTACATTTACTAAGACAGAAATTTAAAGTTGTGAGTATTTATAGGTTATTATGATAGTATTTAACTGGTCTGACCCACTTTAGATCATATTGGTCTAAATGTGGAACCTGAAGTAAAATGATTGTTAATATCTTCAGTGTAAATTTGCATTTCACAACTTCATCCCAAGGGCCGAACTGGACCCTTTGGCGGGCCAGATTTGGCCCCCGGGCCGCATGTTTGACACCTGTGGGATAGAAGGATAATATATAATAATAATGAATATATCTGTAAATCAACATGATATTTACCTTCATTGCTACGTTTATGGAACGACTTCTCGTGTCATCTGGCGATAATAAATAAAAAAAATCATTGCATTTGTGATTTAATGGAAAAAACAACATCATGCACCTCTGTTTTTTTTTTTTTTTTATATATATATTTAGTTAATATCGGTAAAATTTTAAACATACGTTCAATGGAAAAGTGACTTGTAATCTTTTTGTCATACACTCTAAAAAATGATTCATGGGGTTAGTAAGTTAAGCTTAAAATCAAGAGCTTTCTCTGCTTAAAAAAATTAAGTTTGTTACATGTACACATTTAAATCAGATGATAAGTTATTTTATTAAGTTGGTCTAAACGAAAAACAAGGAAAACACTCTTAACTTAATAACATATTGATTTTGAACAGACATTTCTGCCTTTAACTTAACAAAGAAATATATTAAGTTAGTACAGCTTAAAAATCTTGTAAGCTTCCTCTAAAAGCTGAGTACGAAGCTGACGAGCCTGGACATGTTTTGCTGACAGACCACGCCTACCGCAAGAAAAGGAGGGAAGCACAGAAAAAAAAGGGAGAAACATGATTTTGCACAGAACTTTACCAAACTTTAAGGCTTGATAGAATTTAGCTTTGTTTCTGCAACAGTAGTTTTAATTATTCAAGGACTGAATAACACACATTTTGCTCCTTTCTAATTTAAAATTGTAGTATATATTGTCGCGTATTTGCTGCATTGCATTGTGGGTATTGGGTATATTGTTGAAAACGTGTTCTTTTCTGTGCAGGGGTTCAGCAGGGTTGTGATGTTGGTGTTAATTTTGAGTCAAGGTGTGCATGCTAATGTTTACTGGCTTTTTTGTGTTTTTTTTTTTTTTATTTTTATAGAACTGGACCATGAGTCAGAGCCACAGGCCAAACAGTGCCTTTCCTGTTTATTGTTAGTTGCACTTATATTGCTTAATATAACTTCTCACTGCTTAACAAATATAAATTAATATCTGCAAGAACATGAGAACAATAGTACTGTGTACATTTGAGATATTAACATGCAGACAAATTTAGTAAGTTAGTTGCGCAGAGAATGAAACGGGTCAGTCATAGAACTGGAATTTCCATGTGGAATTTCTTCTGATGTACAGAAACAAGTTAGACCAACTCAAAAAATTAAAGAAACTACTTGTATGAACATTTTTGAGCAGAATAAAAGTAAAACAATAAGTCAATATAACTAAATGGAGTAGTTTTTACACAATTAAAATTAAGTTGGTTCGACTTCATTAAGCTCGTAGAGTAAAAAGCAAATCATGTTGTTTGTACTAAAGTAATAGAGTTTACTTAACTAAAGAAGTCTTGTGGCATTTAAGCAATTTGCCAAGTTGAAATAACTTAAAAAGATTAATGGAAATTGTTACCTCAATTTTTTTTTACGTTGAGCCTATTAATCATTTTTTAGAGTGTAGAGCGCTTGTACTTAGCGAATGCGATTGCTGCTGCTGTAACTCCTGTCATTTCCGCGAAGGGATCAATAAGTATCTATCCATCTGTCTTTACATCCACCAGTGACCTAGTTTAGCTTTAGCGCGACATTTGTAGCATGACCCACATGTTCAACTCAGATATTAGAAGATGCACCGTCCTAGCTAAAGTCTAATTCATGCATTTTTCCAGTTATAATATAACCCTGAACTCTATCCATATCTTAGGGTTTTCATGCCGAGACTGTCCAAATTTCGGTTGCAAAAACTTGACTTGATATGGTTTTTCAAAAGTTGCAGCTCCTCGGGGGTTGAGTCATGTGTGTGTGTGTGCTTCTGTAGTTAAATGAATCACGTTATGTCACTACTAGGATACAATCTGTCATCCTGATCATATGCTCCGCGGGGCTCTGCCCACAGTCATTAGATGTTCCACATCTTTAAATGGCAAATGATGGTCCTAGTCCCTCTCTCCCTCTGTGTAATAATGTGGCTGATGTACCATTTGGGTCTAGAACAATTATAGTCATTTTTTAGACCAACAAATTGGTGCAGAAATGTCTCTTTCTGCACCTTTTAAAAATGTTACTGGGGCTTAAATTTGGAGTGGAACTGACGTACATCCAACATCGCCTCAGTAGGATGTGTGGTTTCGTTGGGGATTTTTCAGACAAATTGGCAATTTGTTAACATTTTGTCATTCACATTTGTCATGTCTTGAGGTGAGCAGTTGAAAAGAGACAGCGAATCAGAGGTTTACTGATGCCAAATCTGTTACTATTTTAATACTGTTGTCGTCTGTTGGTGCTGGAAACCCTTCCTGTTCTATCGGTTTGACAAAATGACCAATGAAATCAACTATATCTGCTGGAGACCCAAAGATGTGACCCCTGAAAACACAACTTTTCCATGTGCTTTTATGTTTTGGATCCAGAGAAGCTTGTAGTTCTGTCTTTTAGATCTTGGTATAATTATTAGAGTTGCAATACTTGACATATACTGTACGATATATGCAGACTGGTCAGTGTACGCAATCTAAACTTTACTCATTTGCTATAAAAACAAGTGGTGTCAAGCACAATAAACCCAAGTTTGAAGTAAATTGAAACAAAATAGATGTTTTTACAGACATGTGAAATTTCACCCATTAAAAGTAAATGGAAGGAAAAAAAAAGATCTAAAAAAATTCATAAAAATTTTCGAAAAAGTTGAAACTTTAAACTACTTTTCCCAAAATGTAATGACGTCTATCCTGGGTCACTGGCAATCTATAAACCCAATTTAGTATGAATTCAACAAATAGTTTTGCTGCTACAGACATGTGAAATTTCACCCATTATAAGTAAATGGGAAAATAAAAGAATTTGAAAATTCATAAAAAATTTAAACTTTGACCTACTCTTCCCAAGATGTAACCACATCTGTTCTGGGTCACTGGCAATCTATATAACCAATTTGGTATGAATTCAATCAATAGTTTTGCTGCTAGAGGGTTAACAAACAAACAAGCAAACCAAACCAAAAAAAAAAACAAAAAAAAAAAAAAACCCTTGCCTCCCCTTTGTGAGGGTGGGGTAAATATATATATATATATTAAAAAAAACGAAACTGCAAATTGAGCCAAAGCTAGCTAAATAGTGAGTAAAAATGGTGCAAATACTGACTACATAGCGTCAATTCAGTTTAAGTAGTGTGTAAATACTCTGGTAACAGAGCAAATTCTGACGAATTATGCAAATTTGACTAAGTACAGTGTAAATATTATGACTAAATAGTGTACAAATTATGAGTTCATTGTGTGTATATGTGATGGAAATGAAAATTTTGTGTAGTAGTGTCTGAATGAGGTGTAAATTAACTGAATGTAAACATGGTGCAAATTGAGTGTATATTTGATGTATATTTACACTTATTTAAATTAAGTGTAAATATGGTGCAAATTGAGTGTATATTTGGTGTAATTTTGGTGTAAATTAAGTGTAAATATGTGCCAGCTGAGTGTATATTTGTTGTAAATTAAGTGTAAATATGGTGCAAATTGAGTGTATTTTGGTGTAAATTTGATGTAAATTAAGTGTAGATATGGTGCCAATTCAGTGTATTTTAGATGTTCAGTATATTTGGTGTAAATCAAATGTAAATATGGTAGCAATTGAGTGTACGTATATAAGACAAATATTTGGCATAAATTAAGTTTAATATGGTGCCAATTGAGTGTATATTAGATGTAAATTTGATGTCAATTAAGTGTCAATATGGTGCTAATTGAGTTTGTATTTGGTGTAGATTTTGTGTAAATATGGTGCCAAATGAGTTTATATTTGGTGTAGATTATTTGTAAATATGGTGCCAATTGAGTGTATATTAGATGTAAATTTGGTGTAAATTAAGTGTAAATATGGTGCCAACTGAGTTTATATTTGGTGTAGATTATTTGTAAATATGGTGCCAATTGAGTTTATATTTAGTGTAGATTATGTGTAAATATGGTGCCAATTGAGTTTATATTTAGTGTAGATTATGTGTAAATATGGTGCCAATTGAGTTTATATTTAGTGTAGATTATGTGTAAATATGGTGCCAATTGAGTTTATATTTAGTGTAGATTATGTGCAAATATGGTGCCAATTGAGTGTATATTAGATGTAAACTTGGTGTTAATTAAGTGTAAATATGGTGCCAACTGAGTTTATATTTGGTGTAGATTATTTGTAAATATGGTGCCAATTGAGTTTATATTTAGTGTAGATTATGTGTAAATATGGTGCCAATTGAGTGTATATTAGATGTAAATTTGGTGTAAATTAAGTGTAAATATGGTGCCAACTGAGTTTATATTTGGTGTAAATTAATTGTAAATATGGTGCCAATTGAGTGTATATTAGATGTAAATTTGGTGTAAATTAAGTGTAAATATGGTGCCAATTGAGTTTATATTTAGTGTAGATTATGTGTAAATATGGTGCCAATTGAGTGTATATTAGATGTTAAATTTGGTGTAAATTAATTGTAAATATGGTGCCAATTGAGTTTATATTTAGTGTAGATTATGTGTAAATATGGTGCCAATTGAGTGTATATTAGATGTTAAATTTGGTGTAAATTAATTGTAAATATGGTGCCAATTGAATTTATATTTAGTGTAGATTATTTGTAAATATGGTGCCAATTGAGTTTATATTTAGTGTAGATTATTTGTAAATATGGTGCCAATTGAGTGTATATTAGATGTAAATTTGGTGTTAATTAAGTGTAAATATGGTGCCAACTCAGTTTATATTTGGTGTAGATTATTTGTAAATATGGTGCCAATTGAGTTTATATTTAGTGTAGATTATGTGTAAATATGGTGCCAATTGAGTGTATATTAGATTTTAAATTTGGTGTAAATTAATTGTAAATATGGTGCCAATTGAGTGTATATTAGATGTAAATTTGGTGTTAATTAAGTGTAAATATGGTGCCAATTGAGTTTATATTTGGTGTAGATTATTTGTAAATATGGTGCCAATTGAGTTTATATTTAGTGTAGATTATGTGTAAATATGGTGCCAATTGAGTGTATATTAGATGTTAAATTTGGTGTAAATTAATTGTAAATATGGTGCCAATTGAGGGTATATTAGATGTAAATTTGGTGTAAATTAAGTGTCATTATGGTGCCAATTGACTTTATATTTGGTGTAGATTATGTGTAAATATGGTGCCAACTGAGTGTATATTAGAAGTAAATTTGGTGTAAATTAAGTGTATATTAGTTATACATCGGTTGTAATTTATGTGCAATTTAAGTGATTAGGTGTGAATTTGGCGTAAAAAATATGTAAGTGTAAAATTGGTGTAAATTATTTTTCTCACATACAAGTATTCTGTTCAGGAGGGGATATCTTCAGACTTTTCAAACATTTTCCTTTGACTCCATTTGAACAGTTCCAGCTCCATGCTGTCATTACTAAAAGACTGTGTACTGTGTTTGTATGTCTGAATATAACCCCCAGTCTCTAGTTAGCCTGGCAACACTTACAGCAGACCCTGCCTTCATTACTCTCTCTGTGATTGCTTTCCCGGAGCAAGAAAACACTTTACGATGTGTTAAAAGGAACTCGAGGAAATGACCACAATGAGACGTCTCATATTATCTTAGGACCTACAATCTCGTAATTGGACTTGAACAACTTTTATAGCCAGCAGAGACTCGAGGGCTTCGACTTCAACTGGAAAGCAAATCAGGAGAGCCATTTTTCTACTAAAGCCCCTCATGACTTCTCAAGCATGAAACAGCCTTATATCAAACACCTTTGGACCTGGAAATGCCTATTATAGATGGAAATTAGCAACACTGAAACACACACAGACCTGAGTGAGTATGAGTTGTATAGATGGGTGGGTGGGTGGGTGGGTGGATGGATGGATGGATGGATGGATGGATGGATGGATGGATGGATGGATGGATAGATAGATAGATAGATAGATAGATAGATAGATAGATAGATAGATAGATAGATAGATAGATAGATAGATAGATAGACGGACGGACGGATGGATGGATGGATGCTAGGATAGATGGATGAATGGGTGGATGCATGAATGCATGGATGGATGATGGAAAAATGGATGGATGGATGGACGGACGGGTGAATTGACAGATAGATAGATAGATAGATAGATAGATAGATAGATAGATAGATAGATAGATAGATAGATAGATAGATGCATGGATGTATGGATGGATGCAAGAATGGATGGATGGATGGATGGATGGATGCAAGGATGGATGGATGCAAGGATGGATGGATGGGTGGACGCATGGATGGATGGATGGATGGGTGAATGCATGGATGGATGGATGGATATATGGATGGATGATGGAGGGATGGATGGATGGATGGATGGATGGATGGAAGGATGATGGACGAATAGATGGATGGATGGAAGGATGGATGGGTGAATGCATGGATGGATGGATGGGTGAATGCATGGATGGATGGATGGATGGATGGATGGATGGATTGATGGATGGATGGGTGAATGCATGGATGGATGGATGGATGGATGGGTGAATGCATGGATGGATGGATGGATCTATGGATGGATGGATGGATGGAAGGATGATGGACGGATGGATGGATGAATGGATGAATTGATGAATGGATAGATGGATATATGGATGGATGATGGAGGGATGGATGAATGGATGGATCTATGGATGCATGCATGGATGGATGGATGGATGGATGGATGATGACTATACTATAAAGCTGGAAAACAGCTTTGTTTCCATATATGGTGTAAACAGAAGCTGCTGTTCTGATATTCAGCCAATACTTAGTTACTTTGCAGATGCATGCCTGACAGATTTGCGATTGGCCTTTACAGCTGTCAATCACCCACTGACATAACATCCAATAACATGATTCAGTTTAATGCCATCCACGACATTTATAATACGAGTCAATTTAATCAAGACGGTGACAGTTCAGAATAAACCTGTGACGACATGTAATTATAAGACTGTTTCTCCAGATTCTGGATGCAGTGGATTTCATTTTTTCTTTTCATACTTTTTCATTTGTTAAAAGAACAAAATGAAACATGTCGAAGCTACAGCTGTTAAAGGTAGGGTAGGCGGTTCTGGAAAAAAAAAAAAACAAAACACGGCTCTAGCAAGTTTTATTTTGAAAATACACAATTCAAAAGTCCAAACCCCTTTCTTCAGACTTCCCCCTGAAGCCACGCCTCCAGAGGATTGGATTGTATTCACAGAGGGGAGATGGGGGCGGGGCAAGTGGCAGCTGACTTTGATAGACATATTAACATTCAATCATTTTGACGGGCCGCTTAAAATGATTGGATGGTGTTTTTTCAGTTCTGTCCGTTTCACAGGTGACCCAAATTTTTTATTTTTGTGTTAGAGCATTTTTATATAGTAAAAAATGCCCCAGGGAAAAATCTCCTACCCTATCTTTAAGTTGTCGGTTCCATGTATCACCTGTGACAACTAGATGTTAGTTTACTTCTTAAATAATTTTTATGCGTAGTAATTTTTTTAAAATTTAAAAAAAAAATTTTTGTAATAAGGTTCAAAAGTCCAAACTCCTTTCTTAAGACTTCCCCTTGAAGCCACGCCTCCAGAGTACCGGATTATACTCACTCAACTGCCACTTGTCCCGCCCCCATCTCCTTAATGGGGGCGGGACAAGTGGCAGTTGATTTTGAGAGACATATTAACATTCAATCATTTCGACAGGCCGGTTAAAATGATTGGATGGTGTTTTTTTCAGTTCTGTCCGTTCCACAGGTGACTAAAAATTTTATTTTTATGTTACTGCATTTATTTATTTCAATATAGTCAAAAATGCCCCAGGAAAACATCTCCTACCCTATCTTTAAGTTGTCGGTTCCATGTATCACCTGTGACAACTAGATGTTACTTTACTCCTTAAATAATTTTTATGTGTACTGTCATATTTTTTTTTTTTTTTGTAATAAGGTTCAAAAGTCCAAACTCCATTCCTCCGACTTCCCCTTGAAGCCACGCCTCCAGAGTACCGAATTGTACTCACTCAACTGCCACTTGTCCCGCCCCCATCTCCTTAATGGGGGCGGGACAAGTGGCAGTTGAGTTTGATAGACAGGGGGTTTTCAGAGTTATTATTTTTGAACTCTGAACGCTATCTTGCTGTTATGGGAGTTGTATTAACTTTGAGAGAGTCATTTTACTTTAACACTGAATATATGACACTGACAGTGTAAAACCTGTGTTAACTCCAATTATTTTCACCAAGACTAGAAGTTATCGTGTTAAATTTTACTCTGTCCATTGTTGGAAGAACTCTGAAAGAATTAGAATACTTTGACACTGCATTTTTTTACACTGGCAAATTTACTGTGTGTGTAAATAATTATTCTACAACATAAATGGAAAGAGTTATTTGTGTAAACACTGTCAATATTTTTTTTTTAACAAATACCTGAATTAACTTCCTCCCTGTAATTTATTGCATTGTTAAACTTTACGTTCCTTCAACATAAATTATTATAACTTCTGAGCCTTACATATACACAGTAAATTTGTCAGTGTGAAAAATGCAATTAATTCTTTTGGAGTTATTCCAACAATGGACAGAGTAAAATTTAACAAGATAACTTCCAGAGTTGGTGAAAATAGTTGGAGTTTACAGAGGTTTTACACTGTCAGTGTCATATATTCAGTGTTAAAGTAAATTGACTCTCTCAAAGTTAATTCAACACCGATACGAGCAAGATACCTTTCAGTGTTAAAAAAATAATAACTCTGAAAAGCCCCGCCCACCTACCTCATTGCTCAAACTGAGTGAGAAGTCGGACTCTGGCGTCGCCATCTTCCTCGCATCGAAAAATTTCGTTTGTAAGTTTGTGTAAATAAACTATTGTTTTTGTTATTTCATCCGAGCAGATTCTGTGTGCAAGAATATAGCTAAGTCATCGTCGTCAGTGTTTTCAAATACCGAATTTCAAATGGATAACGTGATATCGGGTCGGCGGCTTTCATTTTACATGTCATTTTATGTTTACTTTTAATTGCAATATTTCATTTTTACTTAGAATAAATTGGGAACAGAAATAATAGTATCTTTTTTTCCCCCCTGCAGACACTGGGACTATAGTACATCACATGTAACGCCGGTAGGAGGCAGTTAGAAATCAACACTCTTTGGAGTCATTTATTTATCAACATGTAGTGTTAAGTAGGTTTAACACTGGAAAAGTTATTTCTTAACACTTAACTGTTCAGTGTTGAATGTGAATAACACTATGGGTGTTACTTCTCACATAGTGTAAAACTTGATTGACACTAATAAGTGTAGTGTAGTGTAAAATATTAACTCTTACTAGAGTAAAGTTGACTCTGGAAATGTAGCTTTGTGTTCAGTGTAAATTTGACACTTTGTAGATAGGGACCATATGTTTACTGAGGTAGTGTTAACATTAACTCTTTAACTAGCTATTTTATGTATATTGGAAACTATGAAATAATGAAATTATGCTACTTTGATGTTTACAATTATGTATTCAATTGTTTATTGTTTCATAAAAAAAAAAAAAAAAAAAAAAAAAAAAAAAAGAATTAGAAGCAAAGCCTCCCTTTTTTTTTTTTTTTTTTTCATCGGGTAGCCTCACGACTTATTTTCCTTGTCATTCAGCGCTCAGGCAAGCAGAACGTCAAATGGTTGAATATGCCTCATCTTGCTGAAGTGTTTGCTTCCACACTAGGATGGGCCGACTGATGGATGAAGATGATACCCTGTCCCTGAGTGAAGCCTTCACTGAACATATACCCGCTCTACGCTCCTGTCTGCTATCCGTCAGTCTCTTTGTTTATCTAATACTCCTTTTATACCTACGTCTCAGGTGAACGCGTCCCGACAGGAGGGCAAGCTCCTCGAGGAGTGCGACATCCTGATTGACATCATTCAGCAGAGGAGGCAGATCATCGGCAGTAAGATCAAAGAGGGGAAGGTAAGGGGAACGCTGACGGACCCCTGTGACAGACGATACCCTGTGTTTACTTTAGCTGCTGTTGGTGATGGTTTGGATTCACTACAGGTTTTTATTTTTTATTTATTTTTTTTATTTTACCTTTATTTAACCAGGAAAACCTCATTGAGATTAGGAGTCTCTTTTTGAAAAGTGTCCTGGCCAAGACGGGCAGCGGTACATTAACCCTTTCATGCACAAATTATGAGAACCTTAATCAAGATTTTTATCCTGAGTGTTTTTATTTCTCTTTAGGCATGAAAAAAACACAATGCGATTGAAAATTTTCTCATGAAATTTTCTTATGAGACACAATTTTTCAGATGTACAGGGATGAGGGAGGGCTTGGGGATCACTGGGTGTTCCAAAGATGTACAAGTGTGTGTAAATGTATGTATGTATGTGTGTATATATGTAGGTGTATATGTGTGCATAGATCTGTGTACACAGTAAAATCGCCAGTGTTTATATAACACTTAAAGAGTTAATTTTAACACTCCCTCAGTGAACATATGGTCCCTATCTACAAAGTGTAAAATTTACGCTGAATATAGAGTTACATTTCCAGAGTCAACTTTACTCTAGTAAGAGTTAATATTTTACACTACACTACACTAATTAGTGTCAATCAAGTTTTACACTATGTGAGAAGTAACACCCATAGTGTTCTTCACATTCAACACTGAAGAGTTAAGTGTTAAGAAATAACTTTTTCCAGTGTTAAACCTACTTAACACTACATGTTGATTAATAAATGACTCCAAAGAGTGTTGATTTCTAACTCCCACCTACCGGTGTTACATGTGATGTACTATAGTCCCAGTGTCTGCAGGGGGGAAAAAAAGATACTATTATTTCTGTTCCCAATTTATTCTAAGTAAAAATGAAATATTGCAATTAAAAGTAAACATAAAATGACATGTAAAATAAAAGCCGCCGACCCGATATCACGTTTTCCATTTTTAAATTCGGTATTTGAAAACACGTACCCAAAATTGACGACGATAACGACATAACTATATTCTTGCACACAGAATCTGCTCGGATGAAATAACAAAAAGAAATACAAACTTACAAACACAATTTTTCGATGCGAGGAAGATGGCGACGCCAGAGTCCGACTTCTCACTCAGTTTGAGCGCGGAAGTAGGTGGGCGGGGCTTTTCAGAGTTATTATTTTTTTAACACTGAAAGGTATCTTGCTCTTATCGGTGTTGAATTAACTTTGAGAGAGTCAATTTACTTTAACACTTAATATATGACACTGACAGTGTAAAACCTCTGTAAACTCCAATTATTTTCACCAACACTGGAAGTTGTCTTGTTAAATTTTACTCTGTCCATTGTTGGAATAACTCCAAAAGAATTCAAATACTTTGACACTGCATTTTTTTACACTGGCAAATTTACTGTGTATAAATATGTATTTACATATATGTGTTATTGTATTATGTGTTTATGTTAATCATATTATATTTGTTCATAATAATATAAAGCCAGAAACCTGATCATTTACTAGTAAGTATCGGTCATATTATGGTATATAGTGTATAGATATGATTAGACGATGAAGTTTATTATTGTTATTAATTATATAAGGAGAAGGGGTGGGAGTTTATAAGTTGTACTTTTTCTCACTCCTTTTCGAATATGTATTATATGCCTTATGTTTAAGTGTTTTGTATTTTCTTCTGTTTGACATTCATGTTCAAAATAAATACGTCAATCAATCAAAAAAAAAAAAAAGTAATAATAATAATTTAAAAAAATTCTTATGAACCTATTTTTCATGAAGTTGCAAAAATATCCACTCAGCTGGACACCATGCGTTTAAGTTTTTGAACCAAAGAAACACGTATTTACTGATAAATTGCGCGGAAAACTATAACTATTACGCTCAGGGGAGATCTACACAGTGTTACTAATTCATGCCAGAAAACATATGGAATGTGTTAAAACTTTAACCCTCCGGTATCCAGTCCAGCAAGGCCCTTACTAAGCACCAGGTGTGCCTTTTTGTCCAAAAAATTTTTCATAGTTTGTTTTTAATTCTTTTACTTTTTTTTTCTATTTCATCAACTTGAGCCATAAATAAAAATACCAAATACTCAATAACTGTCACATTTTTTTTAACCCTTTAAATGCCGTGTTTGTAATGTAAACAAACCATTTTTTTGGATGCAAAAAACACAAAAAATAATTTTTTTTTTCAATATACTACATAAAAAATGGATCACGTATTATTTGATTTTTTTCATCCTGGCATATGTCAATGATTAAGTCCAACATTGGTTAATTTGCATTATTATTTTTGGCGCTAGGTCAAATGTTCAAAAATACTAGCATCTGTCACCAAGTGTGCCAAAAATGCACAACTATAAATCAAACTATTAAATATTATATATTGATTTATTTTTCTGCTCTAATTTGATTTTATTTTTGTAAATCAATGTCAGCTCTAATCATACATATCAACTAATCATTAATTTTTGATTTTTGTAACCCTTTAAATGATCTCTTTTCATCATGATGTCACTACATTTTTTGATACAAAAAACACAAAAAATGATATTTTTTTATTTATTTTTTTGTTTTTTCAAAATACTAAATAAAAATTGGATCACATATTATTTGATTTTTGCAGCCTGGCATATGTCAATGATTTACAGCAACATTAACAACGTTAATAAATTAATTCAGACCCTCACCTCTCAAATGAAGCCCAGATATCAGTAAAAGCAGGATTTAGGCCTTAATGCTTTCGGATCAAAAACAGTGGTTATAATGGAAGAAATAGTGTGTTTTAGGCACACTTGGGAGACAGATGCTAGTCTTGTAATTTTCTTTTGTTTACAATGTGCACATTTTAGTTGGTGGCCACAATTTTAAAGATCACGCAAAAATAAACAACTTTTGAATTCTAACCTTATTTAAATTGTGAAAAATAATATGAAGTTTTTTAACTTGAAGTGCAAAGTGTGCCTAAAAGGCGTACCCGGATACCGGAGGGTTAATAAAGATAGATGCAAAAAAAACAAAACAACAAAATCCATGAATATACAAGAGAAGAGCTGTAGAATAGCTGTCCACTGGAGTGACCAGTATGCATGAAAGGGTTAAATAGTTACAGACAGACTTCCATACGTAAAACGAACACACAAAAAGCACATAGACAAGTCAAACCTTCCAAAGTCAACTCAAAAAGTGCTCATGAAATGTAGACGAAAGTGCGTCCGATAACACATCTGCAGCCACATATCTCCCTCTCTAAGGCTGTATTCACACCTGAAAAGTCCTTTGGTCCGCTTATGTGATTCAGATCAAATGCAGACTAAGTATTCTGTTCAGGAGGGGACATCGAGAAACCTTTTCTAGCGATTTTGACTCCAGTTGAACAGTTCCATCTCCAGGATGTCATAACTAAAAGTCGTGCATGTGTTTGTATGTATGAATAATAACCCGCAGCCTCTAAAACTTCTCGCTTCAGATGTGATATACGCACATTCCAGGCCAAACGGGGGGAAAAAACTCAAATTTGTCACCCATTTTAAGCACCAATGGACTCAATTGTCACTTTGGTCTCTCCAAAAAAACTGAATTACAACCCCACCAAAAGCATAATGGACTTTCTCCAACCATGCATGACGCTAATTCAGCTATGCATTTTGGAGCTTCTCATTTGCGCCATTTCTAAATCATTAAAATGTCCTTTATCTGTGAACCATAACGGCCGCCAAGTTGCAAATACAGGGTGACACAAAAAAACGGGAACTTTTTAACAATCCAATAAAACCAAGAGTGATGGAAGAAAAATATTTTATTCATAGTAAGTGAAACCTTAAAACATGCCATTTAAGAAACAATGATGGAATTTTCATTTTTTAAAAATGACTTCCTGTAGATGGCGTCCTCCTGTACGAATGTATTCTTGAAATCTGCTGTTGAGATTCCTCATCGACCGCTGCAACATCTCAGCTGGGATACTGTGAATTTCATCCTGAATTCTCTGTTTTAACTCATCCACAGTTCTTGGTCGAGTCGTGTACACTTTACTCTTGAGATAGCCCCACAAGAAAAAATCACAAACGGACAAATCTGGCGATCTAGGGGGCCAGGGAACGTTACCGAATCTTGAGATCACACAGTTACCGAACAATTCTCGCACAGCCGCCAATGGTTACTGAATGGTTACCCAAAAAAACGGGAATTTTTGAAATGCGTATCGGCAGACATCAGCAAGTGGCAGCACTGCGAGATAGTGACCTTGAGCAAGTAAACACACCCCCATTTTAGTAACCATTGGCGGCTATCTCAAGAATAAAATGTACACGACTCGACCAAGAACTCTGGATGAGTTAAAACCGAGAATTCAGGATGAAATTCACAGTATCCCAGCTGAGATGTTGCAGCGGTCGATGAGGAATCTCAACAGCAGATTTCAAGAATGCATTCGTACAGGAGGACGCCATCTACAGGAAGTCATTTTTAAAAAATGAAAATTCCATCATTGTTTCTTAAATGGCATGTTTTAAGGTTTCAATTACTATGAATAAAATATTTTTCTTCCATCACTCTTGGTTTTATTGGATTGTTAAAAAGTTCCCGTTTTTTCGTGTCACCCTGTATGTATGAATAATAACCCGCAGCCTCTAAAACCCCTCGCTTCAGATGTGATATACGCACATTCCAGGCGAAACGGGGGAAAAAAACTCAAATTTGTCACCCATTTTAAGCACCAATGGACTCAATTGTCACTTTGGTTTCTGCAAAAAAAACTGAATTACAACTCCGCCAAAAGCATAATGGAGTTTCTCCAACCATGCATAACGCTAATTTAGCTATGCATTTTGGAGCTTGTCATTTGCGCTATTTCTAAATCATTAAAATGTCCTTTCTCTGTGAACCATTTCTGTACGAGTAACGGCTGCCAAGTTGCAAATATATGCAATCCATAGATACGTGCATAAAAAAAAAGCAGCAAAGTAACTCTCATTCAGTCATTGTATACTGAACAACAAAAGAAACGCAAGTTTTGGTCGTTAATTTAGGCAAGAGTTCAGCTGTCCTGTTGAGTTGTCAACTGAGATACACATTACAATAAGTGAGTTGTAACCATTGGAGCGTATGTTTGCAGGAAAACACGACCACGAGTGCTGTTGAGCACGTGTACAAAGTATCGGAGGTGTGGTACATTTTGAGTGATATGGTAGTGGGAGCAACAAATGGGAGTGGCAATTCCCTTTGTTTATCCGGGGGCTATAAAAAGTAATGGTACGATTCAAAAGTTACCGCATTACCACGATGCCTCGCCTTAACGATAATCTGAGAGAACGCGCCATTGGTATGGTTGATGCTGGTTTAACGGCTTGCAACGTTGCCAGACGTCTGCAAGTGCACGAGTCCACCATCAGTGGGCCGAGGACACGATTCCGTAACACATGGACCACTCGGGACAGACCAAGATCCGGAAGACCACATGTGACCATCCGTAATCAGGATCGCCATATTCGCTTGGCCTATCTCCGTGACCGTCAACTCAGTGCAACAAGGACAGCAAGAGAGACCCACTGGAAATTTCACAGCTGGATATAAATATCTCATATGAAACCGATATTCATAATCAAACTCCCATATAAACCAATACCGAAACATACTTGCGTTTCTTTTGTTGTTCAGTATATAATGTGCCAATGTGACACAATAGACATAAAAGTGGCAAGATGCGAACTTTCCCATCTAGTTGCACTTGATTGACTGACATCATGCACGGAAAGCTGCAATCAGATGTCATTATAGTGTTTGATGTAAGACACGGTTTCAACTATTTGACCTGAGCTGATCTTTGTATTGCAAGTGACCGGGCCGCCTCAAATGCAAACCTTCCAAAACAGCCCGGCTGGCTAAAAAAAAAGTAAATCCCTGAGCATATGGGAGGGCGAGTTTGCTTGTACTCTAAACTAGGATTTTTTTTTTTTTTTTTTTAAGCCTTATCTAATGAGACATGGATGCACATGGGATTTGTTTTGTGTGTAAAGCAGGTTTTGAGGCTTCAGGAATGTGATCAGAGAAGACAAAAGATGGAAGGATGACTTACGCGGCGATGTATTTTTAGGCTAACGCATTTCTAAAATTTTTGACATAGTGACAGATCATTGTGACAACATGCTTTTGTCTAAAAGAAAATTTCAGTTTGTTTCCTAACTTATTCCTCCCTGTCCTCATTTTTCACATGATGATGACTTTGCAAATTGAGATTACAACATTTTGGGTTCTTTGGCTAGCTTGAATTGTCCTTTGACCCCAATCCAAAGAAACCGCTGACCTCAATCTGCCTGTTAAAATCTCTGCTCATGGGGGGGGGGGGGGGCAAATCAAATTGGGGAAAGGAGGGGAGGGAGCGATGGGTGACAGGGGGAATGAAATCCTATATTTGCGTGCGAAAGAATCATTGACACGCTTGGAGAGCTTTGCATTAGCGGTGACGTGGAATTCACAAACTTTACATCAGGCTTGTCTGTCTTGTTCTTGTTTATTTGAGACATCGAACAGTCTCGCCACTTATTTGTTTTCTCTCCTTTTCAATACGGAGGAAAAGTTTACGCCCAAGTGTCTGGTTTATTTACACCCACAGTTTTTCAGTTCCGTGTCAATCATAGCTTATAAACACATTTTATATAATCTCATAGCAGAAAGGAAGCCACTTTCCACTGTAAAAAGAATCATGTGACTCCACACTGTAAAAAATCCAAATCTTACCGAGTTTATTTTTCTCATTTCTAGTCAAAATATCTCATCACACTTAAAATAAGACATAATCACCTAAAGAGTAACTTTTCAGTTATTTTTACACAATAGATCTTGAAAATCTTACTTCAAGAAATCTTACCGAGATAATTTTCACTTGTTTCATTGGCAGATTTTTTTTTTTTTTTTTGCTTAATTCAAGCAAAAAAATCAAAAGTATGTGGACACGTTGAATTCAGGTGTTTCCTTTCTAACAGAGGTCTGGGATACAAAACAATAATGACAAATGTCATAATATAGTTTTATATTGTGATAAATATTGCATGGCACTGGTTAGTTTGGTTTAAATTGTTATCGTCTTTTTCAAAATGAGATGTTTTTACTTAATGTCTCTCAACATTGATTTTATTTATTTATTTATTTTTTATCCATGATTATAATTTTAAATCTTCTATCTCCAAATATCTCAAATATTTTCCATTCTCTGACTGTAAATAATACTTTTCTACCACAATTAAACATCCACTTAGAAAGAAAAATCTCCCCTTAAACTTAAAGGAAATATTGATGTTTATAAATTATATGGACAAAAATATTGGGACACATCATGGTTATATCAGGCTTGTCTGTCTTATTCTTGTTTATTTGAGACATCGAACAGTCTCGCCACTTATTTGTTTTCTCTCCTTTTCAATACGGAGGAAAAGTTTACGCCCAAGTGTCTGGTTTATTTACACCCACAGTTTTTCAGTTCCATGTCAATCATAGCTTATAAACACATTTTATATAATCTCATAGCAGAAAGGAAGCCACTTTCCACTGTAAAAAGAATCATGTGACTCCACACTGTAAAAAATCCAAATCTTACCGAGTTTATTTTTCTCATTTCTAGTCAAAATATCTCATCACACTTAAAATAAGACATAATCACCTAAAGAGTAACTTTTCAGTTATTTTTACACAATAGATCTTGAAAATCTTACTTCAAGAAATCTTACCGAGATAATTTTCACTTGTTTCATTGGCAGATTTTTTTTTTTTTTTTTTTTTTTTGCTTAATTCAAGCAAAAAAATCAAAAGTATGTGGACACGTTGAATTCAGGTGTTTCCTTTCTAACAGAGGTCTGGGATACAAAACAATAATGACAAATGTCATAATATAGTTTTATATTGTGATAAATATTGCATGGCACTGGTTAGTTTGGTTTAAATTGTTATCGTCTTTTTCAAAATGAGATGTTTTTACTTAATGTTTCTCAACATTGATTTTGTTTTTTGTTTTTTTTTAAATCCGTGATTATAATTTTAAATCTTCTATCTCCAAATATCTCAAATATTTTCCATTCTCTGACTGTAAATAATACTTTTCTACCACAATTAAACATCCACTTAGAAAGAAAAATCTCCCCTTAAACTTAAAGGAAATATTGATGTTTATAAATTATATGGACAAAAATATTGGGACACATCATGGTTATATCAGGCTTGTCTGTCTTGTTCTTGTTTATTTGAGACATCGAACAGTCTCGCCACTTATTTGTTTTCTCTCCTTTTCAATACGGAGGAAAAGTTTACGCCCAAGTGTCTGGTTTATTTACACCCACAGTTTTTCAGTTCCGTGTCAATCATAGCTTATAAACACATTTTATATAATCTCATAGCAGAAAGGAAGCCACTTTCCACTGTAAAAAGAATCATGTGACTCCACACTGTAAAAAATCCAAATCTTACCGAGTTTATTTTTCTCATTTCTAGTCAAAATATCTCATCACACTTAAAATAAGACATAATCACCTAAAGATTAACTTTTCAGTTATTTTTACACAATAGATCTTGAAAATCTTACTTCAAGAAATCTTACCGGGATAATTTTCACTTGTTTCATTGGCAGATTTTTTTTTTTTTTTTTTTTGCTTAATTCAAGCAAAAAAATCAAAAGTATGTGGACACGTTGAATTCAGGTGTTTCCTTTCTAACAGAGGTCTGGCATACAAAACAATAATGACAAATGTCATAATATAGTTTTATATTGTGATAAATATTGCATGGCACTGGTTAGTTTGGTTTAAATTGTTATCGTCTTTTTCAAAATGAGATGTTTTTACTTAATGTTTCTCAACATTGATTTTATTTATTTATTTTTTTTTATCCATGATTATAATTTTAAATCTTCTATCTCCAAATATCTCAAATATTTTCCATTCTCTGACTGTAAATAATACTTTTCTACCACAATTAAACATCCACTTAGAAAGAAAAATCTCCCCTTAAACTTAAAGGAAATATTGATGTTTATAAATTATATGGACAAAAATATTGGGACACATCATGGTTATATCAGGCTTGTCTGTCTTATTCTTGTTTATTTGAGACATCGAACAGTCTCGCCACTTATTTGTTTTCTCTCCTTTTCAATACAGAGGAAAAGTTTACGCCCAAGTGTCTGGTTTATTTACACCCACAGTTTTTCAGTTCCGTGTCAATCATAGCTTATAAACACATTTTATATAATCTCATAGCAGAAAGGAAGCAACGACCAGTCACTTTCCACTGTAAAAAGAATCATGTGACTCCACACTGTAAAAAATCCAAATCACAGTGTTGTCAGCAGCAAAATATACACATAAACATACACATACACGTAAAACAAAAACAGTCATATAAATTTGAGTAAAAAAGTGTTTAAAAGGAGAGTGCAAATACGGTTTGTTATGAATGTAGTGCAATGGTTATAAATATAAAAAATATATGAATAAATACAGATTTGAATATATACAGATTTGGACAGGTGCGGTTTAAGAAATATAAATATGGTGCCTATAGACAGTGATGCATATGGACATGGAAATAAATAAATTAATTAATTAATAATAATAATAATAATAATAAATAATTAAGATATATAAATATGGTGCCTATAGACAGTGATGCATATGGACATGGAAATAAATAAATAAATTAATTAATTAATAATAATAATAATAATAAATAATTAAGATATATAAATATGGTGCCTATAGACAGTGATGCATATGGACATGGAAATAAATAAATAAATAAATAATAATAATAATAATAATAATAATAATAATAATAATAATAATAATAATAATAATAATAAAGATATATAAATATGGTGCCTATAGACAGTGATGCATATGGACATGGAAATAAATAATAATAATAATAATAATAATAATAATAATAATAATAATAATAATAATAATAATAATAATTATTATTATTATTATTATTATTATTATTATTATTAGTAGTAGTAGTAGTAGTAGTAGTATATACATGTAAATTAATATTGATTTTTCAAGTTGTAAAATCAGTACAAAATCTCCAAATAAACCTCATATGGTTTTGCCTCAGTGTCTTGTGATTCTCTGTTATCCTGATGTCCCTGAACTACTCCTGTCCACATCCAGACTTCCACACATTCAGACAAGGATCACCTCCGTCTCAGCCTCTTTCTGACTTTATCGTCATGGTTACGCTTTAACCCATAAAGATCCAGTGCCACTTTTATATCAGTTCCCAAATGACTTTTTCTCTCTCTATTCAGTCTTTCTTAAATTATTTATCACTATTTATTACAATATTATCCTCTGTATTTTGCATTTTTCAGCGTAAATCATCTGCATTATTTTCCTTAAGTAAATTCAAAATTTATTATATCAAAACAGAGAAAAAAAAAGACTTTTTTCAGCTGAGATATCAATAAGTCAACGTAAAAACAAGTGTCTCCATCCATTGTCATTGATCCAACTCCATGGGTTTTACTGGTGAATCAGTGTTATAGAAGATGACGGTGTTTCCATGGTAACTACGGAGCCTCTGAACGTCCAAATGGGTCATATGTGATGACCATGAAAAGATGACAAACTGTATTTTACACCAATTATTTACATGTATTGATAGAATAAATGGAGCAGATGGTTGTGGTCGCCGGTGGGTCTCTAAGGGTTAAATATGTTGGACAATCTATTGCAGTTGCCTCTCTACGTTGAAAGCAATTAAGAAAACATGAGGAAATAGATGACTGTCTGCATCAGTCAACCCCGGGACTTGACCTTTTCATGTATGAGCGACTTCAGCTTTTTGAAATGTTAACATCCATCTCCCTGAACCCACTCAACCCCGTTTTTGGGTCATTTCATGTCGTCACTTCTGATTATGGTCTCATCGCTAACACCTCGACCCGCATCAGAACAGCAGAGACAGGCTCCGCTATTGTCTGTTTAATGAAGACACGACAAAAAAAATAAATAAATAAATAAATCGAACCATTGGCCCTGTATCTCACTGGTATGTTCTATCAATAATCAATAATAAGTGGAATTTACGAGGTTGTCAGGTTCTGTTTATGTTCGAGTCCTGTGGTGTTGATGCAGGAGATGGATCTGCCAATAGAAGTGGGTAGTGCATTCACTGGAGGAGAACTCAGCTAATTCAAAGAAAGTTCATATTGACTTCCTATCAGTGATCAATAGTAACTAAAATGGAACAAACTTTGTAGACATTGTGCCGAGGAAGCTACATATTTTTTTTTTTTTTTTTTTTAATGAATCCAGCCAGTAGTTTCATCAGAGAAGATGTTTGAAGAAATTGCTAAAGAAGACAAAGCCGAAGACAGCGCCGGAAAATGATTTTTACAACCCTGTAACTTTGTGTTTTGGTCCAGGTTGAAAAATATCTAAAAACAGATGAAAATGATCTTTTCAACCCTGTTACTTTGGTTTTGGTCCAGGATGAAAAACAGCTAAAAACATATGAAAATAATCTTTTCAACCCTGTTACTTTGGTTTTGGTTCAGGATGAAAAACAGCTAAAAACAGATGAAAATGATCTTTTCAACCCTGTTACTTTGTGTTTTGGTCCAGGTTGAAAAATATCTAAAAACATTTGAAAACGATCTTTACAACCCTGTTACTTTGGTTTTGGTCCAGGATGAAAAACAGCTAAAAACAGATGAAAATGATCTTTTCAACCCTGTTACTTTGTGTTTTGGTCCAGGTTGAAAAATATCTAAAAACATTTGAAAACGATCTTTACAACCCTGTTACTTTGTGTTTTGGTCCAGGTTGAAAAACATGTAAAAACATTTGAAAATGATCTTTTCAACCCTGTTACTTTGGTTTTGGTCCAGGATGAAAAACAGCTTAAAATATTTCAAAATTATCTTTTCAACCCTGTTACTTTGTGTTTTGGTCCAGGTTGAAAAATATCTAAAAACATTTGAAAACGATCTTTACAACTCTGTAACTTTGGTTTTGGTCCAGGTTGAAAAAAAGCTAAAAACATATGAAAATTATCTTTTCAACCCTGTTACTTTGGTTTTGGTCCAGGTTGAAAAACATGAAAATGATCTTTTCAACCCTGTTACTTTGTGTTTTTGGTCCAGGTTGAAAAACAAATGAAAATTATCTTTTCAACTCTGTAATTTTGGTTTTGGTCCAGGTTGGAAAAAAGCTAAAAACAGATGAAAATGATCTTTACAACCCTGTTACTTTGTGTTTTGGTCCAGGTTGAAAAACAGCTAAAAAAAAAAAAAAATATGAAAATTATCTTTTCAACCCTGTTACTTTGTGTTTTGGTCCAGGTTGAAAAATATCTAAAAACATTTGAAAACGATCTTTACAACCCTGTTACTTTGGTTTTGGTCCAGGATGAAAAATATCTAAAAACATTTGAAAACGATCTTTACAACTCTGTAACTTTGGTTTTGGTCCAGGTTGAAAAAAAGCTAAAAACAAATGAAAATGATCTTTTCAACCCTGTTACTTTGTGTTTTTGGTCCAGGTTGAAAAACAAATGAAAATGATCTTTTCAACTCTGTAATTTTGGTTTTGGTCCAGGTTGGAAAAAAGCTAAAAACAGATGAAAATGATCTTTACAACCCTGTTACTTTGTGTTTTGGTCCAGGTTGAAAAACAGCTAAAAAAAAAAATATGAAAATTATCTTTTCAACCCTGTTACTTTCTGTTTTGTTCGAGGCTCCAAAACCGATTTTTATGATTTTTACAACCCTGTTACTTTCTGTTTTGGTCCAGGCTCAAAAACAGATAAAAAAAATTTGAAAATGATCTTTACAATGCTGTTACTTTGTATTTCGTTCCAGGATGAAAAACAGCTAAAAATATATGAAAATGATCTTTTCAACCCTGTTACTTTCCGTTCTGTTCCAGGCTCAAAAACAGATGAAAATAATCTTTTTAACCCTGTTACTTTCTGTTTCGGACCAGGTTGAAAAACAGATGAAAATGATCCTTTCAACCCTGTCACTTTGTATTTCGTTCCAGGATGAAAAACAGCTAAAAATATATGAAAATGATCTTTTCAACCCTGTTACTTTCCATTCTGTTCCAGGCTCAAAAACAGATGAAAATAATCTTTTTAACCCTGTTACTTTGTATTTCGTTCCAGGTTGAAAAACAGCTAAAAACATTAAAAAAATAATCTTTTTAACCCTGTTACTTCCTGTTTCGGACCAGGTTGAAAAACAGATGAAAATAATCCTTTCAACCCTGTTACTTTGTGTTTCGTTCCATGTTGAAAAACAGCTAAAAGCATTAAATAAATAAATAAATAAATAAATAAATAAGATCTTTACAACCCTGTTACTTTCTGTTTTGTTCCAGGCTCAAAAACAGCTAAAAACATATAAAAATTATCTTTTCAGCCCTGTTACTTTCTGTTTTGTTCCAGCCTCAAAAACATATGAAAATTATCTTTTCAACCCTGTTACTTTCTGTTTCGGACCAGGTTGAAAAACATGAAAATGATCCTTTCAACCCTGTTACTTTGTATTTCATTCCAGGTTGAAAAACAGCTAAAAACAGATGAAAATGATTTTTTCAACCCTGTTACTTTCTGTTTTGTTCCAGGCTCAAAAACAGATGAAAATGATCTTTTTCAACCCTGTTACCCTCTGTTTTGTTCCAGGCTCAGAGGCTTAGGAAGCTGGCCCAACAGATCTCCAACTGTAAGCAGTGCATCGAGAGATCCTCGGCTCTTATAACACAAGCCGATTCAACGCTGAAAGAGACGGATCACGCTCGCTTCTTGCAAACCGCCAAGAGCATCAATGAGAGGTCTTTAAACTTTAACTTTAAAGAGAGGTCAAAGAGTTTGCGCACAAATGATTTGACAACTCCGTACACTTGACTTACCCGGCGGCAAAGACGAGCCGAAAGCAGATTTCATGTTTTATTTAGTCTAATTTTGTTCCGCTCCCTGCTTTAGCTTTCTAACTGATCGAGCAATTTTAGAACAAAACCTGGTGTCCAACATGTGCATCCTCAGGAGAAACAAAGCAGAGCGATATAAAAAGAAATCATTATCCTTTAGTCCTTCAAACAAAAGAAGTGTTCTGGTGAAGAATCTAATCTGCAGAGCTTCACTAATGAGAAGGCTATAGTTTTATTGCAAATGTGTGAATGGAGTGTTTCTAGTGTTTGTTCTGAAGCAAAACTCAAGGATTGATTATAATATAATAACTGATATTAATGCAGGGGTGTCAAACATATGGTCCATGGGCAAAAACCGACCCCCCAAATAGTCCAATTTGCGATGAAATCTGAATAACCCGAACAAATATGAACAGCATGAAATTTCCGCAGAAAAATCGGTGCAATTCTAACAATATTCTACCTGTTACAGCTAAAAACAGTTGAAAATGAGTATATGATTATAATATAATAACTAATATTCATGCAGGGGTGTCAAACATTTGGTCCACGGGCCAAAACCGGCCCCCTAAATGATCCAATCCGGCCCGCAAGATGAATTTGTGCAGAAAATGACACTGAAAATATTAAACATCAATGGTGTTGAACTCATTTTAGCTCAAGAGCCCGATGTGATCTAAAATAAGAGCTTAACTTGGTTTAATAGTAAAATTATATAGGGAAATATCGGTATTTTTTGCGATAAAATCTGAATAACCCGAACAAATATGAACAACCTGAAATTTCCGCAGAAAAATCAGTGCAATTCTAAAAATATTCTACTTGTTACAGCTAAAAACAGATGAAATTAAGTCTATGATTATAATATAATAACTGATATTCATGCAGGGGTGTCAAACATATGGTCCACGGGCCAAAACCGGCCCCCTAAATGGTCCAATCCGGCCCGCAAGATGAATTTGTGCAGAAAATGACACTGAAAACATTAAACATCAAGAGTGTTGAATTCATTTTAGTTCAGGAGCTTGATGTGATCTAAAATAAGAGCTTAATAACTTAGTTTAATGTGAAAATAGTAAAATCATGTTATGAAAATATTTACATTTTTCACGATAAAATCTGAATAACCCGAACAAATATGAACAACCTGAAATTTTTGAAGAAAAATCAGTGCAATTCTAACACTATTCTCCCTGTTACAGCTAAAAACAGATGAAAATGAGTATATGATTATAATATAATAACTGATATTCATGCAGGGGTGTCAAACATATGGTCCACGGGCCAAAACCGGCCCCCTAAATGGTCCAATCCGGCCCGCAACAAGAATTTGTGCAAAAAATGACACTGAAAACATTAAACATCAAGGGTGTTGAATTCATTTTAGTTCAGGAGCCTGATGTGATCTAAAATAAGAGCTTAATAACTTAGTTTAATGTGAAAATAGTAAAATCATGTTATGAAAATATTTACATTTTTCACGATAAAATCTGAATAACCCGAACAAATATGAACAACCTGAAATTTTTGAAGAAAAATCAGTGCAATTCTAACACTATTCTCCCTGTTACAGCTAAAAACAGATGAAAATGAGTATATGATTATAATATAATAACAGATATTCATGCAGGGGTGTCAAACATATGGTCCACGGGCCAAAACCGCCCCCCTAAATGGTCCAATCCGGCCCGCAACAAGAATTTGTGCAAAAAATGACACTGAAAACATTAAACATCAAGGGTGTTGAATTCATTTTAGTTCAGGAGCCTGATGTGATCTAAAATAAGAGCTTAATAACTTAGTTTAATGTGAAAATAGTAAAATCATGTTATGAAAATATTTACATTTTTCACAATAAAATCTGAATAACCCGGACAAATACGAACAACATAAAATTTCTAAAGAAAAATCAGTGCAATTTTAACAATATTCTGCCTGTTACTACATATTTTGTGCATTCGTAGATCCACTATGATCTCTAAGTTGTGTTTTAATAAGAAACTGTGGCATAATATTGTTGAAATTGCGCAAATATTTCTGAAGAAATTTTCCGAAGTGTACATGGCAGTTCAGGTTATTAACATTTTCATAATGTATTGGTACTAAACAGTTATTATTTATTGGTTATCAATGTTTGTAGCTATGATCTAGAGTTTGTGCAAATGAAAACGTGTCTAATCCTTATTGGTGATGACCTAGGGTTTCCATGGCAACTGCATCAACCCAAGTGCTGATTCCAGAGATACACCTCACTGACACCTTCGACAACTTCGCCCTGGACTTCACCAGAGAGAAGAAACTGCTGGAGAATCTGGATTACCTCACTGGTAAACCTTCTGAACATACCTTCGTCACAATGTTGAGAGAAAAACAAAAGCACGCGACATTTCAATTTATGTCCGTCATAATGTTTGAACGCCGCTTTCTGTTAGATCCGCGTTGTAGCCCTTTGTTACTGTTCATTAAACCCTGACAATGCCTCTAATTAGGATTCAATTCCTGCCATTAATTCTGATTTTGTTGCTTTTTATTGTTGCTTTGACATCCCTACCGTCTCCCAAGCGTCATCGCTATAGCAACAGTTACCGGCCTATTAACTCCAAATTAATTTTTTAACATTAATTTCTAATGATCCGTTTGCTAGGATCCTTCAAAAAATGTCACCGAATGAATTAGGAGTCTGTTGCAGACTAAAACAAGGCTCCGCATGCAGTAGGTTTGAAGGTCCGTGAAAATGCCTGGCTGGTATTTATTCTCTGTGATGCATGAGGGCTTCGCTGGAGGGCCTCTTCACTAAGTAAATCAGTCGGAATCACTCCACTATGCACAGCCATTCATGACAGAAGGCTCAGGAGTGACAAGATAGGAAGTGGCTTTACAATCAATTTAAGCTGCGCCTTTGTGTCTTTCTTTTCTCCTCAGTCCATTTTACTTTGTACTATTGAACAATGACACAGAATACTGAAAAGGGGTCTTTTTTTTATTGAAGAATAACAAATAGAATGCATGTTGCACTTGGAAAAGGGTTCCCACGGGTTCTTAAAAAGTCTTGCATTTGCAAATCTGCATTTAATACCTTAAAAAAAGGTACTTAAAAGGTATTAAATTTAATATGATAGGTCTTAATTTATGTTGCCGTAAACTTGTTTGCTGTATCGTGTTTAAATTAGGGTTCAGTTCAATTCAACTTTACTTATAAAGCGCATTTCATGCACAAGGCAGACTCAATGAGCTTCACAACAAGTATATAACATAAAAAAAAAATCATAAATTACAAAAGCACTCGGACAGCAGACCTCTGTCAAGGCAGATCAGCCCCCCCACACCCACCCAATCACCATGAAAATGTAATAATTTGTTCCTTGTTCCAGTATCAACATTTCCTAAAAATTTCATCAAAATACATTCATAATTTTTTGAGTTATCTTGCAAACAGACAGACAGACAGACAGACAAACAAACCCCGATGAAAACATAACCACCTTGGCGGAGGTAATTAAATTCAGCTCTGTTTTTCTGGATTAATGAGATAATTATCTTGTAAAAACAGAGCCGAATTTAAATTTTTCCAGAAAACAGTATCTCGTTAATTCGGAAAGAGAGCCAATTTTATTTTATTTATTTATTTTTTTTGCTTATTTTTTTCTCGTAATTATGAGATAATTATCTGATTAATTCAGAAAAAAAAAGCCGAATTTATTTTTTTAGTTTTTTTGTGTGTGAATGCAATACACTTCCGTGTGAAAGCCTTTGTTTGGATGATTTTTCCTTTTGAAATCTTCATGGTTTTTTTTGGGTTTTTTTAATTTCTTGATGTTTTTTATACACATATATTTTCAATAAAGTTGGAGAAAAAAAAAAAAAATGATAAGCAGATACTTTAAGCAGGCAGGCAAACGATTCCAAGGAAATGAGCTACTGGAAACCAGTTCTCAAAAAGAACTGGTTCTCGATTCCCATCCCCCCCGATCACCATGAAAATGTAATCATTTGTTCCTTGTACCAGTATCAACATTTCCTAAAAATTTCATCAAAATACATCCATAACTTTTTGAGTTATCTTGCTAACAGACAGACAAACAAACCCCGATGAAAACATAACCACCTTGGCAGAGGTAATTAAATTCAGCTCTGTTTTTATGAATTAACAAGATAATTATCTTGTAAAAACAGAGCCGATTTTTTTTTTTTTTTTTTCTTGTTCAGAAAACAGTAACTCGTTAATTCGCAAAAACAGAGTCGAATTTAAATTTTTTCAGAAAACAGTATCTCGTTAATTCGGAAAAAGAGTCTTTTTTTTTTTTTTTTTTACTTATTTTTTCTCGTAATTACAAGATAATTATCAGATTAATTCAGAAAAACAAAGCCAAATTTAATTTTTTTTGGTGTGAATTCAATACACTTCCATGTGGAAGCCTTTGCATTATGTTAATTTATTTGTTTGGATGATTTTTCCTTTTGAAATCTTCATGTTTTTTTTTTTTTAAATTTCTGGATGTTTTTTACACACATATATTTTCAATAAAGTTGGAAAAAAAAATCCATAAGCAGATACTTTAAGCAGGCAGGCAAACGATTCCAAGGAAATGAGCTACTGGAAACCAGTTCTCAAAAAGAACTGGTTCTCGATTCCCATCCCCCCCGATCACCATGAAAATGTAATCATTTGTTCCTTGTACCAGTATCAACATTTCCTGAAAATTTCCTCAAAATACATCCATAACTTTTTGAGTTATCTTGCTAACAGACAGACAGACAAACCCCGATGAATACATAACCACCTTGGCAGAGGTAATTAAATTCAGCTCCTTTTTTCTGGATTAACGAGATAATTATCTTGTAAAAACAGAGCCGAATTTAAATTTTTTCAGAAAACAGTATCTCGTTAATTCGGAAAAAGAGCCAATTTTATTTTTTTTAATTTATTTTTTCTCGTAATTATGAGATAATTATCTGATTAATTCAGAAAAAAAAAGCCGAATTTATTTTTTTTGTGTGTGAATGCAATACACTTCCGTGTGAAAGCCTTTGTTTGGATGATTTTTCCTTTTGAAATCTTGATGTTTTTTTTTTTTTTTTTAATTTCTTGATGTTTTTTATACACAAATATTTTCAATAAAGCTGGAGAAGAAAAAAAAAATCGATAAGCAGATACTTTAAGCAGGCAGGCAAACGAGTCCAAGGAAATGAGCTACTAGAAACCAGTTCTCAAGTTCTCAAAAAGAACTGGTTCTCGATTCCCATCCCCCCCGATCACCATGAAAATGTAATCATTTGTTCCTTGTACCAGTATCAACATTTCCTAAAAATTTCATCAAAATACATCTATAACTTTTTGAGTTATCTTGCTAACAGACAGACAGACAGACAAACAAACAAACCCCGATGAAAACATAACCACCTTGGCAGAGGCAATTAAATTCAGCTCTGTTTTTATGAATTAACGAGATAATTATCTTGTTAAAAAAAGAGCCAATTTTTTTTTTTTTTTTTTTTTTTTCAGAAAACAGTAACTCGTTAATTCACAAGAACAGAGCCGAATTTAATTTTTTTTCAGAAAACAGTATCTCGTTAATTCAGAAAAAGAGACAATTTTTTTTTTTTTTTTTAACTTATTTTTTCTCGTAATTACAAGATAATTATCTGATTAATTCTGAAAAACAAAGCCAAATTTAATTTTTTTTGTGTGAATTCAATACACTTCCGTGTGGAAGCCTTTGCATTATGTTAATTTATTTGTTTGGATGATTTTTCCTTTTGAAATCTTGATGTTTTTTTTTTTTTTTTTTCTTGATGTTTTTTATACACATATATTTTCAATAAAGTTGGGGGAAAAAATCGATAAGCAGATACTTTAAGCAGGCAGGCAAACGAGTCCAAGGAAATGAGCTACTGGAAACCAGTTCTCAAAAAGAACTGGTTCTCGATTCCCATCCCCCCCGATCACCATGAAAATGTAATCATTTGTTCCTTGTACCAGTATCAACATTTCCTGAAAATTTCATCAAAATCCTTCCATAACAACACCCCACCCCCACCCCCACCCCTGATCATCACCAAAATTTAATCATTTGTTCCTTGTGCCAGTATCAACATTTCCTGAAAATTTCCTCAAAATACATCCATAACTTTTTGAGTTATCTTGCTAACAGACAGACAGACAAACAAACCCCGATGAAAACATAACCACCTTGGCGGAGGTAAAAAAAGAGTGCTAGTGCAAGTAAACAACCATATGTACACACACTTAAACTCGCACATGCACACATACCCACACAATCACACACGGACACACTCAACTCAACAGAACGCTGACGAAAAAAGGTAGGTTTTTAACCCGCGTGAAATGTGTCAAAATTACCATGTTAACGCGAATTAATCTATCATCATGATTAATCTGATTAAAAATGTTAACGCAATTAATCCATCTGACGCAAAGAATGACCCTGAACATCTCTGGCAACGCATTTCAGGCAGTTTGTCCAAGTTGAGTTAGCGTCAAGAATGCGCAAATGGGCAGTTGATTTGGTAGTGAGCAACCGATAAAGATGGAGGATGCTAAACAGTATGTTGGCCCTGCGGATTGAAATATGAGGAGAAAAAAAACCCAAGACGGTACAGTCGACCGACATAAAGAAGGACTTTTCTTTTCAGCAAAGCACTTCCAGCTGAAAATAAACCATACGTTAGTCGGGGATTCTGCTAGCACTTTGGCTAACACGTCGCCCAACTTGCGACAAACACGTTAAGTACACATATATTCCCTTCTTTCTTGAGTCTGTCTGCTCATGCAAAATGAAATGCGATTAATATAGATTAAAAACGAATTCTATGTAATCAGGATTATTCAAAATTAATCCACGGCAATCCTGTGATTGAGCCAATTAAAAATTTTAATCGTTTGACAGCACTAGTTTAAATGTGTCCAAGCTGCAAAGAAAGTAACATTAGTCGACTCAGTTCCACTCGTTCCAACCCGACAATTTATATTGAAATTAAGAACCAGTTATCGCTAACTTTGCAGAAATGATCACAGAACATTCAGCCCAACACATGTGCAGCTATTAATTGTGCACAACACCAGAGAAAGCTGACTTTGGGAACTTTAATGGACGGCTCGCAAGTGATAAGTAAGCATGAGGAAGCGCAAATTTAATAATACCTATGTGGAGAAAAGATCAATCTTGACCTGGTTGACACGAATGGAGAGGAACGGCTGTGAAATGGGCTTTAAATTCTGCTCTAAGTAGTCGTAAAAAGTCTTAATTTTAACTCGTAGAAACCCTATGAAAGTATTGTGTTAGCTCTTTTAGCTAGCTGCTTCTTATCTGAATATTTTACTATTTCATTTTGGTGTTGCTCAACTTACCACTCTCCTGGAAAGAACATATTCCATTCTGTGTTAAATGACCCTTTTGAAATCATGAATTACACCAAATGAGCGCGTACAAGGTTAATCGGGGCTCCGGTTTCTTACACCGATTTTGTATTTATTTTTTAACATTACCATGATAGGTCTCGACGACAGAGATGAATCTTTAGTCGAATATATAACGGGTGAATGTCTGTTTGTTGCAGCTCCAAGCGCTCCGTGCATAAGGGAAGAGTTGTGCACAGCGTCCTACGACACCATCACAGTCCACTGGACATCTGATGATGAATTCACAGTGGTGTCCTATGAGCTGCAGTACGCCATCTTCACTGGACAGTCCAACATTGCCAGTAAGTAAACGCATCACAGGCCAAAGCATCTTCGGCTGCTTAACCCATAAAGACCCAAAAATCGACCACCAACCTAAATCATCCACTGATGTAAGACGTTTAATACCTGTCGATCTACTAATCCTATCGATATATGTAAATAAATGGCATAAAATGCAGTTTGTCGTCTTTTCATGGTCATCAGATATGACCCATTTGGACGTTCAGAGGCTCCGTAGTGAATACAATATTGATCCAGCAGGAAAACCCATGGAGTTGGATAAATAACAGTGGATGGAAATGCTTGGTTTATGTTCAGTTAATGATAGATTTGACTAAAAAAAGTCACCGTTTCTTCAATTTTTGCTGTTTTTGATATAATAACCCTCAAATTTAATCTGAGCTTTCATGAACACCTACATGATCAGTAAATGAAATACAAGAAAATACATGATTTATGCTGATAAAATTCAAAATACAGAGGATAATATGGTAATAAATGGTGGTAAATCACTGATGAAGAAAATTTAATTTGTGAACTGACATAAAAGTCACGCTGGGTCTTTATGGGTTAACCCTACAACCTTTGAGACATTATTTCAATGAAACAGTGTCATAAAAGCTGCTGTGAGTTGGTGCTTGTGTTCCTTTTCTTCAGTAGTTTTACTTTACTGTGTGTTTTAGGGTCAAAACAGGGTGGAAAAACAGAAAAAGACAAAGAGAGGAATCGAAGTTTGACAGGTTTTTACTAAATAAGGCACTCAGAATGTACATCAATAAAAGATTTACTACGTGGTCCTGGCTCGACTCGACTCGGCCTTTTTGTGTTTTCATTATGGAAAAGAACCTACAGTCTGGTTCCCGGGACTATTTTTTTAGTACTTGCTCAGCCAAGGTTTCAAAACAGGTGAAGAGATACTAAAATGTCACGCGTAAACACTGCAGACCACTGATTGGTCAGAGAGTTGTTTCTGTATAGGAGACAGATGTAGGCTTGGTGACGTAGCAGCTACGTGATGACGTATTTTAATTGGATCACGTGGTGTTGATGACGGTAGCAATTTGCGATATATATCACTGTCACTATCACAAATCCGACCCACCAAAGGGTCCAGTCTGGCCCTTGGGATGAATCTGTGAAATGCAAAAATTACACTAAGAAATTAACAATCCTTTAAGTTCAGGTTCCACATTCAGACCAATTCAATCTCAAGTGAAATACTATTATAATAACATATAAATAATGACAACTCCAAATTTTTCTCTTTGTAAATGTAAATATTTTCATGTATTTACACTAAAACAAAGTATAATTTCACACAAAAAAAGAGAAAAACCTGAACAAATATGAACAACCTGAAATGTCTTAAGAGACATAAGTACAATTTTAACAAGAAAAGCACTCAGAGAGCTCAGACCACTGCCAAGACAGATCTGCCCCCCCCCCCCCCCCCCCCCACACACACACACACACACACACACAACAGATCGCCACCAAAATGTAATCATTTCTTCCTTGTGCCAGTATCAACATTTCCTGACAATTTCATTAAAATCCATCCATAACTTTTTGCATTATCTTGCTAACAAACAAACAAACACACACGCAAACACACAAAGCAAAGCAATCACAATACTTCCTGGCGGAGGTAAAAATATTCTGCCTGTTGTTAAATGTGTTGTGTGTTTGTAGATCCACTGTGATCTGTAAGTTATAATGTACATGTGGAAATGAGAAACTGAGGCAGAATATTGTAAAATTACACTTATTTTTTCAGTTTGTTCATGATATTCACATCTTTTGAAAGGATAGTTTGTAAAACTTTTCAGAATGTAAATTTACTCTTTTCGCTCTAAAACATAGAGAAAAGTTTGGACTTGACATTATTTATATATTATTATGTTATTATTTTACTAGTTCGGCCCACTTCCGATCAAATTTCGCTGAATGTGGCCCCTGAACTAAAATGAGTTTGACACCCCTGCTATAGACCAATAACACTGGGTTACAAAAAAATGTTTTTTGCAAGTTGTCTAGGTTTTTTCAACTGAATTAGGACCATTTTGCACCGCTAAATCCAAAAATGACATCTGTTTTTCTCAATCAGGTTAGGGTTTTTTTTGCTAATTCGATTTGGAAAAATTTGATCTTCTCACAAAAGTGATTACATTTTTGTGACTTTATCTTGGTCACCAAGTTTAATACCAAAATAAGATTGGTAAGCACATTTTATGAAACTTGTGACTTGATTCCTGTTAGGTACAATGGTGTATTCACCGCAGATGTAGCAGAATACGTCAGGCTTATTTTTGCAAGATCTTCTAGTCCAAGGGTGTCAAACTCATTTTAGTTCAGGGGCCACATTCAGTCCAATTTGATCTCAAGTGGGCTGGACCAGTAAAATAATAACAGTGAAAAAAGCAAAATTATATTATGATAATGTTTACATCTACAAAGTTTCCTTAAAAATCTGAATAACATGAACAACTTGAATTGTCTTAAGAAAAACAAGTGCAATTTTAACAATATTATGCCTCGGTTTATCAGTTTATCATTTACACATGCGCATTACAATCACACAAAACATTTAGTAACAGGCAGAATATTGGTAAAATTGCATTTACTTTTCTTAAGACATTTCCGTTTCTTCATATTTGTTCAGGTTAGTCACATTTTTTGTAAAAGTATAGATTGGTAATGTAAACATTTTCATGTAATTTGAGTTTTTTTATACTGAAAACAAAGAAAATTTGGGGTTGTCATTATTTATAGGTTATTATGATAATATTTTACTGGTCTGACCCAGTTAAAATCTAATTGGACTGTATGTGTTTGTATGTGGAACCTGAATTAAAATGATTTTGACACCATTGATTGTTAATATCTTCAGTGTAATTTTTGCAATTTTTCACAAATTCATCCTGTTGGAAACTTTGGCAGGCCAGATTTGGCCCCCGGGCCGCATGTTTGACACCTGTGTTCTTGTCGAAGCCATTTCATTCACCTGTAATATTAAAAAAAAAAAAAACATTAATCATACATTGGCAAAAGTAAAATCTTCAGAATTCATTTATTGCAAGAAATATGAAAGAATTTTGTATCATATGATGTGAAAATCCCCATAAATGTAAGCAAAAATGTTAAAAAGCCAATATGTAGCATAGTTCAGAAAGTTGACCTGATTGAGCAAAACTAATGTGATTTTTGGATTCAGCACACCAAAATTATCCTAAATCAGCTCAAAAAACTTAAACAATAAATTTGTTGTTGACCAGTGTAATAAGTACGACTACTTCTTTATAGTCTACTTTGAATTGTTTTATTGTTTTGTTTTGTTTTTTTTTTTAAGTTGTGGTAGTTTTCTTTCATTTAATGACACCATTTCACTGCTGGTTTAGTTTCCATCAACCCGGTGCAGCCTTAGATTGTAGCATTATTTAAGCGCTTAAGAACTTCTAAGCGCAATCACACTGTTCCGCTGGTGGCCACTGGCTTCCCTCAGGCGACTGAAGCTAAAGTGCTTTGCTCAAGATTGAGATAGCAGTGGAGTGGAAGGGGAATCTCTTAAAGTGGAGCCTCTAGCCTTTATGCTACTGTCACCCTCAGATGTTGGCACATATAATATAAGTGCATTTGATATAACTTGCACAGGATAACAGGAAAGGAAGATCTGACAATAGCGCGGCGGAGAATCTCAGCAGGACTTCCGAGAGAGGATGTTTGGCATTCCTGTTACGCTGAAGAAAACGTTTAGCCTTAAGTGGTATTGAAGGAGCGAGACATCCTCTCAGGAGGGATGACGGCGGTGAAATGATTCAGCATCCCGACGCACGCTTAACCACACATCGTCTTGTAGAACAACAGCTGACATACAGTATACGCCGATGTATACGCACACTTGCATGTACGCAAGACCCAGAAAATCAGGAGCACACTCGAGTGAACAACAACTACAAGGAAGAAAATGGGGTCAGGGCATGTGAAGACGAGAATGCCCGGCTCCCTTTCGATCAAAATGCTTTTTCTGTGTCTTTCATCTTGTCTTTCTTGAAGTCTCCCTCCCCACCGCCTTTCTTTGTTTTTGTTTTTTTTTTTACCTTCCTTATAACCCAGTGTTTTTCAACCTTGGGATCGGGACCCTACGTGGGGTTGCCTGGAATTCAAATTGGGTTGCTTGAAAATTCTAGTAATTGATAAAAAAAAAAAAAAAAAAAAAAAAAAGAGAGAGAGAGAGAGAGAGACAATCACAATATACAGGGTGTCCCATAAGTCTCCATACATAGGAGACATAATACATTCCATACATATATGGTTCTAACATGTACAGGGTGACACAAAAAAACGAGAACTTTTTAACAATCCAACTAGAAGCACTCGGAGAGCGCAGACCTCCGCCAAGGCTGATCAGTGCCCCCCCCCCGTGGGCCCCCCCACGCCAAGGAGGTTATGTTTTTGCCAGGGTTTGTTTGTCTGTCTGTTTGTCTGTCCGTTAGTGTGCAAGATAACTCAGAAAGTTATGGACAGATTTTGATGAAATTTTCAGGGTTTGTTGGAAATGGGCCCCCCCGTGGGCCCCCCCACCCCCGATCACCACCAAAATTTAATCATTTCTTCCTTATCCCATTTCCAACAAACCCTGAAAATTTCATCAAAATCTGTCCATAACTTTTTGAGTTATGTTGCACACTAACAGACAGACAAACAAACAAACAGACAGACAAACAAACAAACAAACAAACCCTGGCAAAAACATAACCTCCTTGGCGGAGGTAATAAAACCAAGACTGATGGAAGAAAAATATTTTATTCATAGTAATTGAAACCTTAAACTAGAAGCACTCGGAGAGCGCAGACCTCCGCCAAGGCTGATCAGTGGCCCCCCCCGTGGGCCCCCCCACGCCAAGGAGGTTATGTTTTTGCCAGGGTTTGTTTGTTTGTTTGTCTGTCCATTAGTGTGCAACATAACTCAAAAAGTTATGGACAGATTTTGATGAGATTTTCAGGGTTTGTTGGAAATGGGCCCCCCCGTGGGCCCCCCCACCCCCGATCACCACCAAAATTTAATCATTTCTTCCTTATCCCATTTCCAATAAACCCTGAAAATTTCATCCAAATCTGTCCATAACTTTGTGAGTTATGTTGCACACTAACGGACAGACAAACAAACAAACAGACAAACAAACCCTGGCAAAAACATAACCTCCTTGGCGGAGGTAAACATGCCATTTAAGAAACAATGATGGAACTTTCATTTTTTTTAAATTACAGGGTGACCCAAAAAAATGAGAATTTTTGAAGTGCGTATTGGAAGCCATGAGCAAGTGGCAGCACTGCGAGACAGTGACCTTGAGCAAGTAAACACACCCCCATTTTAGTAACCATTGGCGGCTGTGCGAGAATTGTTCAGTAACCGTGTGATCTCAAGATTCGGTAACGTTCCCTGGCCCCCTAGATCGCCAGATTTGTCCGTTTGTGATTTTTTTCTTGTGGGGCTATCTCAAGAGTAAAGTGTACACGACTCGACCAAGAACTGTGGATGAGTTAAAACAGAGAATTCAGGATGCATGGTTGGAGAAAGTCCATTATGCTTTTGGTGGAGTTGTAATTCAGTTTTTTTTGCAGAGACCAAAGTGACAATTGAGTCCATTGTGCTAAAAATGGGTGACAAATTTGAGTTTTTTCCCCCCGTTTCGCCTGGAATGTGCGTATATCACATCTGAAGCAGGGGTTTTAGAGGCTGCAGGTTATTATTCATACATACAGGGTGACACGAAAAAACGAGAACTTTTTAACAATCCAATAAAACCAAGAGTGATGGAAAAAAAAAAAAATTATTCATAGTAATTGAAACCTTAAACCATGCCATTTAAGAAACAAGTCGTGTACACTTTTCTCGAGATAGCCGCCAATGGTTACTAAAATGGGGGTGTGTTTACTTGCTCAAGGTCACTGTCTCGCAGTGCTGCCACTTGCTCATGTCTGCCAATACGCACTTCAAAAATTCCCATTTTTTTTGGGTAGTAACCATTGGCGGCTGTGCGAGAATTGTTCGGTAACCGTGTGATCTCAAGATTCGGTAACGTTCTCTGGCCCCCTAGATCGCCAGATTTGTCCGTTTGTGATTTTTTCTTGTGGGGCTATCTCAAGAGTAAAGTGTACACGACTCGACCAAGAACTGTGGATGAGTTAAAACTGAGAATTCAGGATGAAATTGACAGTATCCCAGCTGAGATGTTGCAGCGGTCAGTGAGGAATGTCAACAGCAGATTTCAAGAATGCATTCGTACAGGAAGTAATTTTAAAAAAATGAAAATTCCATCATTGTTTCTTAAATGGCATGTTTTAAGGTTTCAATTACTATGAATGAAATATTTTTCTTCCATCACTCTTGGTTTTATTGGATTGTTAAAAAGTTGCCGTTTTTTTGTGTCACCCTGTATTTCTTTATATTTCTTCTTTATAGTTCTTCAGCAATGGAGGACACGCATTGAAATGTGTTCCCGACAACATGGCAGTCATATAGAGCATATTACAGAAATAAAAATGGTTTAGGTCAAGAAATGTTTATTTTTCCTATGTATGGAGACTTATGGGACACCCTGTATAAAAGACATGACAAACTTTGCTTACCACTTCAGTAGCAATATAGATTTTATTCGATCCAGAACCTGTCCAGGAGACCATTTTTAATAAGACTGAGGGTCTCCTTTCACCTGATGAAACTCTGGACAGTTTTGCCCTGATGGATGCTAAGACACTTGGTCGAGTTTTTTCCCCCAAGTAAAGCCAACCAACTGCCTTTTAGGCCTAATTCTCGCATCACTTTTTAGCTTACCGACCGACAAGCCGTAAGCTATTGTCGTCATCCGGCGTCGTTGTTGTCGTCTGTCGTCCGTTACAAAAATTTCAATCGTCTTCTTCTCCGAAACTACAATTCCAGTTGACTTCAAACTTGGTATACAGCTTCTTTATGATAATGTCAACAAAAGTTAGTGAATTATTTGGATCTGATTCTGGATTTGGTGCGACTTTGAAAAATGTCCCCATTATAACAGATAGGAAGTGGATGGATGCAATAACTCAGTAAATATAAATGATATCCAGTGTAAATTTCTACAGTCCAGCCCTGATGGGGAGATGACCAAAACATAATGTCCACATGCTGATCAGGATCTTCTTCTGGATCCGGGAACTTACGGAAAATTTAACATGGGCTCTTATGGGGAAAACATTTCAGTCATCTTCTTCTCCGAAACTCCAGTTCTGATTGACTTCAAACTCGGTATACAGCTTCTGTATGATGATGTCAACACAAGGTATTGAAATGATTTGGATCTGGATCTGATTCTGGATTTGGTGTGACTTTGACAAATTTTCCCATTATAACAGATAGGAAGTGGATTGATCCAATAAATCAGTATCAATGATATCAGTTGGAATTTGAATTTTTTTACAGATCTGATTGGAATATGACCAAAACATTGGCCTTTTTCTGTTATATAATAAATATGCATAACTGGGTGATAATAAATGGCATCTGGATACATTTCCCAAAGCTTTTAATTTGGCCGGTAAGCTACAGGGCCATTGGTCCTATTTTTAAGTTATTTTATAGAACCTTTGAAGGCGAGCTTTCGGGCACTTTTCCCACTGCCGTTAAAACGCCAGTGGTGAGGCCTCTTCTGAAGAAGAACAATTTAGACCCTAACATTTTCCATAACTACAGATCCATATCCAACTTACTTTTTTTTAAGCAAAATTTTTGAGAAAGTTGTTTTTAATCAATTGAACGACTTTTTAAGTGAAAATACCATTTTAGACAAATATTAATCTGGTTTTAGGATTAATCACAATACAGAGACAGCTCTTTTAAGCCGAAGATACACCAACTCGATTTTCGGTAGTCAGACATCGTCGGGCAGTCTAGCGAGGTCGGTGACATGAGTCTGCTCGGTGTGTTCAGTACGATCGGCCGTCGTTAATGCTGTAACCATTCTTTTTGGCTGATTCAATATGTGTAATCGGCCACTACCCGTCGTTCAGTCGGACCAATCTGATTGGTGGAGGGATAGCCCTTGACTAGCGAATCAGTGAACGAGAAGTTTCCATGTAAATACAACTATGCCGAGGTACTTCACACTACTATTGTCTTCTATATTAGGCCATTAACTGTTTGTATCATATCCGAATGAGTGCCAGTCAGTGTTGCCTTTGGACTTCACTCATTCCATGAAGTGAATACTGTTAGCATTGTTAGCATAGTGCGATTTCTCCTTAGTTTTCGCCTGCAACATCCTTCTTCTTCCACTAGAAGAAGTCCGAGAGCTGACAACGCCAGTATCTTCTTATTACTAGACAACCCTTCGTGACTACTCAACACTCTCTGCTGACAACGACGACTGACGATAGCGAGCTCTGTGTTTTCATCTAGAGCAGGGGTGTCAAACTCATTTTAGTTCAGGGGCCACATTCAGCCCAGTATGATCTCAAGTGGGCCGAACCAGTAAAATAATAACAGTGAAAAAAGTAAAATTAAATTATGATAATGTTAACATCCACAAAAATATGAATAATTTTTGCTTAATTCAAGATTTTTTATTTTTTTTTGCTTAATTCCAGATTTTTTTGCATAATTCAAGATTTCTTTTTTTTTTTTTTTTTTTTTGCTTAAATCAAGATTTATTTGCTTAATTCAACTTTTTTTTTTTTGCCTAATTCAACATTGTTTTTGCTTAATTCAAGATTTTTTTTGCTTACTTCAACATTTTTTTTTGCTTAATTCAACTTTTTTTTTTTTTTTTTGCTCAGTTCAAAAATTTTTTTATTTTTTTTGCTTAATTCAAGATTTTTTTTTTTTTTGCTTACTTCAAGATTTTTTTTGCTTAATTCAAGATTTTTTTTTTTTTTTTTTTTGCTTAAATCAAGATTTATTTGCTTAATTCAACTTTTTTTTTTTTTTTGCCTAATTCAACATTGTTTTTGCTTAATTCAAGATTTTTTTTTGCTTACTTCAACATTTTTTTTTTGCTTAATTCAACTTTTTTTTTTTTTTTTGCTTAGTTCAAATTTTTTTTTTTTTTTTTTTTGCTTAATTCAAGATTTTTTTTTTAAACATCTACAAAAATCTGAATAACACAAACAACTGGAAACATCTTAAGAAAAACAAGTCCAATTTTAACAATATTATGCCTCAGTTTATCAGTTTATCTATTTTTATTATTTATTTATTTTTAGTAGTTTATTTTACACATGTGCATTACAACTTTCATTACAATTACAAATGCACGAAACATTTAATAACAGGCAGAATATTGGTAAAATTGCATTTACTTCTCTTTAGACATTTCAGGTTTTTTCCCATTTTTTGTAAAATAGCAGGTTTTAATATAAACATTCTCATGTACGTTTACTTTTTTACACTAAAACAAAGATAAAATTGGCTGTTTTCGTTATTTATAGGTTTAATATGATAGTATTTTACTGGTTCAGACCCACTTGAGATCTAATTGGTCTGTATGTGGAACCCTAATCTGAATTAAAATGATTTTGACATCCTCGATTGTTAATATCTTCAGTGTAATTTTTGCATTTCACAAATTCATCCCACGGGCCAGATCGGATCCTTTGACGGGCCGAATGTTTGACACCTTTGATCTAGAGAGATGTTCTGTCATTTCTAGTTTTCGACTCAAGTCGGTAGTCGATTTGGTGTATTCTTCACACTTTTTTGACCGTGTCGAAGAGACGAGAGCCGACCGATTAATCAGGCTACCTTTTCTGGCAACAATCCGCAGTCATTTTTGTGTGTCAGTGATCTCAGGTACAACTTGGACTCGCAAGATCTCACTTCTGGTGCTACTAAATCGGACCTGGTCGGCCTCTCTGGTACTGTTTTTAATTAGTTTCATGTAATGGGTTTTCCATAAAAATACACATTATATAGCCTAAATATCATCTAAAATTAATGTTTATTTGCAACATAGGATAGCAAACTATTACATGATCAAAAACAAAGTAATTTTATCCCAAAAAATGTCTGGGGTCACCAGAAATTTATGATGTTGAAATGGGGTCATGAGCCCGAAAAGATTGGGAACTACTGTCTTAACCCTTTGTAGGGCACTCAATGAAATACTCTGAAATGCAAAATTTCAACCTTAGTGTGTTATTGGACATCGTCATCTACCTCCCCATGGGTTGGCATGACAACAGTCTCCCTCTTCTTGCGATAAAAAATCCGAGCAGCACTTGCTAAAAAGTAAATACATGTAATAAAACAACTGTTATAAGGTCAAAAACTGACAAAAAAAATCACACATATTCACTATTTACAGCTTCAAAATTTCAAACATACTTCTTGACCTGACTATGTTTGAAATGACCAAAAATAGTCACTTGCCCAATGAAAGGGTTAAAGTCTGCATGCTCATTGGTCTTTGTTTCTTTGATTCTCTGAGGTCATACCTTTATCATTGCTTACTTATTTATTCCTTGTTAGATAAACATTTAGCCCTGAAAACCGTTACGCCAACCTCCCTCCGCTGTTTTCACCTGCGACGCTACGTCCTTACGTTCCTCACGACGCTTTGATTTTTTCTCTCCTTCTGTTTTTGCATCCAGTAACGTTTGAGGTATCGCAGTTTGTACCGATGTCACGCACCACGAAGTTCCCCCCGGGTTACTTCAACTGTATTATTATGCGAAAAAAAGGATCAGTCTTATAATATCAGTGCAATACAAATACAAAAGCAACTTCTTTAGCTCCATATATAATTGGTCGGGCAATCTGAAAAGGATTTCCAATGGGATATGGGTAAAGATAACCGGCTTTACATGCATGAAACTACAACATAGGTTCAATCTTTTTGCACAAACTTTAATCAGTTGATGTTTTTTATACCTCCAGTTAAAGACAGGAATATAGAATAGAATAGAATAGAATAGAATAGAATAGAATAGAATAGAATAGAATAAACATTTAACTCTTTAAAATCGTATGTGTCATCGCTGATACACCCTGCGTATATGCAGTTCAAATGGCTGTAACTCTTTCACTGTTTGTGCAATTGGAAAAATTCCAATGGTAGTCGCTTTTCCATTGGATATTTGCACAAAACTTTACCGATATTTACTAAATCTAAAAAAAAAAAAAAACAGAAGTGCATAGCGTCAGTTTTCCCATTAAATCCCAAATGCGATGATTTGTTTATTTATTATTGCGAGATGACACAAGAAGTCATTCCATAAACACGGCGACAAACGTAAATATGGTGTTAATTTACAGATATATTCATCATTATTATTATTATTATTATTATTATTATTATTATTATTATTATTATTATATTAACCCTCTATCTCGTACTAAATTTAAAAAAATGATTGGGTTTCCTGGTGTGTCCACACATACCCCGACATGTTTTTTCTTCGTCTTCGCTTGTTGTAACGCACATCAACATCCGATTTTTTTAATCACCCGACTCTAGTTGTGAATAAAGGTCTTTCCATTACAGTTTTGCGTGATATACCATTTGCGCTACACCTGAAAAACCACCTCTTGCTAGCGCAAAAACTTTTAATCGAAAAATAAGACTTTTGGCGACATTGTCGTTTTTCCATTAGGTCAATTTTTATGCGCAAGTTATATTTGCGCAATTTGAGGGTCAATGGAAAAGCGATTCGTTTCTGAAACCTTAGACATTGCGTTTTATAGGCGTTATTGATTGGGTCATTATGATAATTTCCCTCACGCTTATACAAGAAGGTGGAGAAGCAGCCATTTTAGCAGTATTAGGGCATGACGAATGAATTAATAAAAAAAACAAAAAACAAATGGTGAACTATTTCTTCAGGGTTTTCCAGGCTGGTAGATCCCATCAGAATAGTCCACTGGAACAGTTCGGGTTGACTAGACTGCATCGCATATTCTTCTGCTAGCGCACAATTTGTGCGTCATGGCGACAGGACAAGACAACGAGCATGTGCAGAATGGCAGGAATAAAGTCCAAACGGAATAAAGGGTTTACATGTCCGAGGAATAATTTAGTTCGGAATTAAAAGGGGGTTAAACCAGTGGCTTTATTCAGATTTAAATTTATTCCGAACTATTCTTTTTCAACTGGAATAAGGTGTTTACATGGGCATCTGAAATAAGTAAGTAAGTAAGTAAAGCGAGAAAGTAAAGGAGGAGAAAAGAGAGAGCGATAGAGAGAGACTGGGGGAGAGGGGGAGAGGGGGGAGGTAGAGGGAGACACATGCACAAATAACTGAGCTAGAACATGTGTAAAACAGTATAATAAACACTATCGCAACTATATGGATAAGTGAGTGATGACGATAAAGGTGGAGAGAGGCAGGACCACAGCAGCAGGTTCGGAGATAAAGGTGGAGAGAGGCAAGACCACAGCAGCAGGTCCGGAGATAAAGGTGGAGAGAGGCAGGACCACAGCAGCAGGTCCGGAGATAAAGGTGGAGAGAGGCAGGACCACAGCAGCAGGTCCGGAGATAAAGGTGGAGAGAGGCAGGACCACAGCAGCAGGTGCGGAGATAAAGGTGGAGAGAGGCAGGACCACAGCAGCAGGTCCGGAGATAAAGGTGGAGAGAGGCAGGACCACAGCAGCAGGTGCGGAGATAAAGGTGGAGAGAGGCAGGACCACAGCAGCAGGTCCGGAGATAAAGGTGGAGAGAGGCAGGACCACAGCAGCAGGTCCGGAGATAAAGGTGGAGAGAGGCAGGACCACAGCAGCAGGTCCGGAGATAAAGGTGGAGAGAGGCAGGACCACAGCAGCAGGTGCGGAGATAAAGGTGGAGAGAGGCAGGACCACAGCAGCAGGTCCAGAGATGATCTTAGGAAAACCTGTGATGATCCTGGGAAAACCTGTGAGGTGATAAAGCACAGAGACTCCAGGGAAGAAGTCATGAATTCACTGGGGCGTAAACAGAAGAGATTTAATGAAATGCTTGTTTATAAAAGTGAGTTTTTAAGAGTCGCTTGAAGGCGTCTGTAGAATCTGATGATCTGAATTGCAGAATTGCAAAAGCACGGTTGCCTTTTGTTGAGAAGTTGGAGCCGGGGATGGATAGGAGGTTAAGGTTTGATGAACGGAGTGGTCGCGACGGTAAGTAGGGAATAAAAGTTGTTATGGAAACGCATGGGTTAACGTTTTCCTGGTTTGGTTTGATTTCCTGGGAGTATAACCAGGGTATAGACGGCAGATCTCAGGCTCTTCAAACCATGAATTAACATGCGCCCTGAGGTGTGTGACCTGGACTGTCCACCTGTAGGAACATCTGTTCTACACCTGCCGCTGAAAACCGTCCCCGAACGGGTTTCACTTCAGAAGGAATCGCTCGGACCTGACGTTTCTACTTTCAGTCCAAGTTTAACAGGGTGACATTGAAAGGTTTCTTTGCGTATTTCATTCACTGTGATGAATTAAAGAGAAGCTACCGGCGGCAGCTTTTAAGGTGGACTGGTTTTTTCGTGGCAGAAATCGGCAGAAATCAATCAGTCCATCTTTAACGTCGATAGGACAGCGTTGAGTCGAGGCTCCTGCGTAAGACAGACTTCTGTGAGGAGGACTGTAAGGATGGATTTCTTTCTTTCTTTCTTTCTTTCTTTCTTTCTTCTATCCCTCCTGTCTCCCTCCCTTCTTTCCATCCTCCCTTCCTTCTTTCCGTCCTTCCTCGCTCCCTTCCATCCTCCCCGTCCCTTTCTCCTTTCCTTGATTCCATTTTCCCTTCTGTCCTTCCTTCCTTCCTTCCTCCTTTCCTTCCTTCCATCTTCCTTCCCTTCCTTCATCCTCCCTCCCTCCCTTTCTCCCTTCCTTCCTTCTTTCCTTGCTTTCTCTCATCCTTCCTTCCTCCTTCCCTCCCTCTCTCCCTTCCTTTCTCCTTCCCTGCCTTCTTTCCTTCCTTCCTTCCTTCCTTCCTTCCTCCCTCTCTCCCTCCCTCCCTCCCTCCCTTTCATCCTTCCTTCCATCCTTCCTCCCTCCCTCTCTCTCCCTCCTCCCTCCCTCCTTCCCTTCCATACTTCCTTCTTTCCTTCCTTCCATTTTCTCTTCCTTCATCCTCCCTTCCTTCCTCTCTCCCTCTCCCCTTCTTTACTTCTTTCCTTCCTTCCTCCTTTCTTCCCTTCCTTTCTCCCTTCCTCCCTCCCTGCCTTCTTTCCTTCCTTCATCATCCCTTCCTTCCTCCCTCTCTCCCTCCCTCCCTTCCATCCTTCCTCCCTCTCTCTCTCTCCCTCCTCCCTTTCTTCCTTCCTCCCTCCCTCCTTCTTTCCTTCCTTTTATCTTCTCTTCCTTCCTTCATCCTCCCTTCCTTCCTTCCTCTCTCCCTCTCCCCTTCTTTACTTCTTTCCCTCCTTCCGTCCATCCTCCCTCCCTTCCTCCTTCCCCTCCCTTCCTTTCGCCCTCCCTGCCTTCTTTCCTCCCTTTCTCCCTTCTTTTCTCCCTCCTTCCCTCCCTCTCTCCCTCCCACTCTTACTTCCTTTCCCCCTCCCTGCCCTCTTTCCTTCCTTCCATCCTCCCTTCCTTCCTTCATCCTCCCTTCCTTCCTCCCTCCCTCCCTCCCATCCTTACTTCTTTCCTTCCTTCCTCCCTCTCTCTCTTTCCCTCCTCCCTCCCTCCCTTCCTTCCTTCCTTCCTTCCTTCCATCTTCTCTTCCTTCCTTCATCCTCTCTTCCTTCCTTTCTCCCTTCCTTACTTCTTTCCTTCGTTCCATCCTCCCTCCCTCCCTCCCTCCCTCCCTGCTTTCTTTCCTTCTTTCCATCCTCCCTTTCTCCCTCTCTTCTTTCCTCCCTTCCTTCCATCCTCCCTTCCTTCCTTCCTTCCTTCCATCTTCTCTTCCTTCCTTCATCCTCCCTTCCTTCCTTCCTTTCTCCCTTCCTTACTTCTTTCCTTCGTTCCATCCTCCCTCCCTCCCTCCCTCCCTGCTTTCTTTCCTTCTTTCCATCCTCCCTTTCTCCCTCTCTTCTTTCCTCCCTTCCATCCTCCCTTCCTTCCTTCCTTCCTGCCTTCCATCTTCTCTTCCTTCCTTCATCCTCCCTTCCTTCCTCTCTCCCTTCCTTACTTCTTTCCTACCTTCCATCCTCCTTCCCGTCCTTCCTTCCTCCTTCCCTCCCTGCTTTCTTTCCTTCTTTCCATCCTCCCTTTCTCCCTCTCTCCCTCTCTCCCTCTCTTCTTTCCTCCCTCTTTCCCTATTTTTAATTTCAAACAAGAGAGGCCTCAACATCAATCACATGTACACACACACACACACACACACACACACACACACACACACATATATATATCCTCACAGTTATGCATTGTGTTAACTATTTGCTGTATGGGAAACTTATTTGTGGTTTTAGCTTTTGACTGAGATGCAGTAAATGAGTTAGTAGGTTCATTTTCTGTCAAACCAATTTCCTCAGTTTTCACTTAAATGACATTATAAGACATTGATGGAGTTATCAGTGTCTGCGGTTTTGCTTGTGTCAAATCAACATGACAACTGCATTATGTGAAATGTGGATAAGGTTAAGCCTAATTATTTTATTATGTAAAAAACAAACAAACAAACAAAAAAAAAACGTGCCATTCTGGTGTGTTCTGGAAGCATTTCTCAAAAGAAGTACTTGTAAAATATTATTGCTCAGACTTCTTTGAAACACTTCAGTATGCTGCTGTTGGTGAGCTCTTTTTCACTTTGCTGAGTCTGCAGTTCTTCAGTCGGTCCCAGGACACATTCCTGTACCGACTGTTCACAAAATGTGGACGTATACATCCTGGACCACCTCTGAATACATCCAGTGTGACCACATTTGAAAGATCCCACCTGGCATTAGAGCTGTATGCATACTTTCAGATCTCTGAGGACAGATATTAAAGCCAGGGCGTCTAATTTAAAAGAATACTTAGACACAAACCAGCAACCGCAGGTGGAAAATCTTACAGCTGAATCTGGTCACTCTTTTGCTACGTTTACACATGACTGAGTATTTTTGAAAACTGAGATTTCTCTCTGCGGTTGCGCTAATGTTTACACGACAACAACGAGCATGCGCACCGAAAATGAAGCTTTCTAAAAACTTCGACCAAAGTGGAGATTTCGGTAAATCTCCATTTTTTGCCTTTGCATGTAAACAAGGGAAAACACGAAAATGAATATTCTCAGATGGACGTCGCAGTTTTCAAAGAAAATATTCAACCACTTCACGTGATGATACAATAAACAACAACAACAAAAAAAGATATAGTGATAAAGATCGTATTAAATGGGAGTTGAATGTGACCCTTTCATGCAAGAATTATGAGAACCTTATAGTTGAGTTTTGTTTTTTTTTCCTTTGGAGTGTTTTTATTCCACCTTAGGCATGAAAAAAACAATGAGATTGAGGGTTTTTTTCATAGATTTACAAAAACGTCCACTCAGCTACACCATGAATTTTATTCTTGAAGCAAAGAAACATGTATTTAAAACCCAATATGATAAAGTCATATGAAAACAGTGAAATTAAACCATGTTTAATGCAGCTAATCTTATGTTTTCTCACATTTTAACGTATTCTAATACTAGTTATATACTAGTTAGTTATTAAATATTGATGTTTCTAAACTATATGGACAAAAATATTGGGACACATCATGGTTACAGCTGTAATATGTCCTTTTCATGCTGATTTGAGATATAAACATCAATATTAACAATCAATATGATCTTAACCCTTTCCTGCATGAATTATGAGAACCTTAATCAAGATTTTTTTTTTCCTGAGTGTTTTTATTCCTCTGTAGGCATGAAAAAAAAAAAAAAAAAAAAAACCAATGTGATTGATTTTTTTTTTTTTTTTTTTTTTAAATCAACCTGTTTTTCATGGAGTTACAAAAACGTCCACTCAGCTACACCATGAATTTTATTCTTGAAGCAAAGAAACATGTATTTAAAACCCAATATCATAAAGTGATATGAAAACAGTGAAATGAAACCATGTTTAATGCAGCTAATCTTATGTTTTCTCACATTTTAACATATTCTGATACTAGTTATTACTCACTTCATGGAGATAATACACAAAAAATAAATATTAACAATTGATTTCCACTCAAGAACCAATCAAGAACAGCAAAGTTACAGTAATGGTATGAATTGCAGTTTATGAGATGATGCATAAGTGTCCACTGTGTTGAATGATATGGAACTAAAACAACAAAACCCATGAATATACAAGAGAACAGCTGGAGAAGAACTGTTCACCAGAGTGACCACTATGCATGAAAGGGTTACATTTTACTCTACAATGTCAGGTGAATATCATACATCATACATTATGAACCAAAATGGAGAAGACAAAAAGTAATGTTGCAGGTTGTTTTGCTTGAAGAATCTTTTATTTTTGCAGATGTGTCCTTCTTTGTACTGAACAGTCAGGTCAGGTTCGTGTTTGCTGATCTTGGAGAAAAAGGTCAGAAAAAGATCTTATCTTGCAGCTTTGTGGTAAAAGCGAGCTGAGTTAATCTTGGTTATAAACTTAGGGACTTTCTGTGGTCAAGAATTGCTCAAGTGTTAGAACTAGACGTACTTACGGAAACTCTATGCAGTGTAAGCTAAACTGTTGGTGCAAATGTCAAACCAAGGTGTGATTAACTCAGGTGAATTTTCAAAATGTGTTTTTTCTCAGAATTAGCTTACGTGGAATTCTTGAAGTAAGCTGCGACATGTTTTACCCAGCAATAAGTGTTCAACCAATCATTGAGATTATGTACCAAATATGGAAGTCTTCCAAGTGACTGAAGACTATAAAATGTAATGATGAGATGAGAAAAAGTAGGAGACAAATAGTGTGTTTGATGCTAGACTAATTGATAACTGACTTCTTCCTTTTTTGTAACTTTTTTCTATTTTTGCCTGAAGCAATAAATCAAGTTTTGTTTTAACTTTTTAAAATCTCAAACCTTCTTTTTTGGTGAGTTCTTCCATTTCTCCTGGGTTGGTCCGTCTATCCGAAACATAACTGGTGAGTCAACTTAAATTGCGCGACCCCCCCCCCCCCCCCCCCCCCTCTGGGGCAGCCTGAATTTAACCGGACAGCGTTTTTTACGGAACTATTGGAGTAAGATGGAGAAACACCGGCGGTCATGTGTTCCACATGGGCACGCAGTTTAAGTCAGAGCAAAGCGGAATAAGTACCCGGTGTATGAAATATAAGGATGTCTGACGCGCTAAATTCATTAACCGAAATTAATTGTGGTTTTTGAGATTTACTGTTACTGGCGTGTTCAAGAATATACAGGACATAAACACAGATTTTTCCAAAAATGATCACGTCTGCACAAGGTTTTATCTTTAAAACGGACAGGGCTACGTGTAAATGTAGCATTATTTACGCACCTACACCAAATTATGACCTGACTTTGGTTTTACAGCCTGTAAAAGACATCTAGACTAATTGATAACTGACGTCTTTCTTTTTTGTAACTTTTTTCTATTTTTGCCTGAAGCAATAAATCAAGTTTTGTTTTAACTTTTTAAAATCTCAAACCTTCTTTTTTGGTGAGTTCTTCCATTTCTCCTGGGTTGGTCCGTCCATCCAAAACGTAACTGGTGAGTTAACTTAAATTACACGACCCCCCCCTCTGGGGCAGCCTGAATTTAACCGGACAGCGGTTTTTACAGAAGTATTGGAGTAAGGTGGAGAAACACCGGCGGTCATGTTAAAGTCAGAGCAAAGCGGAAAGAGTACCCGGTGTATAAAATATAAGGATGTCTGACGCGCTAAATTCGTTAACCGAAATTAATTGTGGTTTTTGAAATTTACTGTTACTGGCGTGTTCAAGAATATACAGGACATAAACACAGATTTTTCCAAAGACATTTTTTTAATAAAAATGTGTCAAATGCATTTTGTAATAAATTTCTCAAATTGTAATAACTTCCTACATAATGCGAAAAAATTTACTACATAATGCATTGACGTAGTTTATTACAAAATGCGTCAATTTATTATATAATGCGGCTTTATTACAAGATGACATGACATTCTTATTACATTTTGAACTTTTATTACATAATGGGAATTTATTACATAATGCGGCTCAACACGTGATCGTTTTGAACCGGCAACCCTGAAGTTACCCACATGCGCAAAAGCGGTCCTGACATAATCCGTGACCATGCAAGCATACACTGTGTTCACGAAAGTAATTTTTTATTTATTTTTTGGTGACATTTGTCGCATTTCAGTGACATAAAGGCCGGATAAATGCAACCTGGCTGTTCAGACTGAAGTCGCATTGTAAAATATTAAATACATGAGGTCCTCGGGTTACGCGGTACTTGACCTACGCTGTTTCGACTTTACGACGCCTGAGTCTCGTCCGCCAGTTTATCTCCAGCCCCATAGTGTAGAGTCTGTGTTTGTGCTCCGTAATTTTCTCGGTATCCTCACCTTTTTCACCCTCCTTTTTCACATCATGGCCCCAAAAAAGAAAGCAGGATCTTCTAGCGATGCTGGTCCAGCCAAGAGGAAAGCCATTACGATGGAAACGAAGCTAGATATCATCAAAAGGTCGGAGAAAGGCGAGACGCCGACGAACATCAGTAAAGCCTAATACGTGTATTTGGATATTTATTTAGAGATTTAGGGGGTATTTAGGGGGTATTAAAGGGTTAATTCTGACTTACGCGTGAATTTGGGTTACGTCGCCAGTGTAGGAACGGAATTCGTTCGTAACCCGAGGACTTCCTGTACATATTGGATTTAGGACCACATATGAAAGTGGCCTGGGTCGGATTTGAAAAATCAGATTTGTGCTGTTCAAACTGTCTTTAACACATCGGATACAGGTCACATATGTGCAAAAACAAAAAAATCGGATTTGCCTGCAGTCTGAACGTAGCCTAAGAAACAAAGTAGAACAGTAGTGTTTCTTTTTGTAACTGCTGTAATTGTTATAGATGTGACTGAGGAGTAATTTAGTCTGTTCATATACTAGTTTGTCTGACTGAGCATGTTTTTGGACTTTTCGTGAATATCCAGGGAAAGACTCCAGGGAAATCTAGGGGAAAACTTTTTTTTTTTTTTTTTTTAATTTATTGGTTCATTTAACAGTGACATTGTACATTAATTAGCATGAGTTAGTGTGGACAGATGGTTTAATTGTTACCCTAGAAGGCAGACCTGGCTGTTCAGACTGAAGTCGCATTGCAAAATATTACATTGTATTATATATTATTATATTACAATTATACATATTGGATTTAGGACCACATATGAAAGTGGCCTGGGTCGGATTTGAAAAATCAGATTTGTGCTGTTCAAACTGTCTTTAACACATCGGATACAGGTCACATATGTGCAAAAAACAAAAAAAAATCGGATTTGCCTTTTTTTTTTTTTTTTTTTTTTTTTTTAATTTATTGGCTTATTTAACAGTGACATTGTACATTAATTAGCATGAGTTAGCGTGGAAAGATGGTTTAATTGTTACCCTAGAAGGCAGACCTGGCTGTTCAGACTGAAGTCGCATTGCAAAATATTACATTGTATTATATATTATTATATTACAATTATACATATTGGATTTAGGACCACATATGAAAGTGGCCTGGGTCGGATTTGAAAAATCAGATTTGTGCTGTTCAAACTGTCTTTAACACATCGGATACAGGTCACATATATGCAAAAACAAAAAAATCGGATTTGCCTGCAGTCTGAACGTAGCCTAAGAAACAAAGTAGAACAGTAGTGTTTCTTTTTGTAACTGCTGTAATTGTTATAGATGTGACTGAGGAGTAATTTAGTCTGTTCATATACTAGTTTGTCTGACTGAGCATGTTTTTGGACTTTTTGTGAATATCCAGGGAAAGACTCCAGGGAAATCCAGGGAAAAACTTATTTATTTATTTATTGGTTTATTTAACAGCGACATTGTACATTAATTAGCATGAGTTAGCGTGGACAGATGGTTTAATTGTTACCCTAGAAGGTAGTTCAGACTGAAGTCGCATTGCAAAATATTACATTGTATAATACAGGGGTTGGACAAAATAATGGAAACACCTTAAAAAATCAACAAAATATAATTTAATATGGTGTAGGTCCGCCTTTTGCGGCAATTACAGCCTCAATTCTCCGAGGTATTGATTCATACAACTTGTGAATTGTTTCCAAAGGAATTTTAAGCCATTCTTCAGTTAGAATACCCTCCAACTCTTTAAGAGACGATGGCGGTGGAAATCGACGTCTTACTTGAATCTCTAAAACTGACCATAAATGCTCAATAATGTTGAGGTCTGGGGACTGTGCCGGCCATACGAGATGCTCAACTTCATTAGAATGTTCCTCATGCCATTCTTTAACAATTCTAGCTGTATGGATTGGGGCATTATCATCTTGAGGTGAAGGTGTTTCCATTATTTTGTCCAACCCCTGTATATTATTATATTACAATTACAGATATTGGATTTAGGACCACGTATGAAAGTGGCCTGTGTCAGATTTTTCCAAAAACGATCACGTCTTATCTTTAAAACAGACAGTGTTACGTGTAAATGTCGCGTTATTTACGCACCTACACCAAATTATGACCTGACTTTGGTTTTACAGCCTGTAAAAGACATCTATTTGCAGATAAAAAAGAAAAAAACTGTGAAGTCAGTTCAGGGTGGTCTCTATAGAAGATGGTGGAGTGGACAGCTTTCAGTTTTTAGAAGTGGTTTTGCAGCGCTACAGTGCAAAAGAATAAAAAACACATAAAAGAATCCCACATAGCAGGGAGAGCGTAGTGCAGCTTTGCAGCCAACGAGGTGTGAAGGATTTCCTCTTGTGCCTTTTCACACCTCCTCACCTGTTCCTTATGCCTCAGGCTGCAACATAACCGATCATTTAGTATCCTTCCCTCACAGCTGTACATCTCTGTAGGATACAAAGATGAAAATAGTTTTCCTCTTTAGAGTGACGTCCTGGAAATTCTTGCAGTTTGAAGACACTTCTTAACCTACATAAGCATATTCCTTTTAATAATAATAAAAAAAAAAAAAAAGGTCTAATTGGTAAATGCTAAATCAAATGACATTTTTAGAAACTGTTTAAAGTCAAAAATGAAAACTCGGAGTCATTAAATTAATTGGCTCGACTCTAACATCCCTTCCTTCTCATTTGTCGCTTTTTCTGCTTATCTCGTCCTACTTTTTCTTTTCCTCCCAGGTCTTTGCAACTCACTGGAGAGCTGGATGATTGTTCCCAACATCAAGCAGAACCACTACACAGTGCACGGTTTGCAGAGTGGCACCAAGTATATCTTTGTTGTCAAGGCTATTAACCAAGCGGGAAGCAGAAGCAGTGAACCGGGGACTCTGAAGACCAACAGTAAGTTCATGAGGATCGAAACTGAACACTTTTTAATAGGATTGACCTTTACGTACAGTTTATCTGCGCGCATTCACTTGGTTTAATATTCAAATTGTTCAGTTTGAAATAGATCTTTAAGTAGAAATGAATTGGATGCAACCTCCTGTACCGTAGATCAGTGGTTCTCAACTGGTTTGGATTCAGGACCCGCTATCACCCCTCAATGATGACGACTTAAACTTTTTAATGAAAAGATGGTGTGTTTTGAATCTGAGATAATACAGAATATCACCGTATGAAAACATAAAAGACAAGTTTAACCCTCTGGTATCCCATCCAGCAAGGCCCTTACTAAGCACCAAGTGTGAAATAATGTCCCAAAAAAATTTTCATACAGTTTGTTTTTAATTCTTTTACACTTTTTTTCTATTTCATCAACTTGAGCCATAAATAAAAATACCAAATACTCAATAATTGTCACATTTTTAAACCCTTTAAATGCTGTGTTCGTAATGTAAACAAACCATTTTTTTGGATGCAAAAAACACAAAAAAAATATTTTTTGCAGTACACTACATAAAAAGTGGATCACATATTATTTGATTTTTTTCATCCTGGCATATGTCAATGATTAACTCCAACTTTGGTTAATTTGCATTATTATTATTTTTGGCGCTAGGTCAAATGTTCAAAAATACTAGCATCTGTCACCAAGTGTGCCAAAAATGCACACCTATAAATCAAACTATTAAATATAATGTATTGATTTATTTTTCTGCTCTAATTTGATTTTATTTTTGTAAATCAAGGTCAGCCCTAATCATACAGATCAAATAATCATTCATTTAGATTTTTTTTAACCCTTTAAACAATCTATTTTCATCATGATGTCACTACATTTTTTGATGCAAAAAACACAAAATATGTTTGTTTGTTGTTGTTTTTTTTTTTTTTTTTTCAAAATACTACATAAAAATTCGATCACATATTATTTGATTTTTGCAGCCTGGCATATGTCAATGATTAACAGCAACATTAACAACGTTAATAAATTCATTTAGAATCTCACTTCTCAAATGAAGCCCAGATATCAGGTCAGGTTTTTTTGCTAATTTGATTTTGAAAAATTTGATCTTCTCACAAAATATAATATTTATTTTTTAAAAATATAATAATTAATACCAAAATAAGATTGGTAAGCACACTTCATAAAACTTGTGACTTGATTCCTGTTAGGTACAATGGTGTATTCACCGCAGATGTAGCAGAATACGTCGGGCTTATTTTTGCAAGATCTTCTAGTCGAAGCCATTTCATTCACCTGTAATATTAAAAAAAAAAAAAAAACAAACATTAATCATAAATTGGCAAAAGTAAAATCTTCAGAACTTGTTTATTGCAAGAAATATGAAAGAATTTGTATCATATGATGTGAAAATGTCCATAAATGTAAGCAAAAATGGTAAAAAGCCAATATGTAGCATAGTTCAGAAAGTTGACCTGATTGAGCAAAATTAATGTGATTTTTGGATTCAGCACACCAAAATTATCCTAAATCAGCTAAAAAAACTTCAACAATACATTTGTTGTTGACCAGTGTTATCATTATTATTATTATTATTATTATTATTATTATTATTGTTATTATTATTATTATTATTATTATTATTATTATTATTATTATTATTATTATTATCATCAATCATCATTATTATTATTATCATTATTATTATTATTATTATTATTATTATTATTATTATTATTATTATGTATTAACAAATAACAAACTGAACCAAAAACAATACCCCTTGCCTCCCCTTCAGGGGATGGGGTAATAAAGCACAGGATTGTTTTTTGTTAATATTAATTTCAGCCCAGAGAAAGCCTCGCAACCCACTGAAAACGGGTTCGCGATCCAAAGGTGGGCCACGATCCACCAGTTGAGACTCACTGCCGTAGATCTCAATGCCTCCCCCCATGTTGTGCTAAAATCAATGTGTTTTCCTTTTCTTTTCCATCCTCAGGCCAGCCATTTAAGCTGGACCCCAAATCTGCTCACAAGAAGCTGAAGGTCTCCCATGATAACCTGACAGTAGAGAGGGATGAAACCACATCCAAGAAAGGCCACAGCCAGGAGCGTTTCACCAGTCAGAGCAGCTACGGCGTGGTGGGGAATGTTTACATTGACAGCGGGCGTCACTACTGGGAGGCTCTGATTGGAGGGAGCACATGGTGAGTTCAACATGTCTACAGACTCCCAAAAAAAGAGTAAAAATACCAATACTAAATACTCCAGATTAACCCAAAAAGACCCACCTGAAACCAAAACTATCTACTGATGTAAACTGTTTAATACCTACTGATCCACTAATCCTATCAATACATGTAAATAATTGGTGTAAAATGCAGTTTTTCATCTTTTCATGGTCATCAGATATGACCCATTTGGATGTTCAGAGGCTCCGTAGTTACCATGGAAACACCGTCATCTTTGACAACATTGATTCGCCACTAAAACCCATGGAGTGTGATCAATGACAGTGGATGGAGATCTTTTAGTTGATATATTTTGTTGAAAAAGTAACTTTTTGTTCACTTTATTCTTTTTCTGATATAATAACCCTCAACTTAAATCTGAGCTTTTAAGAACATCTACGTGATTAGTCCATTAATTATAGGAAAATACCTGATTTTCACCGACAAAATACGAAAAACAGAGGATAATATTGTAACAAATGGTGGGTTACAAAAAAAATGTTTTTTGCAAGTTGTCTAGGTTTTTTCAACTGAATTAGGACCATTATTCACCACTAAATCCAAAAAAATGACATCTGTTTTTGTCAATCAGGTCAGGTTTTTTTGCTAATTTGATTTTGAAAAATTTGATCTTCTCACAAAATTGATTACATTTTTGCAACTTTATCTGTTGATTTTTTATATAGTTCTGACCCAAAATAGGTTTTAAGAGAAAAAAAAAAATTTGATCACTTGATTCCTGTTAGGTACAATGGTGTATTCACCGCAGATGTAGCAGAATACGTCAGGCTTATTTTTGCAAGATCTTCTAGTTGAAGCCATTTCATTCACCTGTAATATTAAAAAAAACATTAATCATAGATTGGCAAAAGTAAAATCTTCAGTATTCGTTTATTGCAAGAAATATGAAAGAATTTTGTATCATATGATGTGAAAATGCCCATAAATGTAAGCAAAAATGTTAAAAAGCCAATATGTAGCATAGTTCAGAAAGTTGACCTGATTGAGCAAAATTAACGTGATTTTTGGATTCCGCACACCAAAATTATCCTAAATCAGCTCAAAAAACTTAATAAATTTGTTGTTGACCAGTGTTATATAAGTCTTTATAGTTCACTTATAGAAATACTCTGAAATTCAAACTTTCAACCTTAGCGTGTTATATTTAATCATGTAGAAAATCAAGGTCAATGAAGTTAACATATTTGGTTCCTTGCTCATAAGTGGCAAAAAAAAAAAAAAAATCTGAGAAGTATATATAAAAATACAAGAAAAACATATACCATGAAAGGAACATGTATTTACCTTACCTTACAAAGCAGGTACACTCACTTTTCATGCGGAGGTGGACCTCACAGACTCTGTAGACCACATTAGACCTGAGATTGTTGCCTCACTGTCTTCACTGTTACTGTTGCACTGTTGTCACTGTCTTGTAATGTGTGCAGAAATTACCAAAAATAGTCACTTGCCCGATAAAGGGTTAAGAAAGAAAGGTTAAACTTGTAAAATTGTTTGGAAACTGACAAAAAAGTAGCACTGGGTCTTTATGGGTTAAAGCTGCGGGAAAGTTTCGTGACCAATTTTTCATCAAATCTGTAAAACCTCAGTCATAGCCTAAGTATCATGAATCCGTAAGTCTTCCTGTGATTACTCACCTGAATCTCTTGCATTACGGTGAACAATTTCGAAGTGTACTCCACCATAAACAAACCATTTGTTTACAAACAGAGCCGGTAGGTAACTCGGGCATCTTTGGAATTTTTTGCGATGTCCATTGTGGGAAGCGGAGGTTCGCGTAGCCACCTGGCAGAGGCAGCTGCAACAGATGCGGTAACAGCTGGAGCTCTGCTTCCCTTGAGCTGTTTCCACGTTTCAACCGTTTCTGCATCATGTTTACTGCAGCTATATGATATCATATGGCTGCACTGCCGCTGCTGCTGCCAGGCGGCTGCACGAACCTCCGCTTCCCACGAGGCATGTCACGACAAAATTCCAAAGACGCCCCAGTTACCTACCAGCTCTGTTCGTAAACAAATGGTTTGTTTATGGTGGAGTACACTAAAAAACTGTTCACCGTGAAGCAAGAGATTCAGGTGAGTAATCACAGAAAGACTGATGGATTTGTGATACTTAGGCTATGACAGGTTTTACAGACTGGATGAAAAATTAGTGACAAAAGTCTCCCGCACCATTAAGTTGAAATGTATGAATCAATGACTATTACAGTGTCGTGGTTAAGATTTATTTAGGTTTAACCACAAAATATCATGGTTTGCATCCACTGAAAATAATTTACACTTAGGGTGTATTCACACCTGAAAAGTCCTTTGGTCCACTTATTTGATTTGGATCAAATGCGGACTTTATTTTTTTCATTTGGGTCGGATCGCATTCACATCGCACTTTTTGCAAGTGGACCAAAATGCGTGAACAGAAGCACACATGTGACGAACTGCGCTAGCATTGGACAGAAAAGTCGGGGGCGGGGTGAACCAGAGATGCCGGTGTTGACGAAAATAATCGTGGTACCCCTACATACAGTTATCAGTTTCGGAATATAAATAGTATTTTCACTGACACAAATTTTCGAAAATAATGTTAACACTCAAGAAAAGCTCAGTCGGAGCCAGTTTCATAATACGGGCATCTGACCAAACGTCAATGGCACATTCAGTCTCCTCGTTGCTCCACATCTGTCCACAGCTCATGGCTGCTGCTCTTAGCTCTGACCACCCGTAAACCTCGGCTACTTCCAGCAGCTACGGTGGCTCGTCAAGCACAAAAAGGCGCAAGATTCCTTGGTTTGGTTCGGTTCGAGGTCGGTTATACTCACACCAGAAGTGAACCGGCCCGGAGTCCATTTGGAAGAGGTGGTCTCGGTCTGCTTGTTTGGTTCGAATCAGAGTTCGCATGTTTGTATTCACACCTAAAAAAAAAGTCCGGACTTTCTGGGGAAACGAACTCTGGTCCGTTTTAAACGGGCCAAACGTGGCAGGTGTGAATACACCCTTAGATTTGATCAGGCTGGACCTATCACAGTGTGGCCCTGGTGTGACCTGATATGACAACAAACTGCCACCTCCTCTTCAGATTGGTCTTTCCACATAGAAGACCAAACGCTATAGTCTTGGTTGGAAAAATTCTTCAATGGAACATAATGTTCTGGAACATGGAGACCTGCCCTAAGAGTTGAACAACAATAATACTGTTCTCTGTTTATGAGCCACTGATGTGTGTGAAGGACATACGTCGTACACTGCCTTTACGTTCTGAACTGACCTTCTCACCCATGTCCTTGAGCTTTTTTCAGACTGCATATATGCTTTGCCTCACTGCAGATTAAGTAATTGTTCATTTGTCTGGTATAGTTGACATTGGTCGGCAGTGGATTCATTCATGACTGCACTGTTATGATCTTTAAATGCATAAAAATGTTCTAACTGATCTGTTGCATTTCATCTGGTCAAGTCAATCCCAAAAATCTGTGGATGTGATGATTGCCAGACAATTAAAAAATCTTGCACACACTATATGTTCGGGCAAAAAAAGGGAACAAATAGCTTCCCTGACAGCCTTATTAGGAAATAAATATGCCATCCCATATTTCTGATAGAATTTGGGGGGTTTAATTTACCACCTGGCTCAATGTCTCATGTGTTTTTGTGCTGTCTAGTTGCATTAAGACACCTTTTGTTAAAGCCCCTTCAATTTAAAAAATGGAGATCACAGGCAATGCCAGGCTACTTTAGAAATAAATTAATGACAAAAGTAATAAAATTATGATGAATGTAATCGCATCACATTAAAAAAAAACATGTAATGGAAAGGTTTAGGATTGTAGCTAGGGCTTAAATTGGAAACTAAGAAACCATCATAATTACAGCAAGAAAAAACAACTCGATTAGGGTTAGGAAAGGATCATGGTAAGGGCTGTCACTGACGACCATATATATGTATATAGTTCAAAAGTAGCAACATGTAGCTTCAGTATGAAATGGAATATGTACAATAATTTCCTGTTTAAATCTACAAAGTGAAATCCAGTGATTCCAGCATTGCTCTTAACTTGTTTTTTCCTGCACTTATTCACAAAATTAACCCTTCATAGTTCACTCATAGAAATACTATGAAATTCAAAATTTCAAATTAAGTGTATTACTTGAGGACATAACAAGACTTTAATACTTTTGTGGAGAAAAAAAAAAAAAAAGTTGAAAATCAAGGTCAATGAAGTTACCATATTTGGTTCCTTATCCGTAAGTGGCAAAAATAAAAATAAAAAATCGAAGAAGTTAATATAAACAACAAACTCCGCCCCTTGCATGTATTGTAGCTTATTTTGGCATCAATCCAGCTGATGTTATCATGTCTATGTGTGTGTTGATGTTAGCATACTCAGTTTTTGTATTGTACTTCAGTGTGTACTGTGTTTAGCTTAGGGTAGGGTTGTAAATGTGCCATTATTTTATGTAGGTATTTTAAAACTAAATTTTAGACATATATTTTCCTTTTTTTTTTTTTTAATTAGCCTTAGATTTTTGTCAATTTTAATGTATTCATTAATTTATTAAAATTACGAACATCATTGATTGTTTTTAGAGCGAGAAACAGACTTTTGCCAGCAAATTTGCAGAGATTATTTGTTTTAGTATCACAGGATGAAGAACATAGAAGGAGGCTTAATTTTAAACAGCAAAGGGTTCGGACTAATGTAAAGAAAATGTGTATTTGTGTTGTGGGTGTATTATATATTGATTTATTTTTCTGCTGTAATTGGATTTTATTTTTGTAAATCCAGGTCAGCCCTAATCATACATATCAAATGAAAGAAATAGATGCTAGTCTGGTAATTTTCTTTTATTTACAATGTGCGCATTTTAGTTGGTGGCCAGAATTTTAAAGATCATGCACAAATGAACAACTTTTGAATTCTGACCTTATTTAAACTGTGAAAAATAATATGAAGTTTTTTAAAACAAAGTGCAAAGTGTGCCTAAAAGGTGCATTTGGATACCGGAGGGTTAAAGACGACAAACTGTTCTCTATTATCCAGGTAATGTATCAGCCATTTGAGGGCAACATTCTGGATTTCAACTTATGGTTGTTGGATTTGTTTTATTTGCATTGACTATCATGTAAACTGTTTACTGTAATAGCTGTAATGGCAACTTATCTGATGGAAGCAGATGTTTCAAGAACGGGGCAGGTATTAGAAGTTTTCTTCATCCTGCTCCTTAACCAATCATTTAAATTGGAATGAACGAATTACATGAAAATGAAATGTTCATTTTAACCTTCTTAAGCATTTCAACTGTCCATTTAGGTTTCTTTTTTGTCAGACTGTGTGAGCTTTTTTTTTCTTTATACAGGGTGACACAAAAAAACGGGAACTTTTTAACAATCCAATAAAACCAAGAGTGATGGAAGAAAAATATTTTATTCATAGTAATTGAAACCTTAAACCATGCCATTTAAGAAACAATGATGGAATTTTCATTTTTTAAAAAAAATTACTTCCTGTAGATGGCGTCCTCCTGTACGAATGCATTCTTGAAATCTGCTGTTGAGATTCCTCATCGACCGCTGCAACATCTCAGCTGGGATACTGTGAATTTCATCCTGAATTCTCTGTTTTAACTCATCCAGAGTTCTTGGTCGAGTCGTGTACACTTTACTCTTGAGATAGCCCCACAAGAAAAAAATCCCAAATGGACAAATCTGGCGATCTAGGGGGCCAGGGAACGTTACCGAATCTTGAGATCACACGGTTACCGAACAATTCTCGCACAGCCGCCAATGGTTACTAAAATGGGGGTGTGTTTACTTGCTCAAGGTCACTGTCTCGCAGTGCTACCACTTGCTCATGTCTGCCAATGCGCACTTCAAAAATTCTCATTTTTTTGGGTCACCCTGTACTTATACAGGGTGACCATAGTAACCATTGGCAGCTGTGCGAGAATTGTTCGGTAACCGTGTGATCTCAAGATTCGGTAACGTTCCCTGGCGTCCTAGATCGCCAGATTTGCCCGTTTGTGATTTTTTCTTGTGGGGCTATCTCAAGAGTAAAGTGTACACGATTTGACCAAGAACTCTGGATGAGCTAAAACAGAGAATTCGGGATGAAATTCACAGTATCCCAGCTGAGATGTTGCAGCGGTCAATGAGGAATGTCAACAGCAGATTTCAAGAATGCATTTGTACAGGAGGAAGTCATTTTTAAAAAATGAAAATTCCATCATTGTTTCTTAAATGGCATGTTTTAAGGTTTCAATTACTATGAATAAAATATTTTTCTTCCATCACTCTTGGTTTTATTAGATTGTTAAAAAGTTCCCGTTTTTTTGTGTCACCCTGTATGTTCAACACAGTGACAAGAAAAGGTGAAAAAGGCACAGGCGGTAAAAAGACAGATTTTGTGGGGGGTTTTTTTTGCTTGCAAGTAACAGAATTTTCCTTGTCAGGTACGCTGTGGGGATCGCATACAAGTCAGCCCCGAAGCACGAGTGGATTGGGAAAAACTCGGCCTCCTGGGTACTCTGCCGGTGCAATAACTCCTGGGTGGTACGTCATAACAGCAAAGAGTTGGCCATCGAACCGTCGCCGCATCTGCGTCGCGTCGGAGTCCTGTTGGATTACGACGCGGGTTACCTGACCTTCTACGACGCCGTGGGCTCCCAGCACCTGCACACGTTTCACGTCTCTTTCGTCCAGCCCGTGTGTCCCGTGTTCAACGTGTGGAATAAGTGTCTGACCATCCTCACCGGTCTACCCATTCCTGACCATCTAGAGGGACTGGAACCCCACAACTGAACAAATACACCCAAGTATTCTGGTTTAATCGTATTAAAGCTGCACTGGGCTGAATTTCTTCGAAAAAATATGCCTTTCCCAGCTTCTATTATTCATTTTCTCTATTCTAAAATTAAATTCTGGTCGTGTGCACTTTTTACCCAGAACGGTGACAGTGAAATATAAACAACAGCTAGCAAAAAAAAACTCCAGCCAAAGAAAGGTCACAGGTTGTTTTCTTCTCTATTGGGTCTCCTTGCTCTTAAAGAATACATATTCCCCTTTTTTCTTGCCTGATCTGACTTGGCTGAAGCCTTTTTTTTTTTTTTATCAAATATTAGTAAGCAAGACAGTTCTTGCTATTTCTTTTTTGCAAATTTGTCCAGTACAGCTTTAATGTACTATGAAAAATGTTGCAGTCCAGCGCTAAATGAGCCACCTCGAAGAAGGTCTGAGCTTTGGGAGCTGGTTTTGAACAGTGCATTGTTTGTTATTGTCAAGTTTTCATAAGGAAAACACAACACGGGTTTATGTCGTCTTTGAAAATTTAGTGAGAGCCTTTTTCTAGATAGATGACAAAAGAAATCAGGACAATAAATGGACGGTGTTGGGCCAGAAATTGCTACTCTTAGGCACTTTGGCCAGCGATGGGTATGTTCTGTGACAACTAGGAAACAAGCCACAAATCAATTTCTAATTTTCTTTCTCCCCTTTTTTTTTTTCTTTTGTACAACACCTTATCAGAAATAGCACTTTGAAAATCCCCAAAAGTACACACTGCACATACACACACACCGCTACGCTAATCAATCATGGTTGCTGGAGAAGGGTAGAAAAGTAGATGCGTATTTTGTAAATTCATTGCTTTCCCCTTATCTTTCCTTTGTTTGTTGAAAAAAAAAAAAAAAAAAAAAAAAAAAAGGAACCAAAGTAGCCATTGCTGTTTGTTGAGATGTCTTTACAGAAATTGTATGCTAAGTTAATAAATGCTGAATTATTTTTTAAAAAGTGACAGAGGAAATTATGCTAGCGTTAACTGCAGGAATTCCAATTAATGTAGAAGACGTCTTTGTTCTTTGCACATTGTTCATACTTAAATAGTTTTGTAGGAAATGCCTAAAAAATTAATTTTGGTGCAATTAACATGCAGTCATACTGGGAAAATGTTGTGTTCAGTTTGAATTATTGTGTTTTTTTTCTGTTCTTTTTGGCAACCACACAAGCCTAGACATTATCATTTAATGTGATGCATATTATGTAAGTCGTGTTACAGTTGTAGCCCCAGGTTATCTTTGAAACTGAAGGGTAAAATGCACATTTGGGTGTTTTTTTTTTCCCAGTTTTATGATATAAGCCACTGGCTGTTTAGTGAGTCATATTCATGCTGGAGTGCCAGTACTTCAGAAACATTCATTTGCATTTAATGAGTTATCCTTTCAGTTAGTACAATAGTAATTTAAAATACAATATTTGTTCATCGGATCATGGTCGATGTATTATTTTCTAGGTTAAAACCTCAGTCGCCCCTAAAAGCTAAAAGTGGACCACACTTCCTTTAACAAAACCATGCATACAAGTAGATGTCACCAGGGTGTACCTCACTCTTTACCATAACCAACGGCTGGATCTGATAATAGCAACTTCTGTTCCGTCTTCACCCCATAATCGGACAATAATTGGACTAAAACAACAAACCTAATATGGATGATCAGCAGCTTTTGAGACTGATGGTCAAAAATTCTAATGTTTATTGCTAACATAGAGAGGTGAAGTCCCAAGGTTCCCTGGGAAAAAAAGTGTAGATATACCGTAAATTTCGGACTATAAGCCGCTACTTTTTTCCCACGCTTTAAACACTGCGGCTTATACTCTGACGTGGCATATACGATGATTTTACCTTATAGCCTGCCACACCCCAGGGATGTAAATACAGTAGGTTTTCTCCTATTACAACATTTTAACAACTTAACCTTTATAAAGTTAATATTAACACACACAAAAGGGGAAATTTTAAGGAAAAATAGTAAACCTTCAAATGTTAATATTGTTTCACAAATATACAAAACAAAACTGAATGAAAACACCCAACAAAGCTCTCCAGAGACCATCATAAATTTAAAGCATCTCAGAATTAATGCGCACGTCGTGCGTAATGTTAAATGAAAATGATATTACAACAGACGTAATTACTTGTTTTTAATCTTTATATTTTAAAAATAAATTAAAAGTCCTACTCTAACGAAAAACAAAAATTTGTTCACTTTCAAGTGTCTTTCAAGTTATTTTAAGTCCATGAATCCACAGCCGGCGCAAAAGCAAGTCAATCCCGATTTGGCACGAATCCAAAGGAACCCCGATAAGTCCACCGACAAAAAAAAAAAAAGAAAGAGAAAATGTGCTTTTATTACTATCCTTTTATTGCCTCGTTTTTTGTCTTTTGTTTTTTAATCATCATATTAACAACGAATCAACCTATAGATATGACACAAGCTCACACATATCAGACCCATTTACATACAGGGAAGAATTTCATTTGAACTCAAAGAAAACCTTTATCCAATTACCGTCCAGTTTTGACGCAATGAAAAAAAAGGTTCCACTCGGTCCCACAGACTCCCATAGAAGCCAGGCTTCAACGGGGAAATGCACTGACCATAGATCGTATGAGGAAACAGCGCAACGGGAATGTATGAGAAGTGAACAACATGGAGTCTGATGATCTGTGATAAAGCTGATTCTGAACGAACTCGTCTGTGAGATGAACGTGTTCTAACACATGTGTAGTCAATGAAATGTCAACACAACCGAACATATTTAACCATTTAATTTTCAGAATGATAGGGGAAGCTGGGCTTCTCTTGCAGTCTATGAGAAATCGCCACTGGTGGACACCGGCTTATAAACCGGCGCGGCTTATATGTGTACAAATTTGATTTTCTTTCTAAAATTAGGGTCTGCGGCTTATATTCAGGTGTGGTCTATTCTCCCGAATTTATGGTATATATTTATGCGATTTGTTGGGGGGATGCGGGGGATCAACTCCCCTCTGGTTTTTACATCCCTACTTCTTCTCAATGAATTTCATCCTTGAGGGGGACAACCAACCAATTGCATTAACAGCAGGTTGTGATAGTTTTCTTACTCCTATATCCTACATTACTGGTACTAACATTCACCTGAACCGAACTGTCGGCAGTTTCAGAATTCGCAAGCGTCCCCATGCATTGGGGACATAAAGGGGGAGTAAACGTGAAAAATTCATAGGGCCCAGCATTTGTGTATGGGGGGGGGGGCATAGAGCAGTGGAGGGGGTTCAGTGGATACAAGTTAGAAGTTGCGAAATGTCGCGTAAGATCTGCTGTATAATAGAGGAATAGAACCTGGGAGTTGGACGTTGAAAGTATGTAAAGTTTCACTTTCGTTTCACGCCAGCGTTAGTTACGTTATGCCCCATTTCCACTACGTGGTATCGGCTCAATTTGACTCGACTCGGCTCGGCCCGGCCTTTTTTGCGTTTCCATTATGAAAAAGGACCTGGAATCTGGTACCCGGTACTACTTTTTTGGTATCACCTCCGCCGAGGTTCCAGGACTGGGGACCAGACACTAAAAGGTGACGTGTACACACTGCGGACCACTGATTGGTCAGAGAGTTTTCTCTGTGACCCACCGTTTTACAAAAAACAGATGCGGGAGTGGACAGTAAATATAGCGGTACATTAATCCACATGATAACAGCCCAAAACTACACCATGGTCGGTCAAGGAGATTCAGTCTTAGGGGCCGTTTACACGGCGTCGGATTCAGTCGACTCCGGGAAGATTTCATCGCGGATTAGCCTTCTGTTAACATGGAAACGGTGCTTAGAGTGCCTGAAACTTTTGATACCAGGGTCCAGGGTGGAATGTTATCGATATGCTCCGCATTTCAGCTCCGTGTTAACGCGAATCGGAGCGTTCCGGGGTAAAATATGATGTCACCGCATGCGCGCGCAGCCAAGAACCGCCAGTTAACCCACTCCAGGCCAGTTGGTGGCGGTAATGCGCCTCCAAGCTGGTTTGCCAGCCTCTATGACACAATAAAGCTGCAGAAAAAGAAGGAACAACCACAACAACAATGGCCGGTTTCAGAACAACATACGTGCTGCTAACTGTGCTCAGCTCGTCTGTCCAGACAAAGAAGTCCTGCGTCTTTGTACGACCACTCGCCATTGTTGTTTGTAAATAGTGTTGTCCGCCTCTTTTTCTTCTTCTTCTTCTTCTCCTCATTTAAAGGCTGTCTAAACCGGAAATCGTTTGTGCGCAGGCGCGTGTTTTACCGCCACTGTTTCACTACAGCTCTACATCGCCAGCTACTGGTCTGGCATGGCCACTACAGCGTATTCAGCCGTCCTCGCGGACTCATGTTAACGCAGATCGTTATCATAGCAGCTTCGTCTTAACGCGGAATGATTTTATAACGCAAAGGAGAAATCTTTGCGGAGTGTTGCCGTGTAAACGTACCCTTAGGTGGCCGACGTAAAAATTCAGACGAGACAACATGCAACGAGCGAGTTTATCAGCGACTCTCTGGACAGACGACACGGAAGTAACGCGCTGCATCGCTATGACGACCAGGTACTGTAAAGTCGGTAGTATCTTGTAATGGAAACGCTCTCCAGGAATACCGAGCCGAGTCGAGCTGGTTCAACGTAGTGGAAACGCGGCATTAGTTCTGGACCGCACCCCCACGTATATAACTGCCCCCCCCAACCCCACTCAGTTTTAATGGTGCCATCATTTAAACAAACAATTTTAGATGCTTGTTATTATAAGTTTACAAGTCAAGAAAGATGCAGTTTGATATAAATGAGGTAAACTATCAGGCTGAAAATACGTAAATGCAAAGACTAAACACCCAAAACCAGTGGCGATGTCATTGTAAATATCCCTCTAGGAGTCACTAGCTGGGTTTCCAAAATAAAAGCGATATTTCCACAATTTCGACAAAGCACTTGTAGGTGTTTTCATTGAAGAGCATTTGGCTTCCGATGAGTGATTCTTGTAAAGTCCCCTTTCGCGACATATTGTAATTCTGGTAAAATACTAGCGACCTGTTTTGTGTTCTGTGAGCAAAACCACCGTGCACAGATATGTGAAAATGCGTAAAATGTGTTTCCATTACACTTCTGTATCAAAACATCTCAAAAACCACCTCATGAGAGTGTAAAACCTTTTTTGCGATCTTTGACATTACTAGTTTTCTATTGCGCAATTTACATTTTGTGCGTGAAGATGTCTCTGCAGCTTCAACGTGACCAGACTTGTAGTTATTTTCATCTCTTTTAATACCTTTTGACGTAACTCTTGAGGTGAAATACGCCGAGGAAACAACATCAGCGTAATCAGTTGAAACGAGAGACGCAGTCAACTAAGCCATTTCATCCAAAACTAGTTGTTTCTTTATTATATTTACCACAATTTGTGACTTTTTGGACTCGAAATTTATATTTTACATTGACAAACATTTTATCTCTGAGAGTAAGGGGGCATACTAAAAAATCCGGGACTTCACATCTCTACTGACATTTTATAGTTTTTTTGGTCAAATTTAGTTGGATTTCTTGACGCATCTTAAGTGTTATTTCTTCCTTGGTTCTATCTTAGAATTGGAAGTCAGGTGAAGATTTCAGACTCTGCTTCAATGAGATCCAGCCACTGATTGAAGCATAAAGGCCATGATAATGTTTAAAAGGGACTGGCATTCCTCACTGTAAATAAAAAAAAAAAAAAAAAAAAAGTTTTGGTTGTATATCTCAGTGTTGCTTTGTTTCAAATCCCGGTACATTTTTATTTCAACTACGTCATGGAGGACAAATAATTCTAATTCTGTGTTTCCTAGGAATTAAATTGTATGTTTCATTGTATGCAATACAAATATATAGTGTTTATTTTAATGTCTCCGTTTGAAAGTTATGACCATGGTTGTTATATGTTCTGTCTCTGTGGACATTTTTATGGAAAACAGAATATGAGTGCTTACATCACTGTTGTCTGAGAAGGTCAAATAATAAACGCTGTTCCTTTTCACATAAGAGTGTTTTCTTTTTCATCACACGGTATGAATGTCAAGAGCTGCTTTCACTTTCTTTCTTTTTTTTTTTTTTAACTTCCATACCTATTCAAATGTGGATCATTTTGTATTAATTGACTCTATCTACACAGTTGCTTATATCGCTGTGGATAAACAATTTTAGAGGTGTATTTTGTTAGAGATGTCTGCTCAAATCAAGGCTGAGATGATGTATGCTTTTGTAAGTAATGAAAGATTTGAGTGCATTTACATTGAAAGGATTTACTTACAGTTTTGAGATTCAAAAGTTAACTCCAGTAGGGGGCAGTAGTGAAACAAAGCACAATTAACGTCGCTACCACATCAATGATAGTCTTAAAGGTAGGGTAGGCGATCCTGGAGAAATAGTTCAAGTAAGCTACATTTGGAAAATACGGAATTCAAAAGTCCAAACCCCTTTCGTCAGACTTCCCCCCGAAGCCACGCCTCCACTGTATTGATTGTACTCGCAGAAGGGGGAGGGGGGAGGGACAAATGGCAGTTGAATTTGATAGACATATCGCCATTCAATCATTTCGACGGGTCGGTTAAATGATCGGATGGTGTTTTTTCAGTCCTGTCCGTTCCACAGGTGACTCTTTTTTTTTTTTTTTTTTTTTGTGTGTTAGAGTATTTAATTAATTGGTTGCAATCGGGGTGTGAAGGGGATTTTATGCAATATAGTAAAAAAAAAAATGCTTCAGGAAAACATCTCCTACCCTGCTTTTAAGTTTATTGTATACAGTTATGGTATCGTATCAACAGTGCTGTACAAGTTACTTCCAAACTGTAATCCACTACCAACTCATTTTGGTTCAAGGGCCATATTTAGCCCAATTTGATCTCAAGCGGGCCAGACTAGTAAAATAATGACTTAATAACCTAAAAATAATGACAAATCCAAGTTTTTATATTTGGTTTAGTAAAAAATAAATAAATAAAAAAAGAAATAAATTATGAAAATATTTACATTTTACAAAAAAGATGTGGATAACCTGAAAAAACAGAAATTTTATTTGAAAAATTTGCGCAATTTTAACAATATTATGCCTCGACTTATTATTTATACATGTATATTACACTCAATGTTACATAAACATTTGGTAACAGGCAGAATATTGTTAAAATTCTGGAGTTTGGAACTAAAATTTTGAACAATTTCTACAATATTACATCTGTTATTATTATTAACACAACTACAGATTACAGCAGATCCATAAATGCACAAAATATTTAGTAACAGGCAGAATATTGTTAAAACTGCACATTTCGGGTAGTTCATCTTTTTTATTTATGTATTTATTTGCATTTTATTGTGAAAGACTAGTTTTGTAAATGTAAAAATTTTCACACTTTAAAGTTTTTTTTTTTTCACCTAAATTTTTTCCACTTAATGTAACAAAGAAAATTTGTCGTCATTATTCATGGGTTATTGTGTTGTTATTTTTACTTGAGATCACATTGGTCTGTATGTGGAACCTGAACCAAAATGGTCTGGACAACCTGGACTGTTCAGGTTCATTTTTGCACTTTCATCCTGCAGGGCCGGAATGGAACCTTTGGCGGGCCCGATTTGGCCCCCGGGCCACATGTTTGACACCTGCGCACTACACATTACCTATTAATGTTATTTAAAAGTTATTCCTTACCTTACAATATTACTGTCTCAGAATTGTAATGACTCCAGTATTACTAGAATAGAATAAACCCCCCCCCCCTTTCCCCCAGTACAAGAAATAGGAGACCCTCGGGATACATAAAGTTGCGCCCCGAAGTATATATGGACAGATAGCTCAGTAAGTAACATTACGGTCTACGATGTTCAAATCCCAACAGGAATGCTCGCATTTTCACAAACATCTTACATGTTCAAACGGGGCACGGCGCCGAAGATAAATCCGCAATTGATAAAGAATTTTAGCTAGTCATAGAAACGTTAGCTTACCTTGTTGATCACAGGGATCATGCTAACTAGCGTTTTGAAAGTAGGGTTAGGGTTAGTAATGAGCGTCTTCTGCCGTCGTCACCCATTGGCTGAACACAAACAGGAAGTAGAACTTTCCTGCTGCATTTTTGATTCCTTAAGGTCTCACGGTCTTGCTGTTTTTTTCTTTTTTTTTTTTTTTTTTTCATTTGAGCAATTAAATAAGAGGCGAAAAGTGTGTTGTAACGCAAGACCTATTGGACATGTACCGAGTAAAGTATTACTGAAAATTGATTAGTAATGCCTTACACTACTGAGTTACAGCAATAAGTAATCTGTTACTGTAATGCATTACTTTTGTAACGTGTTACTCCCAACGCTGATCGTCAAGTCAAAATAACACTACATTACAACTATAAATCACCTCCCTTTGGCATTCATTTTTTCCCCTTATAGTTTGTTTTGTCAGCGCTGGAACTAAAACTATGACCTGGTTTGTCCAAACAAAATCAGAACTCTGACTGTTTGTTCTGAAATGCTTAACAGTGGGGATTTTCTGCCTTTAATAAGTCCCGCTACGTCGCACTGTCACCAGTGTAGAACAAACTTTTTCAACCCTGAAAACATGAGGTTTTTGGCAACTATCAAACCTTCTTCACTTTTGAAAAAGTACATTGTAGCAATCTGCTCATGCTGGGCCCTTAACCCCCCGGTATCCTGTCCACTAAGGCCCTTACTAAGCACCAAGTGTGCCTTTTTGGCACACTTGTGGAATAATGTCAAAAAAAATTTCATACAGTTTGTTTTTGATTCTTTTACACTTTTTTTCTATTTCATCAACTTGAGCCATAAATAAAAATACCAAATACTCAATAATTGTCATATTTTTTAAGCCTTTAAATGTCGTGTTTGTAATGTAAACAAACCATTGTTTTAGATGCAAAAGACACTTTTTTTTTTTTTTTTCAATATACTACATAAAAAGTGGATCACATATTATTTGATTTTTTTCATCCTGGCATAAGTCAATGATTAACTCCAACATTGGTTAATTTGCATTATTATTATTTTTGGCGCTAGGTCAAATGTTCAAAAATACTAGCATCTGTCACCAAGTGTGCCAAAAATGCACACCTATAAATACAACTATTAAATATTATATATTGATTTATTTTTCTGCTCTAATTTGATTTTATTTTTGTAAATCAAGGTCAGCCCTAATCATACATATCAAATAATCATTCATTTTAGATTTTTTAACCCTTTCAATGATCTCTTTTCATCATGATGTCACTACATTTTTTGATGCAAAAAACACAAAATTTGTTTTGTCTTTTCAAATTACTACATAAAAATTGGATCACATATTATTTGATTTTTGCAGCCTGGCATATGTCAATGATTAACAGTGACATTAACAATGCTAATAAATTAATTTAGACCCTCACCTCTCAAATGAAGCCCAGATATCAGTAAAAGCAGGATTTAGGCCTTAATGCTTTCGGATCAAAAACAGTGGTTATAATGGAAGAAATAGTGCGTTTTAGGCACACTTGGGAGACAGATGCTAGTCTTGTAATTGTCTTTTGTTTACAATGTGCACATTTTAGTTGGTGGCCAGAATTTTAAAGATCATGCACAAATGAACAACTTTTGAATTCTAACCTTATTTAAATTGTGAAAAATAATCTGAAGTTTTTAAACACAAAGTGCAAAGTGTGCCTAAAAAGTGCACCAAGGATACCAGAGGGTTAAATGTTTTTTTTTTTTTTTTTTTTTTGTAAGACATGTCATGTCTTCAGAGTGCTTTACACTACAAAAGGTGTAGTGTCAAGGTCCAATTAGAGGTCAAAGGTCACCCAAATGGTCCAAAATGCATATTTGATGGAATTCATCTGTTAATGTGGATTCTTCCAAATGTTGGGCTCAGGTTCTCTCCTCATAACACATCTACTGACTATAAACAACTTCCATTCAATAAGACACATTAAACACAACTATTTACTCATGTATTATCCGTACAGACATGTCAAAAAGAACAAACGATAGTTTCACATAACTTTGACATTTACATGTATATGTCCTATTGTGGGCGACACAGTGGTGCAGAGGTTAGCACTGGTGCCTCACAGACAGAAGGTCCTGGGTTCGATTCCAACACCATTCAATGGGGGTGGGACCTCTGTTTGAAGTTTACACCATCCAGACACATGCACTGATAGGTTAATCTAAATTGCCCATAGGTGTGACAGTGATTGTTTGTCTCTATATTTTCAGCCCTGAGATGAACTGGTGAAATGTCCAGGGTGAACCCCGCCTTTGCCCGTAAGTACCTGGGATAGGCTCTAGTGACCCCTAGTGAGGATAAAGTGGGTTCAGAAAATGAATGAATGAATGAAGTGTTAGTGATTCCCACCAAGCTAATGGCAGCAAATTCTTTTTTTTTTTTTTTTTTTTTTTTTTTTTAATTTGTATTTTATTTCACTTTTACAAAAAAGAAATTCCTTTACATTTGGAAAATTACCTTTTTCAATACAGATGTTTCCATATCAAAGATAGACCTCCACATACTCATGTAACCTGCCAACAAGCATGTAAAATAATATATAGAAATAAAAATAAATAAATAAATAAAATAAATAAAAATAAAAACAACAAAAATCACAAACTTTGTAGCATTGAACCAGGGTGTAAAAACAAAATCAATTTCCTTCAATTGGTCTCTCACCAAGGTGCATGTAAAATGTAGGTAGGTACTAATGCCTACTGAAAAGTAGCCTCATAACCAACAGTAAAATGACTTCCCCCATATAAAATCTGATCTATGTTGTCTTACATAATGTAGCCATCCTTCCTATATATCTCTAAACTTATCGACTTCCAACCTAACATATGCAGTAACTTTCTCCATTATATAAATATTGAGCATAACATCCTCCCATTCCTGTATGTTGGGCACCAGACTGGTTCCCCATCTCCTAGTGATTGCCTTTTTACTGGCCAGCAGCATTATTCTAGTCAATTTGTAGTCATCCCTTCTCAAGAGATTGAAAGAATCAATGTTTCCCAAGTAAAAAAATTTCAAATATTAAGGGGGTTTCAGTACCTGTTACTTCATCTATAACCTTTTTTATTTTCCTCCAATATTCCTTTATTAGGGGGCACCCCCAAAAGATGTGAAAGTGATTTTGGAGCACCACAAGACCTCCACAAGACCTCCAACATTTGGTATCTGCATACTTTCTCTGTGCAGGAGTCAAGAAAAACCTAATTATGTTCTTCCATCCATACTCCCTCCAGACCAAAATCTCATTTTTATTTGTTTTTTTTTTTTTTTTTTCCAGACATTCTAATGGCAGCAAATTCAAATGGAATGTACATGTTGCAATATTTTGTCTCTAATGTGGCTTTGAAAGGACCAAAGGCCTTTTGGGGGATCCCACCAGGAAACCAGAGGGAAGAGAACTGAGGACATATTTGATAAAATGTCAGAATGGTATAAATTTTTGATAAAACTAGGCATTTTGGTGACCTTTAACCCTTTCATGCATAGTGGTTACTCCAGTGGACAGCTATTCTACAGCTGTTCTCTTGTATATTCATGGATTTTGTTGTTCTTTTCTCTTATTTTTTTTGTTTTGTTTTGTTTTGTTTTTTACACATATCTTTATTAAAGTTTTAAGACACTCCATATCTTTTCTGGCATGAATTGGTAACATTATGTAGATCTCTCCTGAGCATGAACCCCCAGAATCACAAGCCCTCCCCATAGTTTTTACACAATTTATCAGTAAATACATGTTTCTGTGTGTCAAAAATTAAACGTGTGGTGTCCAGTTGGGTGGACATTTTTGCAACTTCATGAAAAATACGCTCATAAGATTTTTTTTTTTCATTATTATTATTATTATTATTATTATTATTATGATTTTATTTTTTTATTTTTATTTATTTTTATTTATTTTTCAGAAGAAAATTCTCAGTCGCATTGTTTTTTTCATGCCTAAAGAGGAATAAAAACACTCAGGAAAAAAAATTGATTAAGATTCTCATAATTCGTGCATGAAAGGGTTAACCTACAACATGACCTTGACATCGGACTGTTCATAGTACAAAGTTCTCTTACGATACGATATGGCACTGACAAGATCATTAAATGGCCCATCATGAACATATTTATACATTGCACTGGACAAAAGAGTGGAGAAGCTGTGAAAGTTGTGATTTTCACAGTTAAAAAAGTAATTTTCAGGGAGGGGGTGGGAGGGTTTTGGAGTAAAATTTCAAAAAAATTACACAGGAGTGCTTAGAACGTCTTGTTGCATTAGAAAACCAGGGCTAATGTGGTATTTGATATTAACCCCCCCCCCCCAATGGTAACTGGGATAGGCTCTGTGGTGGAAAAATGTACTTTTTATATTTTATACTCTTTATATTTTATACTGTTAGTACATCTTCTTTTAATGCTGAGTCATTATTCATTATGTGTGATGTTTACCACTCTGTAACACCCCCGACCCAGGAATGGAGTTCTTTCTTGCCTTGAGTTAAAACCCAAACACCTAAATGTCTGAATGCGTAGATAGAGGATGGCGCCTGCACTCCAGATAGGATCCAAACAAGGTTAGAGTGAAGAGGTCATCGTGACCTCTTCACGGAGCAGAGAAGGAGTAGTATGGAGTGGTACGATGTACGTAAGGAATGACATCATAGTTTGAGGGGGTTGGATTTGGTTCTATATAATCTTTAGTTTTTCATGTTTAATCAGACTTCACTTACAGTTTCTCTGTGATTGATTTCTCAATAAATGCATTTATTTATTTTAACTCTAACTTTCTCTCCTCCTCTTTGTGTGTGGGTTATCAGTTGAACATTTCCACAACAGCTCCAACACCCCCCACCACGACCCTAGTGAGGATAAAGCGGGTTCAGAAGATGAACGAACGAACATAAGACTGAGAGCTGAAGGGAAGGAATGACGATAAAGACTCTACTTTTATCACGGTACAAAACTTCACCAATCCTTCCACCTGAACTCAAAAAGGACTGGACTGACTTCTATGATGATACAGTTACTCGCTATTTTACTCTAGCGGTATCGGTGGATGGATGGGACTCCTCGGTACAGGCCAGGGTGGTGTTCCATGAAGCAGGATTAAGGAGATGCTTATTTTGATAAGTCCGGTTCGCTTACTGCTGACATGAATTCCCGCTGAGTGACAATATCACCTTATACCACGTCTCCGGACTCGGCTAACTGTCAAGCTTAGTTTATCTATGAATCACATCCGACTGGTAAAGATAGACTCCCAAAAGACCATCTGTCAGGTCAGTTTGTGATCTCAAGTCACTGGTGTAATGAAAATAAATAAACCCATGAAAGGTATGTCTCACTATTATTTAGACCAGCGGTTCTCAGCTGGTCTGGCTTCAGGACCCACTATCACTATCACCTTTGTTGAGCCGCACTCTGTAATAAATTCCCGTTATGAAATAAAAGTTCAAAATGTAATAAGAATGTCACGTTATCTTGTAATAAAGCCGCATTATGTAATAAACTGACGCATTTTGTAATAAACTACGTCAACGCATTATATAGTGAATTTTTTCACATTATGTAGTAAGTTATTACAATTTGAGAAATTTATTACAAAATGCACTTGACACGTTTTTATAAAATAAAATTTAAAAAAAAATGTAATAACATGGTTCGTTATGTATGTACCGAAGGTGTGATGGTTTAGCTCTTTTTATATCCAGAAATGTTGTTTACATTGTTAAAGACACTTTCCTGTTTTTTTGTTTGTTTTTTTTGTTTTTTTGTTTGTTTTTTTGGCTTAATTCAATTTTTTTTTACTTTATTGAAGATTTTTTTTTTTTTTTTGCTTAATTCAAGATTTCTTTTTTTTTTTACTTAATTGAAGATTTTTTTTTTAGCTTAATTCAAGATTTGTTTTTACTTAATTGAAGATTTTTTGGCTTAATTCAAGATTTTTTACTAAATTTGAGAATTTGTTTGGCTTCAAGATTTTTTTTTACTTAATTGAAGATTTTTTTTTTTGGCTTAATTCAAGATTTCTTTATTTACTTAATTGATTTTTTTTTTTTTTTTTGGCTTAATTCAAGATTTTTTTTAACTTAATTGAAGTTTTTTTTTTTTTTTTTTTTTTTTTGCTTAATTTAAGATTTTTTTTTTTTTTTTTTTTACTTAACTGAAGATTTTTTTTTTACTTAATTGACTTTTTTTTTTTTTTAGCTTAATTCAAGATTTGTTTTAAACTTAATTGAAGTTTTTTTGTTTTGTTTTGTTTTGCTTCATTTAAGATTTTTTTTTTTTTTTTACTTAATTGAAGATTTTTTTTTACTTAATTGAGGATTTTTTTTTTAGCTTAATTCAAGATTTGTTTTTACTTAATTGAAGATTTTTGGGCTTAATTCAAGATTTTTTACTAAATTTGAGAATTTTTTTGGCTTCAAGATTTTTTTTTACTTAATTGAAGATTTTTTTTTGGCTTAATTCAAGATTTCTTTATTTACTTAATTGAAATTTTTTTTTGGCTTAATTCAAGATTTTTTTTAACTTAATTGAAGTTTTTTTGTTTTGTTTTGTTTTGTTTTGTTTTGTTTTTTTGCTTAATTTAAGATTTTTTTTTTTTTTACTTAATTGAAGATTTTTTTTTTACTTAATTCATGCTACTTTTTTCTTTGTTGTTTTTGCCAAATGCAAAAATTCCACAGTCTTGAATTGAATTAAGCAAAAAAAAAAAAAGAAAAAAGTAGCATGAATTAAGGAAAACAATCTTGAATTAAGCCAAAAAAATAACAAAAAAATAACAAAAATCCTCAATTAAGTAAAAAAAATCTTCAATTAAGTAAAAACAAAATCTTAAATTAAGCAAAAAAAAAAAAAAAAAAAAAATTCAATTGAGTAAAAAAAAATCTTGAATTAAGCCAAAAAAAAAAAATCAAATAAGTAAAAAAAAATCTTGAAGCCAAAAAAATTCTCAAATTTAGTAAAAAACCTTGAATTAAGCCAAAAAATCTTCAGTTAAGTAAAAACAAATCTTGAATTAAGCCAAAAAAAATAAAAAAAATTTCAATTAAGTGAAAAAAAAAAAAAAAAAACAGGAAAGTGTGTTTAACAATGTAAACAACATTTCTGGATATAAAAAGAACTTAACCGCCACACCTTCAGTACATTCATAATGAGCCATGTTATGACTTTTTTTTTTTTTAATAAAAACGCGTCAAGTGCATTTTGCAATACATTTCTCAAATTGTAATAACTTACTACATAATGTGAAAAAATTCACTATATAATGCGTTGACGTAGTTTATTACAGAATGCGTCAGTTTATTACATAATGCGGCTTTATTACAAGATGACGTGACATTCTTATTACATTTTCAACTTTTATTACATAATAGGAATTTATTCCATAATGCAGCTCAACACCCCTCAATGACAAGACCCACACTGATAAAAGTTAAATCTGGTTAAAAAAAGGTTAACCTCGTAAAGCAGGGGTGTCAAACATGCGGCCCGGGGGCCAAATGCGGCCCGCCAAAGGGTTGAGTTCGGCCCCTGGGATGTTTTTGCCAAGTGCAAAAATTCCACAGTCTTGAATTGAATTAAGCAAAAAAAAAAAAAAAGAAAAAAAAAAAGTAGCTTGAATTAAGGAAAAAAAATCTTGAATTAAGCAAAAATAAATAAATAAAAAAAATCCTCAATTAAGTAACAAAAAAAATCTTCAATTAAGTAAAAAAAAAAAAAAATCTTAAGCAAAAAAAAAACCCAAAAAAACTTCCTTTAAGTAAAAAAAAAAAATTGAATTAAGCCAAAAAAAATTTTCAATTAAGTAAATAAAGAAATCTTGAATTAAGCCAAAAAAACATCTTCAATTAAGTTAAAAAAAAATCTTGAAGCCAAAAAAATTTTCAAATTTAGTGAAAAAATCTTGAATTAAGCTAAAAAATCTTCAATTAAGTAAAAAAAGAAATCTTGAATTAACCCCCCCCAAAAAAATCTTGAATTAAGTAAAAAAGAATTGAATTAAGCCAAAAAAAAAAAAAAAAAAAAAAAAACAGGAAAGTGTCTTTAACAATGTAAACAACATTTCTGGATATAAAAAAGAGCTAAACCGTCACACCTTCAGTACATACATAATGAGCCATGTTATGACTTTTTTTTTTTTTTAATAAAAACGCGTCAAGTGCATTTTGCAATACATTTCTCAAATTGTAATAACTTACTACATAATGTGAAAAAATTCACTATATAATGCGTTGACGTAGTTTATTACAGAATGCGTCAGTTTATTACATAATGCGGCTTTATTACAAGATGACGTGACATTCTTATTACATTTTCAACTTTTATTACATAATAGGAATTTATTCCATAATGCAGCTCAACACCCCTCAATGACAAGACCCACACTGATAAAAGTTAAATCTGGTTAAAAAAAGGTTAACCTTGTAAAGCAGGGGTGTCAAACATGCGGCCCGGGGGCCAAATGCGGCCCGCCAAAGGGTTGAGTTCGGCCCCTGGGATGTTTTTGCCAAGTGCAAAAATTCCACAGTCTTGAATTGAATTAAGCAAAAAAAAAAGAAAAAAGAAAAAAAAAAGTAGCTTGAATTAAGGAAAAAAAATCTTGAATTAAGCAAAAATAAATAAATAAAAAAAATCCTCAATTAAGTAACAAAAAAAATTTCTATTAAGTAAAAAAAAAAAAAAAATCTTAAGCAAAAAAAAACCCAAAAAAACTTCCTTTAAGTAAAAAAAAAAAAAAATTGAATTAAGCCAAAAAAAATCTTCAATTAAGTAAATAAAGAAATCTTGAATTAAGCCAAAAAAACATCTTCAATTAAGTAAAAAAAAAATCTTGAAGCCAAAAAAATTTTCAAGTTTTGTAAAAAATCTTGAATTAAGCTAAAAAATCTTCAATTAAGTAAAAAAAAAGAAATCTTGAATTAACCCCAAGAAAAAAAATCTTGAATTAAGTAAAAAAGAATTGAATTAAGCCAAAAAAAAAAAAAAAAAAAACAGGAAAGTGTCTTTAACAATGTAAACAACATTTCTGGATATAAAAAAGAGCTAAACCATCACACCTTCGGTACATACATAACGAACCATGTTATTACATTTTTTTTTTAATTTTATTTTATAAAAACGTGTCAAGTGCATTTTGCAATACATTTCTCAAATTGTAATAACTTACTACATAATGTGAAAAAATTCACTATATAATGCGTTGACGTAGTTTATTACAGAATGCGTCAGTTTATTACATAATGCGGCTTTATTACAAGATGACGTGACATTCTTATTACATTTTCAACTTTTATTACATAATAGGAATTTATTCCATAATGCAGCTCAACACCCCTCAATGACAAGACCCACACTGATAAAAGTTAAATCTGGTTAAAAAAAGGTTAACCTTGTAAAGCAGGGGTGTCAAACATGCGGCCTGGGGGCCAAATGCGGCCCGCCAAAGGGTTGAGTTCGGCCCCTGGGATGTTTTTGCCAAGTGCAAAAATTCCACAGTCTTGAATTGAATTAAGCAAAAAAAAAAAAAAGAAAGAAAAAAAAGTAGCTTGAATTAAGGAAAAAAAATCTTGAATTAAGCAAAAAAAATAAAAAATAAAAAAATCCTCAATTAAGTAAAAAAAAAAAAAATCTTCAATTAAGTAAAAAAAAAAAAAAATCTTAAGCAAAAAAAAAACCCAAAAAAACTTCAGTTAAGTAAAAAAAAAAAAAATTGAATTAAGCCAAAAAAAAATCTTCAATTAAGTAAATAAAGAAATCTTGAATTAAGCCAAAAAAACATCTTCAATTAAGTAAAAAAAAAATCTTGAAGCCAAAAAAATTCTCAAATTTTGTAAAAAATCTTGAATTAAGCTAAAAAAATCTTCAATTAAGTAAAAAAAAAAGAAATCTTGAATTAACCCCCCCCCCAAAAAAAATCTTGAATTAAGAAAAAAAGAATTGAATTCAGCCAAAAAAAAAAAAAAAAAAAAAAAACAGGAAAGTGTCTTTAACAATGTAAACAACATTTCTGGATATAAAAAAGAGCTAAACCGTCACACCTTCGGTACATACATAATGAGCCATGTTATTACTTTTTTTTTTTTTTTTAATAAAAACGCGTCAAGTGCATTTTGCAATACATTTCTCAAATTGTAATAACTTACTACATAATGTGAAAAAATTCACTATATAATGCGTTGCTTTTTCCATGAAACTATTTGACACATTGAAATGTCACAAGTCAGATCCTAAATTTAGAGTTGACATGAGTTTATGTGTTTCCTGTGAAAAAGGGAGTTGTTTAGTTTATCACGTTGACATCCTGAGGACATCGGGGTCTCGTCCTGATTTTTCAGGAGCGATTGTTCTCAGACTGGAGGGTTGAATAGTCTCCGCCCACATGGCGACTAGCGTTATCTGAAGCTTTGTGTGTGTCGTCGGTGGTGTGAATGAGCAACATGAGTTTACCTAGCGCTCCGGCGAACAACTAATTTCCTGGACACCTTCTGTAAATATTGATGGTATATGGACATCTGTGTGTAATTAAGCCTGTAAACTAAAGGATATGTTAAAGAAAGAAGCATGACCAGATGATATGTCAAAACAGTCATTAGCGCTACAGGTTGCTTCTCAACATTAGATAATTCCATTAAGTCGGAAAGCTGAGCAGTCTAATTACCTGGAAGGGTCATTAGTGACACTTTTGCACAATTACGTTCATGACAAAATTACAATCACTGCATAATAAATGCCTAAAAATCACAATTTCCATTAAGAGACTGTCTACACTCATTTTAATACATTAAATTCTCTAAAAGGAGCGAATCAAGCATTAAATGTGTCATTTCTTGATGTGGGGACATCTTCAGAGAGCAATTATCTGCTTAGAACCTATTCTGCTTTGCGCTAATAGTATGTGAGGTGTCTTCTTCATATATAGTATAAATTTAATCCCTGTATGGTGTTTGGGTCTGTGGGACCTGTTTTCATTTTTTTATTAAAAGACAAATGATGAGTAATTATTATTTTTTATGAATTTTAACCTCTCATATCTTGATTATATTATGTTTTATTAACCCTTTCATGCACAAATTATGAGAATCTTAGCCAGTATTTTTTTTTTCTTGAGTGTTTTTGTTCCTCTTTAGACAGGAAAAAAACAATGCAATTGATTTTTTTTTTTTTTTTTTTTTTTATGAACGTATTTTTCGGACAAACAAACAGACAAACAAACCCTGGCAAAAACAAGTAAAAAAAAAAAAAAAAAAAAGAACTTGAATTAAGAAAAAAAAAAAAAAATTCTTCAATTAAGCCCAAAAAAATCTCAATTTTAGCAAAAACTCTTTAATTAAGCCAAAAAACATCCTCAATTAGGTTAACAAAAAAAAATCTTGAATTAAGCAAAAAAAAAAAAAAATCTTCAATTAAGCAAAAAAAAAAAAAAAAAAAAAAAAAATCCTCAATTAAGCCAAAAAAAAATAAATAAATCTCAAATTCAGCAAAAAATCTTTAATTAAGCCAAAAAAAAAAAAAAAATCTTCAATTAAGTAAAAAAAAACTTGAACTAGAAGCACTCGGAGGGCGCAGACCTCCGCCAAGGCTGATCAGTGGCCCCCCCCGTGGGCCCCCCCACGCCAAGGAGGTTATGTTTTTGCCAGGGTTTGTTTGTTTGTTTGTCTGTCCGTTAGTGTGCAACATAACTCAAAAAATTATGGACAGATTTTGATGAAATTTTCAGGGTTTGTTGGAAATGGGCCCCCCCGTGGGCCCCCCCCCTCCCCCGATCACCGCCAAAATTTAATCATTTCTTCCTTATCCCATTTCCAACAAACCCTGAAAATTTCATCAAAATCTGTCCGTAACTTTTTGAGTTATGTTGCACACTAACGGACAGACAAACAAACCCTGGCAAAAACAAGTACAAAAAAAAAAAAATAATAAGAACTTGAATTAAGCAAAAAAAAAAAAAAAAATCTTCAATTAAGCCCAAAAAAATCTCAATTTTAGCAAAAACTCTTTAATTAAGCCAAAAAACATCCTCAATTAAGTTAACAAAAAAAATCTTGAATTAAGCAAAAAAAAAATTCTTCAATTAAGCAAATAAAAAAAAAAATCATCAATTAAGTAAAAAAAATCTTGAACTAGAAGCACTCGGAGAGCGCAGACCTCCGCCAAGGCTGATCAGTGGCCCCCCCCCCGTGGGCCCCCCCACGCCAAGGAGGTTATGTTTTTGCCAGGGTTTGTTTGTTTGTTTGTTTGTTTGTTTGTTTGTTTGTCTGTCCGTTAGTGTGCAACATAACTCAAAAAATTATGGACAGATTTTGATGAAATTTTCAGGGTTTGTTGGAAATGGGCCCCCCCGTGGGCCCCCCCCCTCCCCCGATCACCGCCAAAATTTAATCATTTCTTCCTTATCCCATTTCCAACAAACCCTGAAAATTTCATCAAAATCTGTCCGTAACTTTTTGAGTTATGTTGCACACTAACGGACAGACAAACAAACCCTGGCAAAAACAAGTACAAAAAAAAAAAAAAAAAAAGAACTTGAATTAAGCAAAAAAAAAAAAAAATCTTCAATTAAGCCCAAAAAAATCTCAATTTTAGCAAAAACTCTTTAATTAAGCCAAAAAACATCCTCAATTAAGTTAACAAAAAAAATCTTGAATTAAGCAAAAAAAAAATTCTTCAATTAAGCAAATAAAAAAAAAAATCATCAATTAAGTAAAAAAAATCTTGAACTAGAAGCACTCGGAGAGCGCAGACCTCCGCCAAGGCTGATCAGTGGCCCCCCCCCGTGGGCCCCCCCACGCCAAGGAGGTTATGTTTTTGCCAGGGTTTGTTTGTTTGTTTGTTTGTTTGTCTGTCCGTTAGTGTGCAACATAACTCAAAAAATTATGGACAGATTTTGATGAAATTTTCAGGGTTTGTTGGAAATGGGCCCCCCCGTGGGCCCCCCCCTCCCCCGATCACCGCCAAAATTTAATCATTTCTTCCTTATCCCATTTCCAACAAACCCTGAAAATTTCATCAAAATCTGTCCGTAACTTTTTGAGTTATGTTGCACACTAACGGACAGACAAACAAACAAACCCTGGCAAAAACATAACCTCGTTGGCGGAGGTAATTAAAGACAATTAGACTGGACATGGATCCATACAAGCTACCAAACAACAAGTGGTCTACGAACACTGACATGTGGACAGAAATCACATATCCTGACATTTATATGAACCTGATTTCAATGCCGGGAAAATACACAATGCAAAGGCTGAAAGCATACAAAAGACAAAGAGTTGTTGTGCTTTCAATTCAACATACTTTTGTTTTGGAGGTTTTCTGTCAGTGCAGACGTATTTTCTTGGCGGTGATTTCCAAGGTAAAGGCCCAGCAGTAGTGCTCACAGTTCACTACTGATTTACTGGAGTTGAACCCTTAGTATTGACCCAAGTGAGTGGATGATCTACTGGTACTGTGGATTTTTTAAGTATAGTTCACATCAAATACTTGATACAACACAGATACAACAGCTTTGTGCTAGAGTACCCCCTCATTTGGAAAACTAGGTTAGCCTCAGTTTAACTCTTTAAGACCCAAACATCCACCTTTAACCCTTTAAGACCCAAACGTCCACCTTTAACCCTTAAAGACCCAAACGTCCACCTTTAAAACAGCCAAAGTGATCAATAAAATGAACAAAAATTAATAATAAATCAACAAAATAATAAGTAACACGAACAAAATTAGCCACAAACCAAACAAAATTGAAGTTTCTTTTCCTTTTAATTAATAAAAATGAATACAAATCTTGAAACTTGATTCCCCAGTCAAACTCATGCAGTTGGATCAGTGACAGTGGATGGACACACTGGGTTTATGTTCAGTTAAAGGCAGATTTTTTACGTCAGTTTTCTCTTTTTCTCATATAAAAACCTTCAACTTTAATCTGAGCTTTAATGAACATCTACATGATCAGTGAATTAAATATAAGAAAATACTTGATTTTCACTGAAAAAATGCAAAATACATGTTACATGATCATGTTACAGTAGATGGTGATAAATGACTTAATAAAAGGTTAAATAGAATAATTAATTTGGGACGTGCCACAGAAGTCACACTGGATCTTTAAGGGTTAAGCTAGTTCACAAATCATGTAGAGCACAAGGTTCATAATCACACAACTGAAGACAAAAACGTTTCAGTTATGAAACATAGAACTAAATGACAGATGCTAACATGAAGAGCTTTACTAAGAAGCACATTTTTATTTTCAGGAAAATGTAATGTGCTAAATTAATCTTTAAACTGTGCGGTTAAAGTTCGGATTCCATTAGCTGTAGCTCCTGTGACTAATTTCTTCTAAATTGCTCTGAAATTATATTAATTTGGATTGTTATTACATAATGAACCATGTTATTACATGTTTTTTTTGGTTGTTTTTTTTAATAAAAATGTGTCAAGTGCATTTTGTAATAAATGTCTCAAATTGTAATAACTTACTACATAATGTGAAAAAATTTACTATATAATGCGTTGATGTCGTTTATTACAAAATGCGTCAGTTTATTACATAATGCAGCTTTATTACAAGATGACGTGACATTCTTATTACATTTTGAACTTTTATTACATAATGGGAATTTATTACATAATGCGGCTCAACAGGGCTGCACGATATTGAAAAAAAATGACATTGCGATATTTTGTAGGGATGCACCGATACCCCCTTTTTTCCAGACCGAGCAAAAGTACAAGTACTTACATTTGAGTACTTGCCGATACAGAGTACCAATACAAGTACTTAATACTATTAATGCTAGGGATGTCCGATATTGTTTTTTTTGCCAAAAACCGATATGCCGATATTGTCCAACGCTTAATTTCCGATTCCGACATCTACCGATACCGTTGTCGATATATGTGGGATATTAAACTAATTTTAGGTGACATCACTTATCTCCTGTCATGGAATGAACACATCATGCCTAATTTTATTGTGATGCCCCATTGGATGCATTCTCAAATGCAACAAGGCTTTTAAAATGTAAACACTGTCTGTGCAAAGAATACATACTTCAACTGAAGTTGTGGAAAAAATGCCATATTTATTTATTTTCTCTCCCTCGCTCCATGAGTCTATTACAGTGTGACAACTCTACTGTACAATTTTGAAAACTGCACATTTCTTTCAGCTACAAACAATGTTTCATTTACACGTCGGTAAATGCCGGCGAAATCAAGGCATTATTTTATCGGTTTTAATGATATGCAAAAAAAACGATAACGATATTCACCGATATTACATTTTTATGCCAATATCGGGCATATCGGACATCCCTAATTAATACCATTACAATTCTTAGTTACTTTTCAAAAGGTGCTTTATTGTTATTGTCATTAGTCTGACTGGAACAAAATGCTACTACTGACATTTAATGCGTTGGAATGAGTGTTTTTCAATCAATCCACCAGAGGGCGCCACTCTTAGTTAACCATACTGGACAAATACCACGAAGAAGAGTACAGCTTTTTGAGAAGAAGAAGAAGAAAGTCGATAATAACAAACATGGAGATGACAGAGGAGGTTTCAGGAGTGATGCCTTGTCCAATGTCAAAATCAAACCTACTCCCTTGGTTGCTTGTAATTGGGATGAAGCAAACATCTGTTGAGTATTTTAACATAAAATTATTTGATGATGTTGAATGAAAAACCCACAAATGTTGCGGGTCCACTACATCCCACGAATACTGGCTGAATAACAAGAATCTGAACACCCCACAAGGGTTAATAACTCATTATTGGCCCGTACAGAACTGGAGGTGTAGGTTTTGGGACTTTCTGAAGTCATTGCCAAACAAAAGCATTAGCTTTATTAAAAATAAAAATTTCTTGGCCCATTATTCTGACCTTTTCCTCCAACTTAATACAATTTGAGCTAAGTTCAGCAGTTAAATGTGCTTACTGACCCTGTTGTGTTCTCATACAAGACTTGGTGTGACATTTCAAACAATCGATACAGTAATTTAATGTGTCTTGGGATTTTTTTGCTGCTCGGCCGAAAATGTACCGCAAAGGTTGAACAACAAACTATTTTATTAACCTTTATCAAGGGAAGGATTTGCTGAGCTTGTATGTGTTGTTTCCTCGTATAACCTTGGTTCACTCAGAGTACAGGCGGTGACACCAGACCCTTATTCACACTTAAGAACTGGTGTGAAAGTCCGGCAGCTAAAATCGCTTTACAGCAACAACTGGAGGACTTGTTCCAGCTCAAGGGCACCTTCAGTACACTTTAGCAAGGAGCAGAGATTTTTACTCACACAATTATTCCCCACAGGCCTTGGAATTTGAACCACTGACCTTCCTTCACAAGACCACTTCACCCTCCTCTAGGCAAACATTGCCCCACTTTTGTATACTGCACAAGTTGGTAGACTGTGTTGCTTTCTGTGCTGCTGCTGCAACTGTACTTGTATGGGCAGTTTGGAGGCTCTGCATTCCCCAGAGGATTTTTTTTTTTTTTTTTTTTTTTTACAACTGGGCCACAATGCAGAGGGAAGGGGGAAAGGCTAAAAAGACACAACCTCAGTACTCCTAGGGGAGCAGTCATGCTGAATGTAGAAGTGTGTACATGGTAAGAAAAAACACAGAAAACATGCTTGTGAAACTGCAAATACACGAGTAAAGACTGAAAGTCGGAGAGGATACTGAATATCAGTAGAGCTGCACAATTTAACAATATTTAGTACAAATGAACTGTAAAATGTAGAAACTAGGCCTATCTATCACCCATTTTGTACTGAAAATGTTGCATTTTAAGCAGGGATGTCCTATTTGATATGCGATATTGGCATAAAAAATGTAATATCAGTGAATATCGTTATCGTTTTTTTTTGCCTATCATTAAAACCGATAAAATAATGCCTTGATTTCGCCGGCATTTACCGACGTGTAAATGAAACATTGCTTGTAGCTGAAAGAAATGTGCAGTTTTCAAAATTGTACAGTAGAGTTGCCACACTGTAATAGACTCATGGAGCGAGGGAGAGAAAATAAATAAATATGGCATTTTTTTCACGACTTAAGTTGAAGTATGTATTCTTTGCACAGACAGTGTTTACATTTTAAAAGCCTTGTTGCATTTGAGAATGCATCCAATGGGGCATCACAATAAAATTAGGCATGATGTGTTCATTCCATGACAGGAGATATGTGATGTCACCTAAAATTAGTTTAATATCCCACATATATCGGCAGCGGTATCGGTAGAAATCGGAATCGGAAATTAAGCGTTGGACAATATCGGGATATCGGTTTTCGGCAAAAAAGCCAATATCAGACATCCCTAATTTTAAGCCATTAAAACCCAGCGCTATCACTGCAAAAATCAAAATCTTATCAAGTGTATTTTTTCTCATTTCTAGTCAAAATATCTCATCACACTTAAAATAAGACATAATCACCTAAAGAGTAACTTGTAAGTTAGATGTAAGAACTTATTTTTAGATAATAGACCTTGAAAATCTTACTTCAAGAAATCTTACCGAGATAATTTTCACTTGTTCCATCGGCAGATTTTTTTTTTTTTTGCTTAAATTCACAAAAAAAAGATCTTGAATAAAGCAAAACAATTTTGTGTCAAAAGAAGTTTTCTGTATATCTAACCTTTCTTAAGAGATTTATCACCATTTATTCTAATATTATTCTCTGTATTTTGCATTTTAGTTGTATAAATCAGGTATTTTCCTGTATTTAATTTACTGATCATGACAAAGTTCGTAAAAGCTCAAAGTAAAGTTAAAGGTTACTAACGGCATTGTACCCGTGGTGCCATTGTACGATAGCATGAGAGGCTAAAATCGCCCAGCATACCTCACAACATTTGACATAAAATTGTGCCAAGTGGATAAGTCAAGTAATGTTTCTATTCATTTGGCGAGTTTGATGATGATCGGGCCTGTGAAGGCTGAGGAAAATCCGTACAAACGCTCTCCTGTGCTGCAACATCAATCGGACGGACACAGAACATGCATTATATAGTAGGATTGTATCAAAAACAGAGAAAACGGAAGAAAAAGTGACTTTTTTCAAGTCAAATATAGCATTAACTCTTTAAAACCTGATGCGTCAGCGCTGACACACCCTGTGCATATGCAGTTTGGACGGATGTAACTCTTTCATTGTTTTTACAATTGGACAAATTTCAACAATTTCTGAAACCGAAGATATTGTGGTTTATAGGTTTTATTGGGTCATTACGGTAATTTTAGAAGCTGGAGAAGAAGCTGTGTTTTTATTATTATAACATCCAGTAAATTGTAAATAATTGCGGCAAACAGACTCACTTAAAGCATATTTTGTAACGTTATAGTCAAAATAAAAAAAAAAAAGTCCAGACAGAACATTCGAGGCTTATCGTTTAAAGCGTTAACATTTCCATCCACTGTCACTGATCAAACTCCATTGATTTTACCGGTAAATCAATGTTGTTGAAGATGACGCGTTTCCATGGTAACTACAGAGCCATATATGATGACCATGAAAAGACGACAAACTGCATTTTGCACCAATTATTTACATGTTTTAACAGAACTAATGGATCAACATGTATTAAACAGTAGATGCTTTTGATCAGTGATGGATATTAGGGGTTAAAAAACAAATTTAAACCATGATGCATCCAAACCGTCAATATTACAGCAAAAAGAAAAGATACTGTGGAATATATATTTTGTGAAATGACTTTTCAGTGGTTCATTATTTTAAGCCGGTGCACAGTATTAATAAAGGGCTGATCCTGTAAAAAAAAAAAAAAAAAGAAAAAAAAAAAGATTTGCTCCTGTTGAGAAATCCTTCCCTAAACCTCCAGCAGATGTCACTGTTATGATTCAGGAAAACAAGCCAACTGTCATTAAGAGGAATCACACTGAACACTGAACCACTCCCTACATAGACAGAGTACACAGAAAAATACACTAGACATCTATAAGCAGTTGGCGTATTTTATATATGTGCATTTCTATAGACAAACTAAATGTTTTTGCTCTTAATTATGATGGATGGACTGTAGGGGTTGTACTGTTTTACGTGAGATAAGTTGTTTTACGTTGGGACTATAGATGGAAATTAGCCTTAGCTATAATCTTGTGTATTGTTTTTATTAATATGCACTGTCCCTTTTTTATTTTCATTTTCATTTCCATTTAACAACAGAGGTATTTCAGGGGATACAATATTACTTGAATAGATTCTCAGAACAAAACAAAAAAAACAAACAAAACAAAACAAAAAAAAAAACAGTGGACCCAAGACATAAGAACGTGTCATGGGATACCAGAGATTACAGTGATAGTATGATAATAAGAAAAGAAAAGAATGTTAATAAAAGAAATAGAATGTTGGGGTGGGGTTAAGCCCACAAAATTTTACCTCTCTTTTTCTTTCTTTCTTTTTTTTTTTTTTTTTTTTTTTTGTGAATGTGTATATTTCTGTACGTGACCGCCTGACCCTGTTGTTTTTCTTGTCATTTTTGTATTTTTTCTGAAAACACAATAAAAAGTACAAAAGCACTCAGAGAGCGTAGACCTCCGCCAAGGCAGATTAGCCCCCCCCCCCCCCCCCCCCCCCCCCCAATCCCATCACCACCACCAAAATGTAATCATTTTTTCCTTGTGCCAGTATCAACATTTCCTGCAAATTTCATCAAAATCTGTGTATAACTTTTTGAGTTATCTAGCTAACAGACACACAAACAAGCAATTTTTTTTGCTATTATTTGATTTTTTGTGTATTGTTTATCATTATTATTATTATTATTATTATTATTATTATTATTATTATTATTATTATTATTATTATTATTTTAATTTTCATTCCATATGTTTTGTATTATGTCTGAGTATGTGTCTGAAATAAACTAACCTAACCTAACCCCACCCGATCACCACCAAAATTCTATCATTTGTTCCTTTGTCCATAACTTTTTGAGTTATCTAGCTAACAGACACACAAACAAACAAGTTTTGTTTTTTTTTTTTTGTTTTTTTTTTATTATTTGATTTTTTGTGTATTGTTTATTATTATTATTATTATTATTATTATTATTATTATTATTATTATTATTATATTGTTTCATTTTTTATTTGTGTATTGTTTATTATTATTATTATTATTATTATTATTATTATTATTATTATTATTTTAATTTTCATTCCATATGTTTTGTATTATGTCTGAGTATGTGTCTGAAATAAACTAACCTAACCTAATCAAACCCCCCCCCACCCCCACCCGATCACCACCAAAATTCTATCATTTGTTCCTTTGTCCATAACTTTTTGAGTTATCTAGCTAACAGACACACAAACAAACAAGTTTTTGTTTTTTGTTTTTTTAATTATTATTTGATTTTTTTTGTATTGTTTATTATTATTATTATTATTATTATTATTATTACTATTCTATTGTTTGATTTTTCATTTGTGTATTGTTTTTTTATTATTATTATTATTATATATTATTTTTTCGTCCCATATGTTTTGTATTATGTCTGTGTCTGAAATAAACTAACCTAACCTAACCTAAAAATCTGCCCCACCCCCACCCCACCCCACTCGATCACCACCAAAATTTTATTATTTGCTCCTTTGTCCATAACTTTTTGAGTTATCTAGCTAAGAGACACACAAACAAACAAGGTTTTTTTCTATTATTTTATTTTTTGTGTATTGTTTATCATTATTATTATTTTTCTATTTGATTTTTCATTTGTGTATTGTTTATTATTATTGTTATTATTATTATTATTATTATTATTATTATTATTATTATTATTATTATTATTATTATTATTATTATTATTTCCGTTCCATATGTTTTGTATTATGTTTGTGTCTGAAATAAACTCACCTAACCTAACCTAAAAATCTGCCCCACCCCCACCCCCCCACTCGATCACCACCAAAATTGTATCATTTGTTCCTTTGTCCATAACTTTTTGAGTTATCTTGCTAACAGACAAACAGACAGAGGGATGAACAGACAAAATCCCGATAAAAACAAAACCTCTTTGGCAGAGGTAATTATTTGAAATATAGAAGAAAAGAAAGAGAACAGTATGGTTAATTACGCACTCAAAAAATAAAAATGCATGCAGTAGTAGTAGTAGTAGTAGTAGTAGTAGTTTATTTCGAGCACATAGAATCATCAGATAACAAAGAATCATACAACATGGTCAAAACAAATACATAAATACAATTTGTTTGCGCTCGAAAAGGAGCATTTTCTACTGAATATTTTTTAACAATAACACAAAACATCCATAAAAAACATTCATATACACTTTTTTTTCAGTCACCTCAAACACAATCAGATTTGCAATAATCAACCGTTTTCAATATCAACTATAATATATATATCCACCCCAAATATTTACTCCAAATACAATGATCAATAAATATGATAGTATCTTCCTATCGTGATAACCAATTAACTATAATATTTTTTTTTACGCGTACTTCTAATGTTATATTTTGTTATTATAGCGGATTTATACATCCTTTTAAATGCAAAGATTGAAGAAGACATTTTTAAGTTTGGTTAGGTTTGACAAGTTGGGATAATCTACAAAAAATACATACATGCACAAACAAAACATACAAACACACAAACATATATAGACGAAAAAAAAGGGGATTGTGGCGAGGAAAAAGGAGAAACCAGCCAGTTGCTAGCGAGCCAACTTTATTGCTCTCCAGCCACCAGAAAAATCATGGAACTCTGTCAACACTCCTTGTGGGTGTTAAGACCCGCCCCACAAGCCACAACATCCTCTGGGTGAGAGAAACTCCATATCCTGTACACCACACAGCCCCCCCCCGAACACCCAGAAGGGAACACAACCTGCAACTCAGTGTCTCAACGGGGGCTTAATTGGCCTCCCATAGCGACTGCGCCGAACCACCGTCAAGTCAGTGTGAGGAACCTGCAAAACAAGGTGCTCATTAGAACAATGGGCAGGAACATCATTGTCCAGTACAGGATGAGGAACACAATCAGTACTAGGAGGCAAAACTGGAGGCCTGGAAGGCGGACGGCCGCGACGAGGAACCTGGCCCAGCGGCACAGGTTCGCCCGCCACAACATAGGCCGGCTTCAGGCGATCAACAGATACAAGCTCTCTGCGCCCACCCATATCCAAAACAAAACCCTTGGTATCCCGTTCAAGCACACGGAACGGACCATCATAAGGAGGCTGGAGGGGCGAGCGGTGGGCATCGTGACGTACAAAAACAAAACGTGCAGATAGGAGAGCTGTAGGCACGAAAGACCCTGGGAAACAGTGGTGCATAGGGCCCGGGGCTAAAGCGCCACCGGACGAAAAGGGGTCCACTGAAGAACGGGGACTCGGTGCGGCCGACTCCAGCAAAAATTCACCTGGGACACGGAGCGACTGACCAAATACCAATTCCGCGGGGGACGCGTCAAGATCCTCCTTGGGAGCCGAGCGCAACCCAAGCAGGACCCACGGCAAACGATCCACCCAACCATCAACCACGAGCGTAGCGCGCAGAGCTGCTTTGAGCGAACGATGGAAACGTTCACACAACCCGTTAGCCTGAGGGTGGTAAGCCGTAGTACGATGCACCTGTACCCCCAAGGAATGCGCCATCCCAGACCAGAGCTCTGAAATAAACTGAGGGCCCCTGTCAGAAGTAACGTCTGACGGTACACCAAAACGGGCCACCCAAGCAGAGAGAAAGGCACCAACCACATTGGTGGACGTAGTGGAGGACAGGGGAACCACCTCGGGCCACCTGGTGGTCCGATCCACCATAGTGAGCAGATGAGTGAAACCCTTCGAAGGTGGCAGGGGCCCAACCAGATCCACGTGCACATGGTCAAAACGCCTGGCAGGAATCGGAAAAGGTTCAAGAGGGGCTTTGGTATGCCGATGCACCTTGGCCCGCTGGCAAGCAACACAAGCAGCTGCCCACCCCTTAACATCCTTACGAAAACCGGGCCACACAAAACGGGAACCAACCAGCTTAACCGACGCGCGCACACCCGGATGTGAAAGTGAGTGAATAGAGTCAAAAACGCGGTGCCGCCAACCTGCCGGAACCACGGGGCGAGGCCGTCCTGTGGACATGTCACACAGGAGTGAGGGACCTCCCTCTTGCAACACAACCGTCTCCAACTTCAAACCTGTACCGCCGGAGCGAAGAGCAAGGATATCCGGATCAGCAGGCTGCTCGGCGGCCATAGCCGAAAAATCCGTCCCGAGGAGCACGGGGCAAACCAGCACACGTGAAAGACAATCCGCAACTGAATTGGACTTCCCGGCAACATGACGTATGTCAGTAGTGAACTCAGAAATGGCCGCCAAGTGACGCTGTTGACGTGCCGACCAGGGTTCTGATACTTTAGACATGGCAAACATCAGAGGCTTATGGTCCACATAAGCCGTAAAAGAATGACCCTCCAGTAAAAACCGAAAATGCCGTGTAGCCAAAAACAGGGCCAACAACTCACGGTCAAAAACACTGTATTTACGTTCAGAGTCCCGCAACTTGCGGCTAAAAAATGCGAGAGGCTGCCATGCGTCTGCCACCCGCTGCTCCACAACAGCCCCCACAGCTAAATCAGAAGCATCGGTCGTGAGGGCGATAGGAGCATCAGGGTCAGGATGAGCCAGGAGAGCTGCATTAGCTAAGGCAGACTTAGCTCCTTCAAAAGCAACAATCCGGTCCGGAGTCCAGACAACAGTGTCAGCAGCCTTCTTGGAACGCAAGGCGTCATAAAGCGGCTGCAGGAGATGGGCGGCATGGGGAATGAACCTATTGTAGAAGTTCACCATGCCCAAAAACTCCTGTAACGACTTGACTACAACCGGGCGGGGGAAATCCGCTACAGCCTGAACCTTAACAGGCAACGGAACGGCGCCACACACCGAAATGCGATGACCTAAAAAATCGATCACCGGCAACCCAAACTGGCATTTGGCTGGGTTGACAATCAGGCCATGAGCATCCAAGCGCCGGAAAACCTCCCTGAGGTGCGCGTGGTGCTCTTCGGGGGACGAGCTGGCCACCAAAATGTCGTCAAGATAGACGAACACGAACTCGAGGCCACGCAACACCGAGTCCATAAGTCTCTGAAAAGTCTGGGTTGCCCCCTTGAGGCCAAATGGCATACGGAGAAACTCAAAAAGCCCGAAAGGGGTGATTACTGCCGTCTTAGGCACATCCTCTGCCTGCACTGGAACCTGATGATACCCGCGCACCAGGTCCACCTTAGAGAAAACAGAGGCCGCAGACAACCGAACGGAGAAATCCTGAATGTGAGGAATAGGATAACGGTCTGGTGTCGTCACGTTGTTTAAACGGCGGAAGTCACTGCACGGGCGCCAAGACCCATCTGCTTTAGGCACCATGTGGAGGGGCGATGCCCAGGGGCTGTTAGAGCGTCTCACGATCCCCAGCCTCTCCATGGTAGTAAACTCCTCCTTAGCGCAAGCTAGTTTTCCTGTGTCAAGACGCCGCGCGCGCGCAAAAACCGGCGGACCACTAGTGGGGATAAAATGTTCCACCCCATGTTTAGTGACTGTGGAGGAAAAGGCAGGAGTAGTCAAGGATGGGAACTCAGCCAGCAGACACTGAAAGATATCTCCAGACGCTGAAAAATTCCCGTGCGTCACCGGCCCAACTCCCCCAGCCTCACATGGAACAGTGGCGAAAGTTACAGCATCAATAAGCCTGCGGTTAGCAACATCAACTAACAAACTGTGAGCACACAAAAAATCAGCACCAATGATCGGAACAGTCACAGAGGAAACTACAAAGTCCCACTCAAACTCACGTCCGTGGAAACAAACAGTTGTCCGTTTTGTGCCAAAAGTCTCAATAGGTGAACCGTTAGCCGCACTTAGCAGTGGGCCACCCCCACAGTCCGACATCCCTGGACCGGTGGGGTGCACCAAACTCTTCTGAGAGCCAGAGTCAACCAAAAAACGCTGTCCTGACAGGGAGTCTTTAATAAAGAGCAGCTCACCTCTTTCGTCGGCGCCCACGGCAGCCACTGCGTTTCCAGACACCTCAAACGTGCATGGGGGGACACAGCGCTTAGCTTTGTTGCCAAATCTCCGGTGGTAGAAACACAGGGGGCTCCCACGACGACGAGTCCCCGCGCCGACTGCAGACACCACCGCCGGGTCCTCCGCCGTCCTCTGCTGGGGCTCCGCCGCAGTACTCTGCACCATGAAGCGTCTGGTAGCCAACAGGATCCGGTCAGCTTCTTCCGCCAAACCACGGTAATCGCCAGCGATCAGACGAGGAGAGTTAGCCAAAGCCGCTCGAACTTGCGGCGGGAGCTGACGCAGGAAAATGTGCGGGAAAAGAAAACCGCCGTCATCTGAACCAAGGAGGGATAGCATATCGTCCATAAGGTCCACGGCCGTACTGTCCCCCAAACCAGGCAGGCTGAGGATTTTATCCGCTCTTTCGGCGGAGGACAGGCTGAACCTCCGCAGCAGAAGCTGCTTCAGAGCGGCGTACATCCCGCTCTGAGGGGGGTTACGCAGCAGCGGCATAACCCTGCGGGTGGACTGCTGGTCCAGGGCCGCGACCACCAAATAGTACCGGGAAACATCCGCGTCTACACCCCGTAGATGGAAAAGGGCTTTGACGTGTTGGAACCACGACGCCGGGTCGCTGTGCCAGAATTCTGGAAGCTTGATGGCGGTCGGGGTGGCGGAGAAAGAAGCCGGCTGTGGGAGCTGGAGAGGAGAGGAGGCCGAGTCCGCGGCCGAAGTTGAAGAGGAAACACTCTCTTCAGCTGGATCAGACATGTTCGAATCGGGGTCACCAATGTGGCGAGGAAAAAGGAGAAACTAGCCAGTTGCTAGCGAGCCAACTTTATTGCTCTCCAGCCACCAGAAAAATCATGGAACTCTGTCAACACTCCTTGTGGGTGCTAAGACCCGCCCCACAAGCCACAACATCCTCTGGGTGAGAGAAACTCCATATCCTGTACACCACAGGATTTGATATCTAGCGGCACTAAGGTGAGAGAGCCAGTGCTGCATTTGTGGGTTTTTAATTCAACATAATCAAACATTTTATTTTAAAATATTCAACAGATGTTTATTTCATCTCAATTACAAGCAACATAAAAAGCATATATGTTTAATATTTGCCTTTTGCCTTTGTTAGATTACATTTCTGCTACGCATTTTTAGCTTCTTTTTTTTTTGGTAAAATGAGTATAATCAAGATATGAGGAAAATATTCCTTTAAAAAAACAATTACTCATTATTTGTTTTATAATAAAAAGACCCAAACACCATACAAGAGTTAACTTACACAGTAAATCGCCAGTGTTTATATAACACTTAAAGAGTTAATTTTAACACTACCTCAGTGAACATATGGCCCCTATTTACAAAGTGTAAAATTTACACTGAACAAAGAGATACATTTCCAGAGTCAACTTTACTCTAGTAAGAGTTAATATTTTACACTACACTACACTAATTAGTGTCAAACAAGTTTTACACCATGTGAGAAGTAACACCCATAGTGTTATTCACATTCAACACTGAAGAGTTAAGTGTTGAGAAATAACTTTTCCAGTGTTAAACCTACTTAACACTACATGTTGATAAATAAATGACTCTAAAGAGTGTTGATTTCTAACTGCCTCCTACCGGTGTTACATGTGATGTACTATAGTCCCAGTGTCTGCAGGGGGGAAAAAAGATACTATTATTTCTGTTCCCAATTTATTCTAAGTAAAAATGAAATATTGCAATTAAAAATAAACATAAAATGACATGTAAAATGAAAGCCGCCGACCCGATGTCACGTTATCCATTTGAAATTCGGTATTTGAAAACACGTACCCAACACTGACGACGACGACGTAACTATATTCTTTCACACAGAATCTGCTCGGATGAAATAACAAAAGCAATAGTTTATTTACACAAACTTACAAACACAGTTTTTCGATGCGAGGAAGATGGCGACACCAGAGTCCGACTTCTCACTCAGTTTGAGCACGGGGGTAGGTGGGCGGGGCTTTTCAGAGTTATTATTTTTGAACACTGATCGCTATCTTGCTGTTATGGGTGTTGAATTCACTTTGAGAGAGTCAGTTTACTTTAACACTGAATATATGACACTGACAGTGTAAAACCTCTGTAAACTCCAATTGTTTTCACCAACACTGGAAGTTATCTTGTTCAATTTTACTCTGTCCATTGTTGGAATAACTCCGAAAAAATTAAAATACTTTGACACTGCATTTTTTCACACTGGCAAATTTACTGTGTATAGAATATTTTTACACCAGGTATTTAGAGTGCATTCATTAGCACCAACATGCACTGTCTCTTTAAAAAAAACTAATAAAACTTAATTCTGAAAATAAAAGAATAACCACGAACTTTTTCATATTCACTTTCACCCACTCTTTAAACCATGTTACAGTTAGATCAAATCCATGAATTTCTTGGGCACATTTCCAGGTGGAAGAGCCAGTATTAGCAGAAAATAGAATTTGGAACATTCAATAATCCTTCTAAGTTAATGTCTTTAAGTTTAATTTAGTTGGTTCTCCGGGAGATAGCTATTAAGAACTCATTGCACCGTTCATATTCAATTTTTCTTTACCGTTCCTTAGGTTTGTAGATTTATGTTAATGTCCTCTGGAGGTTTGAACCTGCTCTCTCTTCCTTAAAACTAAATTACTTGATTAGACTAAATCACAAGCCTATTACACAGGGTGTTGAATATTTAATTCTGATTGACGTTCATTCCAACCCCTCTGTTATTTTTCTTTATACGCTGCCGCCACAGTACTGATTTAAAATAAACATTTTGGTCCAATTATTGATTTCTTTACTCTGTTGCTGTGTAATAAGTGAGACAGTGAACAGCAATTTGGTCATTCTTGTGAAATAAACCCATGCACAGGGTGATTCAAGACCTTCATTACTCTGTCAGGGTCTGTTTCACAGTAATGACAGGTTTGCCGTGCATTATCCTTTATATAACAGGGAACACAACCGTTCTCCGAGCTTTTACGAAATGAATCATTTACAACTATTGATACAAAAATGTCATTTTGTTTCACATGAAATGGTACAAACTATAGAGAGTGATATACTCCTGATGTAGTTGTAATGCAGATATACTGTGTCTACAAAAGCGCAGGTGTCAAACATGCGGCCCAGGGGCCAAATCTGGCCCGCCAAAGTTTCCATTCCGGCCCTGCAGGATGAAAGTGCAAAAATGAACCTGTACAATCAAGGTTGTCCAAATCATTTTGGTTCAGGTTCCACCTACAGACCAATGTGATCTCCAGTAAAAATAACAACACAATAATAAATAATTTGTGAAAAATGATGTGGAAAAATTTAACTGAAAAAAAAACAAAAAAAAAACATTACAATGTGAAAATATATACATTTACAAAACTATTCTTTCACAATAAAATGCAAATAAATACATAAATAAAAACAAAGATGAACAACCCGAAATATGCAATTTGAACAATATTCTGTCTGTTACTAAATGTTTGGTGCATTTATGGATGCACTGTGATCTGGAATTGAGTTAAAAAAAAAAAAATAAAAAAAAAAAAATAATAAATAATAATAATAATAATAATAATAATAATAATAATAAATGGAATATTGTAGAAACTGTTCAAATTTTAGTTCCAAACTCAAAAATTTGAACAATATTCTGCCTGTTACTAAATGTTTGGTGCATTTATGGATCCACTGTGATCTGGAATTGTGTTAATAATAATAATAATAATAATAATAATAATAATAATAATAATAATAACGATAGTAAGAGATGGAATATTGTAGAAACTGTTCAAATTTTAGTTCCAAACTCCAAAATTTGAACAATATTCTGCCTGTTACTAAATGTTTATGTAACACTGTGTGTAAATGTACATGTATAAATAATAAGTTGAGGCATGATATTGTTAAAATTGCACTAATTTTTCAAATGAAATTTCTGTTTTTTCAGGTTATTCACATCTTTTTAGTAAAATGTAAATATTTTCATAATTTAATTGGGGTTTTTTGTCATACTACAACAAAATGAAAAACATGTATTTGTCATTATTTATAGGTTATTAAGTCATTATTTTACTGGTCTGGCCCGCTTGAGATCAAATTGGGCCCTGAACCAAAATGAGTTTGACAGCCCTGTACTAAAGTCTAATCCACCTGTCCTACCTTTATGTCCTTGAACAAGGCACTAACAGTGTCACACTGACAATATGGAGCCGCCTCTTATCCAAAGGCAGTAATTTCACTATACTGTTATTATTAAACATTATGTTCTATTTGAATAATCTCACACCCACTCTGACAAAATAATTGCCCATGTAGAGTAAAATTGCCATTATTATGGGAACATTATTGAGGTTATTAGCTATTGTGGCTAACAGGTTTCAGGTCAAGCATTAGCATGGAGTTACAGAGGTGTAAGCTATTTGCAGGATTTCTACTACAACGGCTTTGATTGCATCTTTAGTCTGGAATGGAACACAGGCTTCTGTGGGTTCTGCAGCAGGAAAATACAGAAATATACCCTGATTCAAACGTCCACATTCCGGTTGGCCCTTTAAACTCTAAGCCTAAAATGGTCCGCTTGGACTTTTGTTTTCTTATTTTGACTAACTAAAAGGTTGGAAAATATACTGTGAGTGAGTCTGTTTGCCCATTTTTTCAATTGCACAAACGGTGAAACAGTTGCAGCCATCCAAACTGCATATGCTCAGGGTGTATCAGAGATGACACATCAGGTTTTAAAGAGTTAAAGCTGTAACTCCTGTTCCTACCAGGATGACAGATGTGCCACGTTATACGTTTAACCATTTTCTAAACCTATCAGAATGGTGCAAGAGAAGTAGTAAATACTAATTCTCATAGCCAGACAAGAAAAAAGAACTTAAGTTTCAGATTTTAGCCAGATATAACTAACTTTTTCACAGGGTAAGTCTTTCTCCATTCCTAACCCTTTAAACCCTAAGCCTAAAATGGTCCGCAGGGACTATTTTTTCTTATTTTGACTAACTAAAAGGTTAAATAAATATGCTGTGAGAGACTCCGTTTACCCATTTTCCCTTTTTTTTTCTGGCTCTTTCAAAATCTACCAATCATTTACAATTTACTGCATGCTAAAATTCTGCTAAACCGGCTTCTTCTCCAGCTTCTAGTACAAGTATGAGTGAAATTACCGTAATGACCTAATAAAACCTGTAAAGCGTAACATCTCAGGTTTCAGAAACCATTGGAATTTTTCCAGTTGCACAAACGGTGAAACAGTTGCAGCCATCCAAACTGCATATGCTCAGGGTGTATCAGATATGACACATCAGGTTTTAAAGAGTTAAAGCTGTAACTCCTGTTCCTACCAGGATGACAGATGTGACACGTTATACGTTTAACCATTTTCTAAACCTATCAGAATGGTGCAAGAGAAGTAGTAAAATACTAATTCTCATAGCCAGACAAGAAAAAAGAACTTTAAGTTTCAGATTTTTGCCAGATATAACTAACTTTTTCACAGGGTAAGTCTTTCTCCATTCCTAACCCTTTAAACCCTAAGCCTAAAATGGTCCGCGTGGACTTTTTTTTTTTCTTATTTTGACTAACTAAAAGGTTAAATAAATATGCTGTGAGAGACTCCGTTTACCCATTTTCCCTTTTTTTTTTCTGGCTCTTTCAAAATCTACCAATCATTTACAATTTACTGCATGCTAAAATTCTGCTAAACCGGCTTCTTCTCCAGCTTCTAGTACAAGTATGAGTGAAATTACCGTAATGACCTAATAAAACCTGTAAAGCGTAACATCTCAGGTTTCAGAAACTGCTGGAATTTTTCCAATTGCACAAACGGTGAAACAGTTACAGCCATCCAAACTGCATATGCTCAGGGTGTATCAGATATGACACATCAGGTTTTAAAGAGTTAAAGCTGTAACTCCTGTTCCTACCAGGATGACAGATGTGCCACGTTATACGTTTAACCATTTTCTAAACCTATCAGAATGGTGCAAGAGAAGTAGTAAAATACTAATTCTCATAGCCAGACAAGGAAAAAGAACTTTAAGTTTCAGATTTTAGCCTTTAGAAAACTAACTTTTTCACAGGGTAAGTCCTTCTCCATTCCTAACCCTTTAAACCCTAAGCCTAAAATGGTCCGCATGGACTTTTTTTTTCTTATTTTGACTAAAAGGTTAGAAATTATGCTGTGAGTGACACCATTTGCCCATTTTTTTCCATTTTCCAGCTCTTTCAAAATCGAGCAATCATTTGTAATTTACTGCAAGTTGTAATTCCGCTAAAACGGCTTTTTCTCCAGCTTCTAGTAAAGGCATGAGTGAAATTACTTTAATGACCCAATAAACCCTATAAAGTGCAACGTCTCAGGTTTCGGAAACTGCTGGAATTTTTCCAATCGCACAAACAGTGACAGAGTTACAGCCATCCAAACTGTATATGCTCAGGGTGTGTCAGCGCTGACACGTCAGGTTTTAAAGAGTTAATAAGACTCATGTGGACTATCAGCGCTGTTGTGTTTGCTGGTACAGCTGCCGCCAGCACGTCTGCTGAAAGTCTGTGAGCGGACTGTTACAGGTGCTGCAGGGACTAGTTTTGGTCTGAAGTGACCCTCTCCCTGACTTAAGTACATCTGGTGGGATGCTGTTCTGCCAGCCAGCAGACATGAGGGCCCTGGGGTGGTCAGGCCGGTCAGACCGCCTAGTGACCTCAGAGAAATCCTGTTAAAAAAAAGTTCAGCGCTTGTTGTCTGGCTGAGTTCGCAGGATGCAGAGATTAGAAAGGCAAGAGGAAGGACATCCTGGACTGTACTCTGCAATTAGATCATGCATTAACTGTGCAGTAAATTGTGCCGTAATCCTCTGTTCAGCAATAACAATGTAATATTTATCAGTATTTATCAAAATATAATTGCATTATTTTACATAGACTTGGTTCATAGGTATACATACTGTTATATAGATATACATACTGTTAATGCTGATTATAGATGTATATGATATATACTGTTAATGCTATTTATAGATATACATACGGTTAATGCTGATTATAGATATATATAATACATACTGTTAATGCTGTTTATAGATATACATACTGTTAATGCTGTTTATAGATATATATAATACATACTGTTAATGCTGTTTATAGATATACATACTGTTAATGCTGTTTATAGATATATATAATACATACTGTTAATGCTGTTTATAGATATACATAATACATACTGTCAATGCAGTTTATAGATATACATACTGTTAATGCTGTTTATAGATATATATAATACATACTGTTAATGCTGTTTATAGATATACATAATACATACTGTTAATGCTGTTAATAGATATACATACTGTTAATGCTGTTTATAGATATACATAATACATACTGTTAATGCTGTTTATAGATATGCATACTGTTAATGCTGTTTATAGATATACATAATACATACTGTTAATGCTGTTTATAGATAGACATAATACATACTGCTAATGCTGTTTATAGATATACATACTGTTAATGCTGTTTATAGATATACATACTGTTAATGCTGTTTATAGATATACATAATACATACTGTTAATGCTGTTTATAGATATGCATACTGTTAATGCTGTTTATAGATATACATACTGTTAATGCTGTTTATAGATATACACACTGTTAATGCTGTTTATAGACATACATACTGTTAATGCTGTTTATAGATATACATAATACATACTGTTAATGCTGTTTATAGATATACATACTGTTAATGCTGTTTATAGATATACATAATACATACTGTTAATGCTGTTTATAGATATACATACTGTTAATGCTGTTTATAGATATATATATAATACATACTGTTAATGCTGTTTATAGATATGCATACTGTTAATGCTGTTTATAGATATACATACTGTTAATGCTGTTTATAGATATACATAATACATACTGTTAATGCTGTTTATAGATATGCATACTGTTAATGCTGTTTATAGATATACATACTGTTAATGCTGTTTATAGATATACACACTGTTAATGCTGTTTATAGACATACATACTGTTAATGCTGTTTATAGATATACACACTGTTAATGTTGTTTATAGATATACATAGTACATACTGTTAATACTGTTTATAGATATACACACTGTTAATGCTGTTTATAGATATACATACTGTTAATGCTGTTTATAGATATGCATTCTGTTTCACATATATACATACTGTTTAATAGATATACTTACTGTTAATGCTGTTCATATTTCTCTATATTCTGTTAATGCTGTTTATTGATGTATACATATTGTTAATACTGTTCATATATATATATATATATATATATATATATATATATATATATATATATATATATATATATATATATATATGTGTGTGTGTGTGTGTGTGTGTGTGTGTGTATGTATGTGTATATATATATATATATATATATATATATACACACACACACAGACAGACATACCGTTAATACTGTTCATCTATCTATCTATCTATCTACACACACACACATACATACTGTTAATGCTGTTCATATATATATGTGTGTGTGTGTGTGTGTACTGTTAATACTGTTCATAGAAATGCATACTGTTTCATATATATATATATATATATATATATATATATATATATATATATATATATATATATATATATATATAGGCTGATACAATACACATCTCGATGCAGCATCTCCGATTCAATATATTAAAGATACATGTATGGTATCTCATGATGTGATGCGATAACGATTCACACCCAAATCACGATACAGAGCGATGAAGCACATTCTGATTGGACACATTCATTCTGGTAAAAAAAAAAGAAAATGCAGTGCAATTCAATGAGCTTGATTATTTATTTATCAAATAAGACCCTGACTTTTTACAAAGTGTCTTTAATTCAGTTTCAGAACACGTGCCTGACATTCTCTACCGGTGCGCTCAGATCGTACATGCATGTATCGGCGTATCGAGGCATATCGGATAATATTCCCATCCCTAATATACATACCGTTAATACTGTTCATATATATACTGTAAATACTGTTAATGCTGTTCATAGATATATATACTGTTTTCATTTGTAATACATAGATATACTTACTGTCATATTCTGTTATTACTGTAAATTTGTGTCTATTCATATTTTGTCCATTTTAATTTTCTATTCTACTTAGCTCTATCATTATGTTACTTTGTTTTCACTCTATTCTTAAGTAGCACTGGTGTTCTGTTAATATTGTTGCACTGACTGGAGTAGCTCTCCTAATTTCATTGTACACACAATGACAATAAAGGCTATTCTATTCTATTCTATTCTATTCTATTCTATTCTATTCTATTCTATTCTATTGTGAATTACAGATGGGAATCATTGCCTGCTTTCAGCACTAACTCGTCACAATGAAAGCAGCCAGTATTCACAAAAAGGAAAACGGCCTTTGCTTTTCAGGTGTTACACTGTGTCACATATAACGTGATCGCAATACTAGAAACAACTTTAAAAAAAAAAGTATCCCTCGCCCACAGTAAATTGCATCTCATTCCCAGATTCACCTCCTCCCAAAATAAGAGAGTCGAGAGGGATGTTAATGAAAATTGGGTCCCGCTCACCGTCTTATCAGGACTCCTCTCACCTCTCCTGAATAATGCTGGACCGTACCTCTGCCTGCCAAAACCTATTTTCAGATTTTAATAGCATTTTTTTTTTAGAATTAGACTCTCCATTTCTTCTTTATTGCGTTTGATCTTAATCTGAGGCTTGTTGTGTATGGCAGCTTTGCATTTTAATCTGTTTCTTAGGACAAAAGCACCAAAGGCTTTTTGTGAAGAACAATTTAGTTTATTGATCAGACGAGGCCCGGGGCATAATTAAAGCCAAAGGAAGGAACAATCACTGCGGTAATGATTGGAGTTAAGTTCGAAAGTTAAACTCTTGTATTATTTTTTATGAGAATACAGAGAAATACTTCAGAATTTATCCACTTACAGAGCACAGATCTACACTTTCTCCTGACATTAACCCTTTCATGCATAGTGGTCACTACAGTGGACAGCTGTTCAAAGCTGTTCTCTTATATATTTATGGATTTTGTTGTTTTATTTTGTTCTATATCAGCCGACACAGTGGATACACTTATTAAATTCTCTTACTAGCATATAAATGAATGAATGAATGTTTATTTCAGTTAAATACAAAATATGAAACATATACATATAAAAAAAAAAAAACAACAAAAAAAACAAAACAAAACACATATATATTAAAAAACAAACAAACATAAAATTAACACATTTTGTGAGGCTTATTTCTGCTTCTCCTATTCACATCCTTAATTCAAGTCCACACCCGTAGTTGCAGCAGGTAAATACTTAAACACAAATTATACTACATTCAGTGTTATAAGTCATTTTGTAATCATATTACTTTCATAGCACTTCAGAATTTGAGAAATTGAATTCTTTTTGAAACTCGACAGTGAGCTACACAATTTCGCTTCATCCTTCAATTCGTTCCAGCAACAGAAACACTGTGATATTTAACGTTTGTTCTTACTTTAGATGTTTCAAACACAAACATCCCTCTTAAATTATAATGTCCTTCTCTTAACTTAAAAATGTTCTGAATACAAACAGGAAGGTTTTTACTTTTAACACGAAACATAAATTCCGTTGTTTTTAAATATACAATACCAAAAAATTTTAGTAAACCAGATTCTACAAAAAGTGGATTACTTGATTGGAGATAACCAGCTTTGTTTATGACTCTAATAGCTTTTTTTTTTTTTGGAGTTTAATTATCGGGTCTATATTAGTTTTATACACACTGCCCCATATTTCCACACAGTACGACATATATGGCATTACAAGTAAACAATACAGTACAACATATGCAAACATTTTTTGCTTAACAAGTCGTGAGTTTTATAAAGAATCGCAACAGCCTTGGACATTTTGCATTTGATATATTCTATTTGTGGTTTCCCACAGAGTTTATGGTCAATAATCACTCCCAAAATTTTTTTCATGAAAAATAGGCTCATAAAATTTTTTCCTTTTTTGTCCACGCCTAAAGAGGAATAAAATCACTCAGGAAAAATATCTTGATTAAGGTTCTCATAAATAACGTATGAAAGAGTTAAAATGTATGTTTGGCTCTTCGCCGCTAAGGCTTCGTTTACATGTAGAAAACCAATATTTCCCCCTGTCCGTTAAAAAAAAAAAAAAAAAAAAAAACAAACTTGTGCAAACATGACCATTATCAGAAAAACCTTTGTTTACATGGCTCCATATATTTACACTGTCATGAGCATGGCAAACCTGCAGATGGCAGTGTGGTGAGTACCATTAACCAATCACAATCCAGAAAAGATGTTAATTCCAAACTGTAATCGATTACAGATTACTTGTTACTGTTATTTAAAAGTACATCCTTACCTTACAATATTACTCCTGTATTACTTTTGAGTTACAAACATACATAAATGACGCCCACTCCCAATACAACCGATAGGAAAGGCTTGGGATGCATAAATTTGCGGCCCGAAGTACATGTGGACGGATAGCTCACTAAGTAACGATGTTCGAATCCCAACAGGAACGCTTGCATTTTAAAAACAAAAAAACATTTTACATGTTCAAACAGGGGACGAATCCATCCGCAATTGATAAAGAATTCTAAATAGTCATAGAAATGTTAGCTTACCTTGTCATTGCTGATGACAGGGATCATGCTAGCTAGCTTCTGGAAAGCAGGGTTAGGGTTAGTAATGAGCATACGTCCATGTGGCCAATGTCTTCACCCACTGGCTGAACACCAACAGGAAATAGAACTTTCCTCCGGCATTTCCGATTCCTTACGGCAGTAGTTCCCAACGTTTTTTGACTCGTGACCCCACTTTAACATCACAAATTTCTGGCGACCCCAGACATTCAAAACTGACTTTTATTTTTTTTTTTTTTGCTAAAATTCGATTTTTATCATGTACACAGCAAAAATTGGAGAGTTGAAATTTCAGGGTTAAAAATTTGAGAGTCAATTTTCACTCTCAAAGTGTAGTTTGAACTCACTGTGAGTTAAATGTCACTCAGAGTTGGGGTTAATGAAAAGAGTTAGTCAAACCTGTGGAAATTAACTCAGGAGAAGTGTTGTTTTGCGTCTCTCCAGTGTTAATTTGCCTGGCCCCTGCATTTCAAACCAGGTGAACCTGTGCAATTTCTATCAGACTGTCACTGTCAGAGAGAAAAAAGAGGAAAAATTAATTTTCTAAAAAAAAAAAAAAAAAAATGCATCAGCTTTCTTTGAATCATCCTGTTCACATTGAACTTGAAGTTATTTTTAATGGATTCACTTTTTTTTATGATGAAAATTAACACTACTTTCAGAGTGAAAATGAAGTCAAATGAGTGTTATTTTTGTTGCTTTCATGGTGTTAATTTAACTCTGTTTGAGTTAAAGGAGAAACTCTGACAGTGTAAATAATAAATCCATATGGGTTCATTTAACCCAGGTCAGTGAGATTATGAAGGGCGGCTGTGGCTCAGTTGGTAGAGCGGGTCGTCCAATGAGCAAAGGGTTGGCGGTTCGAATCCTGGGTCCAGGGTGCTCCAACGCTAAAACATTAGTTCAGTGTTTCTCAAACGGGGGGGCGTGAAGGCTTTCCAGGGGGGGCATGGGATTATTCCTAGGTGTTTTGTTTTTTTTTTTCTTCAGGTTGGAACATGTATCAGGTGGAACTAATGTTTTAGCGTTGGAGCACCCTGGACTCATTTTAGGGACGTACAACAAACAAATCTACTGCCATGGTGATCTGTCACTAGACTAGACCAAGAGTTTAGGTTTGGAGAGTGGACAAGGAAAAGAAAACTGTGCAATGTTTCTGGTTTTGCACAGTTTGTACAGATTGCACTTTAATGTTCTGAGATGTGCAACGGAAACAGGCTCATTGAAGCCACTGATATTGTTAAAATGTTCATCTTCGTTACCAAAATTTGTCTGTTGTTCTACAAAAAAATGTACCTTATTGTCATAGTTGTAAGATAATTACACATTTCCTATTTTTAATTGGAAAAATAATGTCTCAGGGAGCAGTTTTGTTGAGGTCATTTATATTGTTCAATCAAAAATCGAAGTTATTTTTAATTTCCACAACAAATTATTCAAGGAAAAAAAAAGTATTCTAACGATATTGATGTTTCTTTCAATAAAAGTCATAATTGCACAACAGGTACTATGTTGTTGGGGTTCAGGGGGGCTTGGAAATTTTTCATGCTCCAAAGGGGGGCGCGACGGAAAAAGATTGAGAACCACTGCATTAGTTCCACCTGATACATGTTCTAACCTGAAGAAAAAAAAAAGAAAAACACCTAGGAATGATCCCATGCCCCCCCCTGGAAAGCCTTCGTGCCCCCCCCGGGGGTGCCCGCCCCAAAGTTTGAGAAACACTGCCTTACAGCAAAAGGTAATCTGTTACTGTAATGCATTACTTTTGTACTCCCAACTCTTATCATAACAAAACCTTACTTCCATTAGTCGCACATGTGATGCTAATGTATTTACGTCAAAAACTGTGAGGTCTATCCGAGATCTCTGACTCCGTCCGTTTACACACAATTGCGAAAATGGAGATTTGCCGAAATCTCCAATATTGGCCAGAGTTTTTAGAAAGGTAATCTGTTACTGTAATGCATTACTTTTGTACTCCCAACTCTTATCATACCAAAACCTTACTTCCATTAGTCGCACATGTGATGCTAATGTATTTACGTCAAAAACTGTGAGGTCTATCCGAGGTCTCTGACTCCGTCTGTTTACACACAATTGCGAAAATGGAGATTTGCCGAAATCTCCAATTTGGCCAGAGTTTTTAGAAAGGTAATCTATTACTGTAATGCATTACTTTTGTACTCCCAACTCTTATCATAACAAAACCTTACTTCCATTAGTCGCACATGTGATGCTAATGTATTTACGTCAAAAACTGTGAGGTCTATCCGAGGTCTCTGACTCCGTCCGTTTACACACAATTGCGAAAATGGAGATTTGCCGAAATCTCCAATTTAGCCAGAGTTTTTAGAAAGGTAATCTATTACTGTAATGCATTACTTTTGTACTCCCAACTCTTATCATAACAAAACCTTACTTCCATTAGTCGCACATGTGATGCTAATGTATTTACGTCAAAAACTGTGAGGTCTATCCGAGATCTCTGACTCCGTCCGTTTACACACAATTGCGAAAATGGAGATTTGCCGAAATCTCCAATTTGGCCAGAGTTTTTAGAAAGGTAATCTGTTACTGTAATGCATTACTTTTGTACTCCCAACTCTTATCATAACAAAACCTTACTTCCATTAGTCGCACATGTGATGCTAATGTATTTACGTCAAAAACTGTGACGTCTATCCGAGGTCTCTGACTCCGTCTGTTCACACACAATTGCGAAAATGGAGATTTGCCGAAATCTCCAATTTAGCCAGAGTTTTTAGAAAGGTAATCTGTTACTGTAATGCATTACTTTTGTACTCCCAACTCTTATCATAACAAAACCTTACTTCCATTAGTTGCACATGTGATGCTAATGTATTTACGTCAAAAACTGTGAGGTCTATCCGAGGTCTCTGACTCCGTCCGTTTACACACAATTGCGAAAATGGAGATTTGCCGAAATCTCCAAGTTGGCCAGAGTTTTTAGAAAGGTAATCTGTTACTGTAATGCATTACTTTTGTACTCCCAACTCTTATCATAACAAAACCTTACTTCCATTAGTCGCACATGTGATGCTAATGTATTTACGTCAAAAACTGTGAGGTCTATCCGAGGTCTCTGACTCCGTCCGTTTACACACAATCGCGAAAATGGAGATTTGCCGAAATCTCCAATTTAGCCAGAGTTTTTAGAAAGGTAATCTATTACTGTAATGCATTACTTTTGTACTCCCAACTCTTATCATAACAAAACCTTACTTCCATTAGTTGCACATGTGATGCTAATGTATTTACGTCAAAAACTGTGAGGTCTATCCGAGATCTCTGACTCCGTCCGTTTACACACAATTGCGAAAATGGAGATTTGCCGAAATCTCCAATTTAGCCAGAGTTTTGAGAAAGGTAATCTATTACTGTAATGCATTACTTTTGTACTCCCAACTCTTATCATAACAAAACCTTACTTCCATTAGTCGCACATGTGATGCTAATGTATTTACGTCAAAAACTGTGAGGTCTATCCGAGGTCTCTGACTCTGTCCGTTTACACACAATTGCGAAAATGGAGATTTGCCGAAATCTCCAATTTAGCCAGAGTTTTTAGAAAGGTAATCTATTACTGTAATGCATTACTTTTGTACTCCCAACTCTTATCATAACAAAACCTTACTTCCATTAGTTGCACATGTGATGCTAATGTATTTACGTCAAAAACTGTGAGGTCTATCCGAGATCTCTGACTCCGTCCATTTACACACAATTGCGAAAATGGAGATTTGCCGAAATCTCCAATTTAGCCAGAGTTTTTAGAAAGGTAATCTGTTACTGTAATGCATTACTTTTGTACTCCCAACTCTTATCATAGCAAAACCTTACTTCCATTAGTCGCACATGTGATGCTAATGTATTTACGTCAAAAACTGTGAGGTCTATCCGAGGTCTCTGACTCCGTCCGTTTACACACAATTGCGAAAATGGAGATTTGCCGAAATCTCCAAGTTGGCCAGAGTTTTTAGAAAGGTAATCTGTTACTGTAATGCATTACTTTTGTACTCCCAACTCTTATCATAACAAAACCTTACTTCCATTAGTCGCACATGTGATGCTAATGTATTTACGTCAAAAACTGTGAGGTCTTTCCGAGGTCTCTGACTCCGTCCGTTTACACACAATTGCGAAAATGGAGATTTGCCGAAATCTCCAAGTTGGCCAGAGTTTTTAGAAAGGTAATCTGTTACTGTAATGCATTACTTTTGTACTCCCAACTCTTATCATAACAAAACCTTACTTCCATTAGTCGCACATGTGATGCTAATGTATTTACGTCAAAAACTGTGAGGTCTATCCGAGATCTCTGACTCCGTCCGTTTACACACAATTGCGAAAATGGAGATTTGCCGAAATCTCCAATTTGGCCAGAGTTTTTAGAAAGGTAATCTGTTACTGTAATGCATTACTTTTGTACTCCCAACTCTTATCATAACAAAACCTTACTTCCATTAGTCGCACATGTGATGCTAATGTATTTACGTCAAAAACTGTGACGTCTATCCGAGGTCTCTGACTCCGTCTGTTCACACACAATTGCGAAAATGGAGATTTGCCGAAATCTCCAATTTAGCCAGAGTTTTTAGAAAGGTAATCTGTTACTGTAATGCATTACTTTTGTACTCCCAACTCTTATCATAGCAAAACCTTACTTCCATTAGTCGCACATGTGATGCTAATGTATTTACGTCAAAAACTGTGAGGTCTATCCGAGGTCTCTGACTCCGTCCGTTTACACACAATTGCGAAAATGGAGATTTGCCGAAATCTCCAAGTTGGCCAGAGTTTTTAGAAAGGTAATCTGTTACTGTAATGCATTACTTTTGTACTCCCAACTCTTATCATAACAAAACCTTACTTCCATTAGTCGCACATGTGATGCTAATGTATTTACGTCAAAAACTGTGAGGTCTATCCGAGGTCTCTGACTCCGTCCGTTTACACACAATCGCGAAAATGGAGATTTGCCGAAATCTCCAATTTAGCCAGAGTTTTTAGAAAGGTAATCTATTACTGTAATGCATTACTTTTGTACTCCCAACTCTTATCATAACAAAACCTTACTTCCATTAGTTGCACATGTGATGCTAATGTATTTACGTCAAAAACTGTGAGGTCTATCCGAGATCTCTGACTCCGTCCGTTTACACACAATTGCGAAAATGGAGATTTGCCGAAATCTCCAATTTAGCCAGAGTTTTTAGAAAGGTAATCTATTACTGTAATGCATTACTTTTGTACTCCCAACTCTTATCATAACAAAACCTTACTTCCATTAGTCGCACATGTGATGCTAATGTATTTACGTCAAAAACTGTGAGGTCTATCCGAGGTCTCTGACTCCGTCCGTTTACACACAATTGCGAAAATGGAGATTTGCCGAAATCTCCAATTTAGCCAGAGTTTTTAGAAAGGTAATCTATTACTGTAATGCATTACTTTTGTACTCCCAACTCTTATCATAACAAAACCTTACTTCCATTAGTTGCACATGTGATGCTAATGTATTTACGTCAAAAACTGTGAGGTCTATCCGAGATCTCTGACTCCGTCCATTTACACACAATTGCGAAAATGGAGATTTGCCGAAATCTCCAATTTAGCCAGAGTTTTTAGAAAGGTAATCTGTTACTGTAATGCATTACTTTTGTACTCCCAACTCTTATCATAGCAAAACCTTACTTCCATTAGTCGCACATGTGATGCTAATGTATTTACGTCAAAAACTGTGAGGTCTATCCGAGGTCTCTGACTCCGTCCGTTTACACACAATTGCGAAAATGGAGATTTGCCGAAATCTCCAAGTTGGCCAGAGTTTTTAGAAAGGTAATCTGTTACTGTAATGCATTACTTTTGTACTCCCAACTCTTATCATAACAAAACCTTACTTCCATTAGTCGCACATGTGATGCTAATGTATTTACGTCAAAAACTGTGAGGTCTTTCCGAGGTCTCTGACTCCGTCCGTTTACACACAATTGCGAAAATGGAGATTTGCCGAAATCTCCAAGTTGGCCAGAGTTTTTAGAAAGGTAATCTGTTACTGTAATGCATTACTTTTGTACTCCCAACTCTTATCATAACAAAACCTTACTTCCATTAGTCGCACATGTGATGCTAATGTATTTACGTCAAAAACTGTGAGGTCTATCCGAGGTCTCTGACTCCGTCCGTTTACACACAATTGCGAAAATGGAGATTTGCCGAAATCTCCAAGTTGGCCAGAGTTTTTAGAAAGGTAATCTGTTACTGTAATGCATTACTTTTGTACTCCCAACTCTTATCATAACAAAACCTTACTTCCATTAGTCGCACATGTGATGCTAATGTATTTACGTCAAAAACTGTGAGGTCTATCCGAGATCTCTGACTCCGTCCGTTTACACACAATTGCGAAAATGGAGATTTGCCGAAATCTCCAATTTAGCCAGAGTTTTTAGAAAGGTAATCTATTACTGTAATGCATTACTTTTGTACTCCCAACTCTTATCATAACAAAACCTTACTTCCATTAGTCGCACATGTGATGCAAATGTATTTACGTCAAAAACTGTGAGGTCTATCCGAGGTCTCTGACTCCGTCCGTTTACACACAATTGCGAAAATGGAGATTTGCCGAAATCTCCAATTTAGCCAGAGTTTTTAGAAAGGTAATCTATTACTGTAATGCATTACTTTTGTACTCCCAACTCTTATCATAACAAAACCTTACTTCCATTAGTCGCACATGTGATGCTAATGTATTTACGTCAAAAACTGTGAGGTCTATCCGAGGTCTCTGACTCCGTCCGTTTACACACAATTGCGAAAATGGAGATTTGCCGAAATCTCCAAGTTGGCCAGAGTTTTTAGAAAGGTAATCTGTTACTGTAATGCATTACTTTTGTACTCCCAACTCTTATCATAACAAAACCTTACTTCCATTAGTTGCACATGTGATGCTAATGTATTTACGTCAAAAACTGTGAGGTCTATCCGAGGTCTCTGACTCCGTCTGTTCACACACAATTGCGAAAATGGAGATTTGCCGAAATCTCCAATTTAGCCAGAGTTTTTAGAAAGGTAATCTGTTACTGTAATGCATTACTTTTGTACTCCCAACTCTTATCATAGCAAAACCTTACTTCCATTAGTCGCACATGTGATGCTAATGTATTTACGTCAAAAACTGTGAGGTCTATCCGAGGTCTCTGACTCCGTCCGTTTACACACAATTGCGAAAATGGAGATTTGCCGAAATCTCCAAGTTGGCCAGAGTTTTTAGAAAGGTAATCTGTTACTGTAATGCATTACTTTTGTACTCCCAACTCTTATCATAACAAAACCTTACTTCCATTAGTCGCACATGTGATGCTAATGTATTTACGTCAAAAACTGTGAGGTCTATCCGAGGTCTCTGACTCCGTCCGTTTACACACAATTGCGAAAATGGAGATTTGCCGAAATCTCCAATTTAGCCAGAGTTTTTAGAAAGGTAATCTATTACTGTAATGCATTACTTTTGTACTCCCAACTCTTATCATAGCAAAACCTTACTTCCATTAGTCGCACATGTGATGCTAATGTATTTACGTCAAAAACTGTGAGGTCTATCCGAGGTCTCTGACTCCGTCCGTTTATACACAATTGCGAAAATGGAGATTTGCCGAAATCTCCAAGTTGGCCAGAGTTTTTAGAAAGGTAATCTGTTACTGTAATGCATTACTTTTGTACTCCCAACTCTTATCATAACAAAACCTTACTTCCATTAGTCGCACATGTGATGCTAATGTATTTACGTCAAAAACTGTGAGGTCTTTCCGAGGTCTCTGACTCCGTCCGTTTACACACAATTGCAAAAATGGAGATTTGCCGAAATCTCCAATTTAGCCAGAGTTTTTAGAAAGGTAATCTATTACTGTAATGCATTACTTTTGTACTCCCAACTCTTATCATAACAAAACCTTACTTCCATTAGTTGTACATGTGATGCTAATGTATTTACGTCAAAAACTGTGAGGTCTATCCGAGATCTCTGACTCCGTCCGTTTACACACAATTGCGAAAATGGAGATTTGCCGAAATCTCCAATTTATCCAGAGTTTTTAGAAAGGTAATCTATTACTGTAATGCATTACTTTTGTACTCCCAACTCTTATCATAACAAAACCTTACTTCCATTAGTTGCACATGTGATGCTAATGTATTTACGTCAAAAACTGTGAGGTCTATCCGAGGTCTCTGACTCCGTCCGTTTACACACAATTGCGAAAATGGAGATTTGCCGAAATCTCCAAGTTGGCCAGAGTTTTTAGAAAGGTAATCTGTTACTGTAATGCATTACTTTTGTACTCCCAACTCTTATCATAACAAAACCTTACTTCCATTAGTCGCACATGTGATGCTAATGTATTTACGTCAAAAACTGTGAGGTCTATCCGAGGTCTCTGACTCCGTCCGTTTACACACAATTGCGAAAATGGAGATTTGCCGAAATCTCCAATTTAGCCAGAGTTTTTAGAAAGGTAATCTATTACTGTAATGCATTACTTTTGTACTCCCAACTCTTATCATAGCAAAACCTTACTTCCATTAGTCGCACATGTGATGCTAATGTATTTACGTCAAAAACTGTGAGGTCTATCCGAGGTCTCTGACTCCGTCCGTTTATACACAATTGCGAAAATGGAGATTTGCCGAAATCTCCAAGTTGGCCAGAGTTTTTAGAAAGGTAATCTGTTACTGTAATGCATTACTTTTGTACTCCCAACTCTTATCATAACAAAACCTTACTTCCATTAGTCGCACATGTGATGCTAATGTATTTACGTCAAAAACTGTGAGGTCTTTCCGAGGTCTCTGACTCCGTCCGTTTACACACAATTGCAAAAATGGAGATTTGCCGAAATCTCCAATTTAGCCAGAGTTTTTAGAAAGGTAATCTATTACTGTAATGCATTACTTTTGTACTCCCAACTCTTATCATAACAAAACCTTACTTCCATTAGTTGTACATGTGATGCTAATGTATTTACGTCAAAAACTGTGAGGTCTATCCGAGATCTCTGACTCCGTCCGTTTACACACAATTGCGAAAATGGAGATTTGCCGAAATCTCCAATTTATCCAGAGTTTTTAGAAAGGTAATCTATTACTGTAATGCATTACTTTTGTACTCCCAACTCTTATCATAACAAAACCTTACTTCCATTAGTTGCACATGTGATGCTAATGTATTTACGTCAAAAACTGTGAGGTCTATCCGAGGTCTCTGACTCCGTCCGTTTACACACAATTGCGAAAATGGAGATTTGCCGAAATCTCCAAGTTGGCCAGAGTTTTTAGAAACTATTATTTTCTGCGGGCTTGACCATTTTCGTTGGCGCAAACGCAAAGAAACATCTCCTTTTTTTTGCCAGATCCTAACTGTGCGCTTATATTCTGCATATTGCCTCGTCTGTATTTCTTCCAACCCTTCCATCCCCCCCTTCTTTCTTTTCCGCCGCTCCCTCTTTCTCAGCACTTCTTCTTTTCTTGGGTGTCTCCTCTTAAAACTCACTCATACAGCATTTCTCTCCCACCTTCTCAATCAGTCTCTCAATCCCGCTTTGATAGTCTAGCAATTTTTATCCAGACAGCCAGTCAAGAATCCAATTAGTTTGCACCTCTCAATCATAAAATCTTCAGTCAGGTTGAAACAAACTTGGACAGACATGCTTTTACCGCCTCACTGCCTAATTAAGAGACGATAATTTATTGCACTCCAAGTGGGCAAGGGCTTTTGTGCACTCAAGTAATTGGGAAAAAAATATAAGGCAGACAAGAGAGGAGAGCAACCAAGCGGCGAGAAACGATAAAGGCGTGAATTAAAAGGTAGCAAGGCATGGGCATGGGTGTAAGCTAGGTGCTAGAGCTACTCATTTCTGCTCATTTCTCTCTTGACTAATTCCAAACTAAGAGTCAGATGTTTTCTAAAAAGGAGTCCCACTGGGGCACCGTGCACCACAGGTTGTCTAAGGACTGGAGTGTTGTTTCATGTCTGGTTTTAAAATTCAGGAGAGCGTTGCTTGTATCAGCAACACATCGCCTTTTATTTTTATGCAGAAACTACAAGAGAGGGTATCTGACCTGGCAAGGTGGGAGAACAAACAGAACTGGGTTTTCTTGTCGGAGATGTGCTCCTGTGTTCTTGTACTTTTGTACTTGTGAGAGACAAATTGAGTTTTAAAACCTTTTGGAGTGACAACATGTCTGAGATGAAGGGAGATCTTGCTGTTTCTTTTCTCTTATAATTGAATCTAACAAGGGAAATGGAAATCAGCGAATGGGTGGGACCGGGAGAAAGACTACCTCTTCTTTTTCTTCTTCTTTTTTTTTTTTTTTACGCAAATATATAACCTCGACATGAGAGTGTGTGAAAGTGAGAAGGTGAGGATGATAGGCAGGGACAATGTGTGAAGAAGAAGAAGGTATGAATTTGTAGATTTTTGCACGAGCAGGAGAATCAAAGAGATTACGTGTGAGATTAGGTGTATTTGTGTGTGAAGGAGAGAGGAGGTGGGAGAAAAGGTGAGACGGGAAGATATGCATTTGGACGTGAATGTGTAAATGTGTTGAAGTGTGTGTGTGGAGGGACTTGTGGTCGCATTTGTTCTTGCCTGAGTGCATTTGCACAAAGGAGAACGGATATGACAGGCCTGTCTGTTGTCTCCCTAGAATAATTGCTTATGGATTACCTGAGGCGAGCCCCACTGGAGATACTTAGAAATGACACTCCCAGGTGACTCCTTGAATCATGTTCATATCCGGTCTGAGCCAGAGCTAGACTTTGCTTTGCCTGTACTCGCATCCTTTATGTGGGGGTTTCGGTGTTTGTGTGTGAACCTCTGCAGATCCAAAGGGGATACGGTGTTTCTTTCATCTTACCGGCTTTACACGTAATAGTTCCGAAGATATTTATTACACAAACACGTGACGGTTTCGTACATAAACGCACATCCTCCAAATCTATCATCTATGACTCAGCTCAGTTACAGGGTGGGGAAGCAAAATTTACAATGAACATTTAGTTGTTTTTTCTCAGCAGGCACTACGTCAATTGTTTTGAAACCAAACATATATTGATGTCATAATCATACCTAACACTATTATCCATACCTTTTCAGAAACTTTTGCCCATATGAGTAATCAGGAAAGCAAACGTCAAAGAGTGTGTGATTTGCTGAATGCACTCGTCACACCAAAGGAGATTTCAAAAATAGTTGGAGTGTCCATAAAGACTGTTTATAATGGAAAGAAGAGAATGACTATGAGCAAAACTGTTACGAGAAAGTCTGGAAGTGGAGGAAGCAACAAAAAACGTACCAAAGCTTTTATTAAAGCTCTCAAATCCAAAATCCTAAAGGATCCAACCAAATCCATGAGAAAAATAGCAACTGAACTTGAGGTAGACAAAAGGACTGTTAGAAATGCAGTAAAATAGGATTTGAAGTTCAAATCTTACACAAGAACACCAAAACACTTGTTGACAACAGCAACAAATCCAACTTTAGCAATTTTTGGGAATCATGTTTATGGTCGCCTTCTAGCCCAGATCTAAACCCTCTGGATTCTGCTATTTGGGGCGTTTTAGAACATGCTACCAATAGAACATCACACAGCAACTTTCTTAAAGATACTATTAAAGAAGAATGGGAGAAGTTGTCCCCTGAATATTTGAGGAACACTTGCACAAGTTTCAGGAAGCGTGTGAAGGCAGTTATTGAGAAAGAAGGAGGACACATAGAATAAAAACATTTTCTATTATGTACATTTTCTTGTGGCAAATAAATTCTCATGACTTTCAATAAACTAATTGGTCATACACTGTCTTTCAATCCCTGCCTCAAAATATTGTAAATTTTGCTTCCCCACCTGTATATATATATATATATATATATATATATATATATATATATATATATATATATATATATATATATATATGCATAATTTTCTTTGTCTTACTTCCTATAAGTGTGGTTGGCAACGTGTACAAGCTTGTTAATATTATTATTATCTAATTTTTACATACTAATTTATTTTATTTACATTGCTCTTTTTTCCCTCCTTCTTTTTCTTTCTTTCAGTGAGCATTATTGATAGCCTTTTTTCCTTTCTAAAGAAAAAATGAGAGAACAGTGTATTTTGTACTATTGATGTCCTATATAATATCTTATGAGACTGTTTTGAATCAAAATTTTAACCCATTGATGCATGAATTATGAGGTCCTTAGTCAAGATTTTTTTTTTTTTTCCTGAGTGTTTTTATTTCTCTGTAGGCCTGAAAAAAAAAACAATGTGACTGAAATTTATTATGAACCTGTTTTTTTTACGGAGTTACAAAAATTACAAAAACTCAGCTGGATACCATGTGTTTAATTTTTGAAGAAAAGAAACGTGTTTAAAATGCAATATCAGAAAGTGGTATACTTTGTGAAAACTATGAAATATTATTTTAAAGCAGCTGATCTGATGTTTTCTCGCATTTTAGCGTACTTTAATACTAGTTATTACTCACCTCATGGAGATAATGTGAAAAACAAACTTTTTGTTTCAGAAAACTGTTAATTACAGTCTAATAACAAATAGCAATTAATTTTCTCTCAAACATGCTACTGCAGATCAGGTTTATCAAGAATAGCAAATAGTTGTCTGATATGCAAATAAAACAATAAAACCCATGAATATACAAGAGAACAGCTGTAGAATAACTGTCCACTGAGGTGACCACTATGCATGAAAGGGTTAATTAAAAAAAAAAAAAAAAAATCTTATTTTTATAACTGGGTTGAAACTGACCATAACAACACAAAGGTCATAATTTCAACCACAGCATTTCATAATTTGGTGATTTTTTTTTTTTTTTTTTTGTATTATAGTAGTAGTATTATTTAGTTGAAATAGCGCAGTGTTTTTCAACCTTTGGATCGCGTCCCCACGTGGGGTCGCCTGGAATTCAAATGGGGTCACCTGAAATTTCTATCAATTGATAAAAATTTAAAAAAAAGTTAAAACTTATAAATAAAAAAAAAGATATGGTGAGTTGAAAGAGACAATCACAATCCAATAAAGACATGACAAACTGTGAAGCTGAACATTTAATTTATCTGTCAAATGTTCATTGTGGTCAGTTTCAGATGCTGCAGCTCTTTCATAATTCATAGTTTGAGTTCTTGTTTGTTCAGTATTAATTGCACTGGTTAACAACAAATTTATTGTTTAAGTTTTTTGAGCTGATTTAGGATAATTTTGGTGTGCTGAATCCAAAAATCACATTCATTTTGCTCAATCAGGTCAACTTTCTGAACTATGCTACATATTGGCTTTTTAACATTTTTGCTTACATTTATGGGCATTTTCACATCATATGATACAAAATTCTTTCATATTTCTTGCAATGAACAAGTTCTGAAGATTTGACTTTTGCCAATTTGTGATTAATGTTTGTTTTTTTTAATATTACAGGTGAATGAAATGGCTTCGACTAGAAGATCTTGCAAAAATAAGCCTGACGTATTCTGCTACATCTGCGGTGAATACACCATTGTACCTAACAGGAATCAAGTCACAAGTTTCATAAAGTGTGCTTACCAATCTTATTTTTGTATTAAACTTGGTGACCAAGATAAAGTTGACAAAAATGTAATAAATTTTGTGAGAAGATCAAATTTTTCAAAATCAAATTAGCAAAAAAACCTGACCTGATTGAGAAAAACAGATGTAATTTTTGGATTTAGCGGTGCAAAATGGTCCCAATTCAGTTGAAAAAACCCAGACAACTTGCAAAAAATATTTTTTTTGTAACCCAGTGTTGTCAGTCTTGTAAATCCAAGCTGGACTGACTGTACTGTATATATATTGACCAAGGAAAATAAAATTTTTACTTTGTGCAGTAATCTACACCTGGCTTTTCTGCCTTCGTCCATAATAATATACATTATATAGACTAAAAGTCATCTAAAATTAACGTTTATTTGCAACTTAGTATAGCAAACTATTACAAGATAAAAAATAAATGTATTTTAGCAAAAAAAAAAAAAAAAAAAAAAAGTCTGTGTTTTGAAATTAAAATGGGATCTCGAGCCAGAAAAGGTTGGAAACCACTGAACTAGAGGCTCCTGACAAAGTCAAAATGCCTTGATGCAATACACCTTTTTTATATGGTTCATTTATGCATTAAAAACTTAAAATGGGTCGGTGCCGACGCTAACACAAGAGGAACGTTAAGATAAAAACAGAAACGCTGGGAATTCCCATAGCCAAGAGTCAACTCACAAAATATTAAATACATTTAATTATAAGTTCAGCCCACTCTGCTGGCATGGACCAGTGCGCTGACCACTCCGTGACTCTGTTCTGGTAAAATACAAGGACCAGTGAGTCTTGAGCTTATCCCTGTCATCCCTCATCTGCTTCAGGTCCAATACGGTTCAGTACACACTGTGTGTAGAGAAGTATGTAATTGAATGTTACCTATACCTTTCACTGCTCCCAGAATTCAAGCGAGACTGAAACTCTATCAAACACCCGGCTCACAAACAGCCTCCCCGGGTCTATCAGACATCCGTCAATATGAAGTGAGCTTTGCCGCCTTCACCCATGGGTATCAGTAGTGATTTCCTGGTTTTATCTTTGATAACAGGAAGCATAACATGAAGAGGTTTTCCACTGGAGATGATAAAGTTGTTTGCTGGTTCTTGCGAGAAGTGTATTTTAGTTGTACGTGTCGGCAGTAAATGGATTTTTTTTTTTTTTTTCATTTTATTTTTATTGTTTTATTTCTGTACAAAACAAACATAAGGGACATTTGGGATATGTTGACCATAAAAACACCTTTTAACATTGAAATGAAAATTGTCCATTTCCTCCATTTCTCATGACACTGTTCTTCTTGAGTCCTCAATCTATGGGTCAGAATCTCCATCTCAAATATTCCATTCACAATTTGTATCCAATCATTAGTTGTAGGATGTTCTAATCTGCACCATTTTCTTGGTAATAGCCTTTTTACAGGCTGCTAATAGTATTTTAAGCAACGATCTATCATTGTTTTCTTACGTTATTAGCAATAATACATCCGAAATACATCACCAAACATGTTTTAGGGATTGCCTAACCTATCCATCCATTATCCACCACTTATCCGGGGCCGGGTCGTGGGGGCAACAGTCTTAACAGGGATGCCCAGACTTCCCTCTCCCCAGACACCTCCTCCAGCTCTTCCGGGGGGACCCCAAGGCGTTCCCAGGCCAGCCGAGAGACATAGTCTCTCCAACGTGACCTAGGTCTTCCCCGAGGTCTCCTCCTGGCGGGACATGCCTGGAACACCTCCCAGGGAGGCGTCCAGGAGGCATCCAAAACAGATGCCCGAGCCACCTCAGCTGGCCCTTGAACTGCCACCTTATCGTGGTGGGGGAGTTTGAGCGCCCAAATGATCCCAGGAGCTATGTGTCGGGGGCTTTAGGCCCCTGGTAGGGTCTCCCAAGGCAAACAGGTCCTGGGTGACGGGCCAGACTAAGAGCAGTTCAGAAGCCCCTATGGAAAACAAACATCTGAAGATCGTGACGTCGCCCGGTACGGCACAGCCGGGGCCCCACCCTGGAGCCAGGCCCGGGGTTGGGGCTCGTAAGCGAGTGCCTGGTGGCCGGGTCTTTGCCCATGGGACCCGGTCGGGCCCAGCCCGATGAAGCGACGTGGGCCCACCCTCCAGAGGATCTACCACCCACTGAGGGAGCCGTAGGGGCCGGGTGCGATGTGGATTGGGTGGCAGTCAACGGCAGGGGGCTGGACGACCCGATCCCCGGACACAGAGTCTAGCTCTAGGGACATGGAATGCATAACCTAATATCTTCATAATTGTTGTATACATTATCCCAAAATAATGCATGTTTAGGACATAACCAAAAGACTGCATGATTTACAGTAGTTGGTTTTCCATTGGACATGTACGCAAAACTTTGCCGATATTTACTAAATGTCGAAAAAACAGCATTGCGTAATGTCGGTTTTTCCATTAAATCACAAATGCGATGATTTGTTTATTTATTATTATTTATTTATTATGTTGGCAGAGATGTCCGGAGTCATTGCAGATGGGATCATGATGATAGATTAATCTGCATTAGCATGCTAATTTTGACAGCCCTGATACATGTAATAATAATAATAATAATAATAATAATAATAATAATAATAATAATAATAAAAATGAATTAGATTTCTATGGCACTTATTTTCAAGACACCCATAGCGCTTTACATTGTTGATCCAGTATTCATTCACTCTCACATTCTGGTGGTGGAAAACTATATCACTATATATAGATTGGATATATATATCTGTGTGTGTGTGTGTGTGTGTGTGTGTGTGTGTGTTTTTTTTACTGGCAGCAAAAGGCACCTCGCAACAACCTGCGGAGTAATGTGTGAGCTGGGTTGGTGTGATATGCTCATATCCATACCTTTAGTGAAAATATCCTCCCTCCTTGTGTAGCGCTCATTATAGATTTCTTCTGGCTTAATGTGATTTTATCACAAAGCATTAATTCTGCGCCCAAAGCTGGCATCAATGAGTCGGGGAAAATGTGTAGCCTAAAGATGAAGTTTAGCTCCGTCAGCATAAGAAAAAACACAGAAACGCAGTGGCGCTGACCTCTGAGGGTGAACACGTAAGTTATACTTTTTCAGAGTCGAAGCATATTTTGTATAAAGTGTCACCAACAAGTGTTTGCACTCGGTAGAAGTTTGGGTTATATAACAATATCGATCCCCAGAAGGGAAGAGTTGCATTACAGCAGCACAATAAATTAAAATAAATAAATTTATGTGTGCATGGCATTAAGCTAACGTGCTCTGCTGCTGATTCCTCAGTATGGGCGCTCCACCTGCAGTGCCAAAAGAAAGATTTTAGCTGGTGGAGCTGTAATAGTATTCATTATTTCTATTCCTACCCAAACAATGGCTATTGTTTAGCTCCTGTAAATCTTAATGGTGCATTTAATAGCTCTTTTGTGTGTGTTCTCAGGTAAGCAGAAACCTTTGAATAGACAGATGTGACAGGGGAATCTAACATAAACACTCTGCTCAAATGGGGACAGCTTGAGTTGAGGTAAAAAAAAAAAAAAAAAAAAACTAAATAAAAATTGGGGGCTTCTTTGTGGCTGTTGCATGAAAACTAATACATTTCATTTCTGACATTTATGTTGATTCTGTTGTTCGTTTTGGCCCTCTGGGTTTCCCCATCAGGATGTCCAAGACCTTATGGTCCAGGTTTGATAACCTAATGTGCCGTGTTCTGAATGTGTCCAGGTCGTATTCATTAGACTTTGTGAGTGACACTGGCTCTGAAAACCAGAAAAGTGTCCCCGACTGACCCCTTATAAGAGCCAGTCTGCCCTGCCTGACCTGACCCCGGCAGTTTTAGCCTGTTTTTACACACATTGGAAACTGAAGATGTTTATCCTGCATCCAGTCTTTTGCAACTGACCAGCTTTGTCTGTTTGTTACCTGCCACATAGAAGAGGTGAGGTCCTGCCCTTGTCAGGTGGGATCCATGGAACATTGCTTTAGAGCAGGGGTGTCAAACATGTGGCCCGGGGGCCAAATCCGGCCCACCAAAGGGTCCAATCTGGCCCCTGGGACGAATTAGTGAAATACAAAAAATTACACTGAAAATATTAACAATCAAGGATGTTAAAATAATTTTAGGTCAGTTCAATCTAAAAATGGATCAGAACAGTAAAATACTATCACAATAAACTACAAATAATGGAAACTGCAAATTTGTCTCTTTGTTTTAATGTAAAAAATGTAAAATTACTCAAAAATGTTTACATTTACAGACTAGTCTTTTACAAAAAAAAAGTGAATATCTGAAATGTCTTAAGAGAAGTATGTGGAATTTTAATAACATTCTACCTGTTATTTAATGTTTGGTGTGTTTGTAGATCCACTGTGATCTCTAAGTTGCGATTCTCGTGTATAAGTGATAAACTAAGGCATAAAGTTGTTAACATTGCACTTATTTTACCAAAGAATTTTCAGGTTGTTCGTATTTGTTCATGTTATGTTCAAGTACAATTCGTAGATGTAAACATTTTAATCACGGAATTTTAAGTGTATTTTTGTGGGTATTGTAGGATTTTTGAGCATAAGTAACTGTATTTTTTATTTTACTGAATTTACTTTTTTCACTCAAAAGTTCTTATCCTATTGTCTATATTATTTTACTGGTCCGGCCGACTTTAGATCATATTAGGCTGAATGTGGCCCCTGAACTAAAATGAGTTTGACACCCCAGGTTTAGAGACAATACACACAAGAGACAAAAAGGCGTTAGCAATTTATGTTTGTGTTGCTATTGATGGCTATAGTTTTTTCCCCCAAAAAAATAATGGATGGGTTTTTACTGATGTATATTTCAACCCTGCATCACATGATTAAACCCCTTAAAGGTGGGATATGAGATCTTAGAAAAACAGTTCGAGCAAGGTACACACAGCAAAAATTGGAGAGTTGAATCAACTCCCACAGAGTGGATTTTAACTCTTTTTCAGAGTTTATATAGGTCCACACTTCACAGAGTTAAATTAACATTTTCATTGGAGTTAATTCTTTAACACTAGGCCAGAGTTGCCATTTTAACTCAGAATTAACTCCTGAGTTAACTTAACACTGACTGATTTAACTCCCAACACTCACCAGAGTTCATAAATGGTAAATGGACTGAACTTATATAGTGCATTTTCTACACCTTCATGGTGCCCAAAGCGCTTTACAGTTCCTCACATTCACACACACTCATACAGTGACATCAGTGTCTTGCCCAAGGACACTTCAACACATGGATAGTCGGAGCCAGGATTTGAACCGCCAACCCTTTGCTCATTGGACGACCAACGGTTTACCAACTGAACCACAGCCACCCTTCATAATCGCACCGACCTGGGTTAAATGAATCCATATGAATTTATTATTTACACTGTCAGAGTTTCTCCTTTAACTCAAAGAGTTTAATTAACACCTTGAAAGTAAGAAAAATAACACTCATTTTACTTAATTTTCACTCTGAAATGCAGGGGCCAGGCAAATTAACACTGGAGAGATGCAAAACAACACTTCTCCTGAGTTAATTTCCACAGGCTTGACTAACTCTTTTCATTAACCCCAACTCTGAGTGACATTTAACTCACAGTGAGTTCAAACTACACTTTGAGAGTGAAAATTGACTCTGAAATGTTTAACCCTGAAATTTCAACTCTCCAATTTTTGCTGTGTATTTTGAAAATACTCAATTCAAAAGTCCAAACCCCTTTCTTCAGACATCGAAATAAATCGATTTTGTATCAATCCGACATTGACAAAGACAAAAACTAATGGAATTTTATCCAGAGTTTTTATACGTTTTAGTTTTGTAAACACAAAATACAGTCTCGGTTAGTTATCTTTTTTTTTCTTCTTTAAATTATAGTTTTTATTTATTTCAGTTAACGAAAATGTTTTTACAATTCTAGTTTTTGTCATTTTTTGTTAGTTTTCGTTAACGATAATAACCTTGATGCCAACCAACTTTAGTGTGTTTCCGTCATGGTGTGCGGCGGTGGTGTTCGAAACTTCGGTGAATGATTACTGCCGATTTTTGTCGGAGAAACTTGAGAATACAGGGTGTAATCTGTAATTCAAAGCTTATTTTTGAATCAAATAAACAACCGACAATAGTTGTAAAGAGATTTGCAGACTTGGAACTTACTTTGACTCACGACAAAAAGAAGTCGCTGCGTATGACACATTGCGAAACACAAGCCCCCCAGACTTGTGGAAAAGTTTTCGTTAACAATAATAACCTTGATGCCAACCAACTTTAGCGTGTTTCCGTCATGGTGTGCGGTGGTGGTGTTCGAGTAGAAACTTCAGTGAATTATTACTGCTTATTTTTGTCGGAGAAACTTGAGATACAGGGTGTGATCTGTAATTCAAACCTTATTTTTTAATCAAATATAAACAACCGACAATAGTTGTAAAGAGTTTTGCAGACTTGGAACTGACTTTGACTTGCGACAAAAAGAAGTCGCTGCATATGATGCATTGCGAAACACAAGCCCCCCCAGACTTGTGGAAAAGTTTTCGTCAACGATAATAACCTTGATGCCAACCAACTTTAGCGTGTTTCCGTCATGGTGTGCGGTGATGGTGTTCGAGTAGAAACTTCGGCGAATGATTACTGCCGATTTTTGTCAGAGAAACTTGAGAATACAGGGTGTAATCTGTAATTCAAACCTTATTTTTGAATCAAATATAAACAACCGACAATAGTTGTAAAGAGTTTTGCGGACTTGGAACTGACTTTGACTTGCGACAAAAAGAAGTCGCTGCATATGATGCATTGCGAAACACAAGCCCCCCCAGACTTGTGGAAAAGTTTTCGTTAACGATAATAACCTTGATGCCAACCAACTTTAGCGTGTTTCCATCATGGTGTGCGGCGGTGGTGTTTGAAACTTCGGTGAATGATTACTGCCGATTTTTGTCGGAGAAACTTGAGAATACAGGGTGTAATCTGTAATTCAAACCTTATTTTTGAATCAAATATAAACAACCGACAATAGTTGTAAAGAGTTTTGCGGACTTGGAACTGACTTTGACTTGCGACAAAAAGAAGTCGCTGCATATGATGCATTGCGAAACACAAGCCCCCCCAGACTTGTGGAAAAGTTTTCGTTAACGATAATAACCTTGATGCCAACCAACTTTAGCGTGTTTCCATCATGGTGTGCGGCGGTGGTGTTTGAAACTTCGGTGAATGATTACTGCCGATTTTTGTCGGAGAAACTTGAGAATACAGGGTGTAATCTGTAATTCAAAGCTTATTTTTGAATCAAATAAACAACCGACAATAGTTGTAAAGAGTTTTGCGGACTTGGAACTTACTTTGACTGTGTATGATGTATTACGAAACACCCGCCCCCCAGATTTGTGATTGGTCGGCATAAAATACATAGTGCATATTTCACAGCGATTGGTCCAATTTCAGATTTTCTCAGTATTGACTACATTGAGAAAACCGGATGGCTGGCAAGGCGATGCAAGTGGTATTTTGTTCTTCGTAAATGAAGGATTTGACGAAGCATTTACGAATTTGTACCGCTCATAGCCAATTCTACTGCGTTCTGTATTTGTGTATGATGTTAACTGGTTTGTTCGTGTTTTTTTTTTGTTTTGTTTTTTTCATTTGTTTCAATAGTGCCATTTCTATTCTCACAAATATGTTTGATGTTTCTGACTCATATGCAGGCAGTTTTTGACCACAATATGCTCAGAGAAATGGTAAATATATATAAAAAAAAATAGAAAATGGTTTAACCCTTTCACGCACAGTGGTCACTCCAGTGGACAGTTCTTCTCCAGCTGTTCTATTGTTTATTCATGGATTTTGTTGTTTTAGTTCCAGATCAGCCAACACAGTGGACGCTCATGCACCATCCCAAACACTGCAATTCATACAATTATTGTAACTTTGCTGCTCATGATAAACCTGATCTGCAGTAACATGTTTTAGTGTAAATCAGTTGCTAATTGTTATTAGACTGTAATTAATAGTTTTCTGAAACAAAAAGTTGTTTTTCTGTTTTTGGGTTTTTTTTTTGCATATCCTCCTCAGACCCAGCAATGCATTTTGTCCTCTGTAGGGGACAAAGTTTGACAGTTTAACTTAAAAAATGTTGTGCATTACAAAGGACATTCCATTAAAAAATCAATCAATAAATAACAATTATTTTAAAAATGTATCTGAAAAAACTGGTTCATTATGCTGTTTCCAATCAAGACAATTTTTTAATGTAAAAAAGCTAAAACTGTCAAATTCCTGGGTCTCAGGAGGAAATTATCTCCATGAAATGAGTAAAAACTAATATTAGAGTATGAGAAAATGTGAGAAAACCTTAGCGATTTAGCAATTGGCGGCATTAAAAATGTTTTTATGTCATAGTTTTCACGCAGTATATCACTTTCTGATGATGAGTTTTAAATACATGTTTCTTTGCTTCAAAAATTAAATGCATGGTGTCCAGCTGAGTGGACATTTTTGTGACGCCACGAAAAATAGGTTCATAAAAAAAATTCATTTGCATTGTTTTTTTTATGCCTAAAGAGGAATAAAAACACTCAAGAAAAAAATATTGGCTAAGGTTCTCATAATTCATACGTGAAAGGGTTAAAAATGACTGTACTGTTGCAGTGAAATGAACACCTACATAATATTAACATCAAAGCCACTTCACATGAGCTCATCTATATCTGGTTTCACTACAGACACCAATAGCTTTGCCTTAAATTAGCTCCGTTCCGTCTCCATCCAGGATCTCAACCAAATCCTGTGTTTCTCCATTTTTTTTTTTTTTTTTCAGAGTGTTTTTATTTTATTTTGAGCCCAGATTGTCCTGGAATAAACTCCTGCTCGACATGTTTGTTATGGTAGAAGAACTCAAGACTGTTGGCGGTCCTCGTGAGATCTAGTCGGGATGTCCAGTCGTTACTGACCGGTCATTAAGTGTGTTGTGCAGTGGACTGACTCAGTTGTTTGGGTTGCGTTCCAGAGCCAGTGGTGGTCATTAACCCTTTATAGGACACTCATAGATATACTCTGAAATTCAAAATTTCAACCTTAGTGTGTTTCTGGAGGACATAACAAGACTTTTTATTTTTTTTATTATTATTATTATTATTATTATTATTATTATTATTATTATTATTATTATTATTATTATTATTACTTTTGAGAAATTTTTCAAATTTGTTATGTAGAAAATCAAGGTCAATCAAGTTACCATATATATATAAAATGTTCCATACATATCTCTCCAGCCCCTTGCTTTATATTTGTTTTTTTTTTTTGTTTGTTTGTTTGTTTGTTTGTTTTTCTATATTTTTTGTGTGTTATATGAAAAACTCAATAACCACCACTGGCTCTGCGTTCCAGAGCCAGTGGTGGTTTTCTGCCCTGTCTGAGGATGTTTCAGCTCGTCATTAACCCTTTATAGGACACTCATAGAAATACTCTGAAATTCAAAATTTCAACTTTAGTGTGTTTCTGGAGGACATAACAAGACTTTTTATGATGATGATAATGATGATGATGATGATGATGATGTTTATTATTATTATTATTATTATTATTATTATTATTATTATTACACTGGTCAACCACAAATTTATTGTTGATGTTTTTTGAGCTGATTTAGGATAATTTTGGTGTGCTGAATCCAAAAATCACATTCATTTTGCTCAATCAGGTCAACTTTCTGAACTATGCTACATATTGGCTTTTTAACATTTTTGCTTACATTTATGGGCATTTTCACATTATATGATACAAAATTATTTCATATTTCTTGCAATAAACGAGTTCTGAAGATTTTACTTTTGCCAATTTATGATTAATGTTTTTTTTTAATATTACAGGTGAATGAAATGGCTTCGACTAGAAGATCTTGTAAAAATAAGCCTGACGTATTCTGCTACATCTGCGGTGAATACACCATTGTACCTAACAGGAATCAAGTCACAAGTTTCATAAAGTGTGCTTTCCAATCTTATTTAGTATTAATTATTATATTTTGTGAGAAGATCAAATTTTTCAAAATCAAATTAGCAAAAAAAAACCTGACCTGATTGAGAAAAACAGATGTCATTTTTGGATTTAGCGATGCAAAATGGTCCTAATTCAGTTGAAAAAACCTTGACAACTTGCAAAAAACATTTTTTGTAACCCAGTGTTATTATTATTATTATTATTATTATTATTATTATTATTATTATTATTATTATTATTATTATTAATAATGTTGTTGTTGTTGTTATTTGATTATTATTACTTGTGAGAAATTTTTCAAATTTATTGTTATGTAGAAAATTAAGGTCAATCAAGTGACCATATTTGGTTCCTTGCCCATCAGTGGCAAAGTTACAAAAAAAATAAAATAAAATAAAATCCAAGATGTGTATTAAGGGGTGTCTTAAAAATCAAGTTTGTGTGTTTTTTTTTATGGGCCACCCCCCAAAAATGTTCCAAATGATGATTTTTTTTTTTTTTTTTGGGGAGATCAAATTTTTCAAAATCAAATTAGCAAAAAAAACCCTAACCTAATTGAGAAAAACAGATGTCATTTTTGGATTTAGCGGTGCAAAATGGTCCTAATTCAGTTGAAAAAACCTTGACAACTTGCAAAAAATATTTTTTTGTAACCCAGTGTTATTATTATTATTATTATTATTATTATTATTATTATTATTATTATTATTATTATTAATGTTGTTGTTGTTGTTGTTATTTGATTATTATTACTTGTGAGAAATTTTTCAAATTTATTGTTATGTAGAAAATTAAGGTCAATCAAGTGACCATATTTGGTTCCTTGCCCATCAGTGGCAAAGTTACAAATAAAATAAAATAAAATAAAATAAAATCCAAGATGTGTATTAAGGGGTGTCTTAAAAATCAAGTTTGTGTTTTTTTTATGGGCCACCCCCCAAAAATGTTCCAAATGATGATTTTTTTTTTTTTTTTTTTTGGGGGGGAGATCAAATTTTTCAAAATCAAATTAGCAAAAAAAAAAACGACCTAATTGAGAAAAACAGATGTCATTTTTGGATTTAGCGGTGCAAAATGGTCTTAATTCAGTTGAAAAAACCTCGACAACTTGCAAAAAACATTTTTTTGTAACCCAGTGTTATATATGATTTGTTTTGTTTATGTATGATATGACCCCATCCCCTGTTATTTTTGTTGTTTTGTCTAAGACAGCTCTGTTTGTTTGTTTGTTTATACGTGCTTATCTATCTTATCTATGCTGGTTTGTGTCTTTGTATATTTGGCTGTTCATAATGACATGTTGTATGTGTGAAGGAAAAGAAACTATTTTATTTTTTGTTACGTATACGCATATATATGTATAAAAAAAAAAAAAAAAAAAAAAAAAAAAGTTCCATACATATCTCTCCAGTCTCTTGCTTTATATTTGTATTTTTTTTTTCTATATTTTTTGTGTGTTATATGAAAAACTCAATAAAAATATTGAGAAAAAAAAACTATACTCAAATGTTTGACATAAAAGCATATTTTTACATAGGCGTTTTCTCTCGTTTTCTTCTTACATCTGTCCACATCCACATTATCCTTTTGAACATCATTCCTTACATTAGTACCATTACTTCATGGTACCTAACAAAGCAGGTACGCTCACTGTTCATGCAGAGGTGGACCTTACAGACCCTGCACTGTAAGACCGGATAAGTTGAGTTTACTTTAAAAATCTCAGGTAACTCGTTGCCTTAAAAAAATTAAGTAATGAGTAATGAAAACTTGAGTGTATTAAACTTAAATACTTGATTTTAAGTACAACAGACCAAATGCCAAGTTAATTTCGCTTATATTTTGTTGCAATTTAATTACTTTGTATAATCATTAGACTTAATATCATCAGTTCATTGGACTCAATTCCAAGGTGATTTAACCCTTTCATGCATAGTGGTCACTCCAGTGGACAGTTATTCTACGGCTGTTCTATTGTTTATTCATGGGTTTTGTTGTTTTAGTTCCACATCAGGACTCTTATGCATCATCCAAAACACTGCAATTCATACAATTACTGTACAATTACTATTAGACTGTAATTAACAAACAATTTTTTATTTATTTTTTATTTTTTTTGGCATATCCTCCTGAGACCCACCAATGCATTTTGTCCTCTGTAGGGGACAAAAGTTTGACAGTTTTACTTTAAAAATGCTGTCCATTACAAAGGATATTCCATTTAAAAAAAAATCAATCAATAAATAAAAATAGTTTAAAAATGTTTTTGAAAAAACTGTTGCATTATGCAGTTTCCAATCAAGACAATTTTTTTAATGTAAAAAAGCTAAAACTGTCCATTTCCTGGGTCTCAGAAGGATTTTATCTCCATGAAATGAGTAATAACTAATATTAGAGTGTGATAAAATGTGAGAAAACTGTAGTAATTTAGCAATTAGTGGCATTAAAATTTTTTGTATTTCATAGTTTTCACACAGTATATCACTTTCTGATGATGATTTTTATAGAAATGTTTCTTTGCTTCAAAACTTAAATGCATGGTGTCCAGCTGAGTGGACATTTTTGCAACTCAATGAAAAATACGTTCATAAAAAAAAAAAAATCAATTGCATTGTTTTTTTCATGCCTAAAGAGGAACAAAAACACTCAAGAAAAAAATATTGATGGTTGAAGGTTCTCAGAATTTGTGCATGAAAGGGTTAAATTACAATCCTTTGCAATATGAAGTGTTTCTTGTTTAATATTTATCTTGACATTTTATAGCAGACGCAAGTTTGATCAATGTCATTTGCCAATACAGGAAACACCTTAAATTTGGCAAGGAATTAAGATTTCCATTAAATAGGAATACCTGAAATGAACAGTAAAGCCATTGTTCTTCCTATGGCTCTCACAACAAAAAGCAAATAAACACTGACACACACACATTAAGTCCAAATTAACACTAACACCACAACCCCGCTGAACCCCTGCACATAAAAATAACACATTTTCAACAACATGCCCGATACCCACAATGCAATGCACAGATAAAAAAATGTGGTCACTACTAAAACTGAGTGATTTAAATCCAACTTCAACTTTTTCATATTTTCGACTATATCTACAAATTAGTAGAATCTATTTAACATTTTATAGTAATGTCATAAAACTTAAATCATTTAAGTACAATGTAATTAAAGCATTTTTCATAAATACAACTTCTGGGTTTACAGTGTGCAGACCACATTAGACCTGAGATGGTTGACTCACTGTCCTCATTGGAACTGTTACTGTCACTGTCTTGTAATGCATGCAGAAATGACCAAAAATAATCACTCACCTGATTAACCCTTAATGGGTAACCATCTAAAAATGTTATTTTTTAGTCAGTTACAATACTTTATTGCTTATAGTATGAAAGGATAGCAATGAAAGGAAAAAAAAATATAACAAAATTGTGCTTTATTACCTCCGCCAAGGAGGTTATGTTTTTGCCAGGGTTTGTTTTTTGACTGTTTGTTTGTTTGTCTGTCCGTTAGTGTGCAACATAACTCAAAAAGTTATGGACAGATTTTGATGAAATTTTCAGGGTTTGTTGGAAATGGGATAAGGAAGAAATTATTAAATTTTGGTGGTGATCGGGGGTGGGGGGGGCCCACGGGGGGGGGCGCAGACCAGAAAATTTCGTCAAAATCTGTCCATAACTTTTTGAGTTATGTTGCACACTAACGGACAGACAAACAGACAGACAAACAAACCCTGGCAAAAACATAACCTCCTTGGCGTGGGGGGGCCCACGGGGGGGGCCACTGATCAGCCTTGGTGGAGGTCTGCGCTCTCCGAGTGCTTCTAGTTACCTCCGCCAAGGAGGTTATGTTTTTGCCAGGGTTTGTTTGTTTGTCTGTTTGTTTGTCTGTCCGTTAGTGTGCAACATAACTCAAAAAGTTATGGACAGATTTGGATGAAATTTTCAGGGTTTGTTGGAAATGGAATAAGGAAGAAATGATTAAATTTTGGTGGTATTCGGGGGCAGGGGGGCCCACGGGGGGGCCCACTGATCAGCCTTGGCGGAGGTCTGCGCTCTCCGAGTGCTTCTAGTTTTTTTATGTTTTCACACCGTGAAGGAGAATTTATTTGGAAAACTAGAAACACTCGGAGAGCGCAGACCTCCGCCAAGGCTGATCAGTGGCCCCCCCGTGGGCCCCCCCACGCCAAGGAGGTTATGTTTTTGCCAGGGTTTGTTTGTTTGTCTGTTTGTCTGTCCGTTAGTGTGCAACATAACTCAAAAAAGTTATGGACAGATTTTGATGAAATTTTCAGGGTTTGTTGGAAATGGGCCCCCCCGTGGGCCCCACCCCCCACCCCCGATCACCACCAAAATTTAATCATTTCTTCCTTATCCCATTTCCAACAAACCCTGAAAATTTCATCCAAATCTGTCCATAACTTTTTGAGTTATGTTGCACACTAACGGACAGACAAACAGACAAACAAACCCTGGCAAAAACATAACCTCCTTGGTGGAGGTAATTAAAAATGTGGGGTCTGCTGGGACCCCAGTTTACATATTAAGGATTAAGAGTTACGTATTTCCAGCTTTAGAAAAGAAAAAAAAAACAAAACACAAAAATCCATTCGTTCATCAGCACATTTGACATTTGTGACATTGTAAAAAAAAAAAAAAAAAGGCCACAATGACCTTGCACATACAGGACTGTCATGTTGTAAAAATAGTGAAATCACTCCCCCGCCCTCACTATCCCGCTGACTTTTCCAAGAAACAATCCATTTTTTATGGTTAAACTTAGAAAGCTGTCACCACCAAACTACCAGGATTATAATTTGGGTGAGACCCCAATTTTCCACCTTTTTTTTTTTAAACCACGTCACAAGGACATGGCCTATAGATAGCTACAGGCCAGGTCTGACTGAGCCAATTGCCGAGAATATCAGGAGAGTTAAAAAAAATAAATAAATAAAAAATTGTTATGCCAGGGTTCAGAGACAATATGGGTCAGCTAATGCAGTGTTAGCAGGTGTAGTGTAGTTCATGGAAGCGGCCAGCAGAGAGTGATACACACACTGTTATGGAGCTTTTCCAGACTGCGGCTTTGGGGGGAAAAGCTGTAAGCTACTCTCCAACCCTCTGCAACATGTTAGAGGAGGAGCTGGAGCTGGTGTGTGTTGGTGTGTTAGTACATGTGTGCATCTGTCATCTACTTAGCTTCAACCCTCTTCAGCATACTGAGAGCTGGAAGCTGCTGCATGACATTCACAAACAATGGCCACGCAAGACAATGCAAACAAGATGCCTGGGATCATTTCCCTGTCCCCCATGTGCAACAGCTTGCAAAGCTTTTTACTTCCTCCACCCACCCTTTTTTTTTTTTTTTTTTTTTTTAACTCCAACATAAGACATCGCCCAAGGTGTGGATTTATGTAACCACGCATATTCTTTTTTTCCCCCCAAACGTCTTTTAACCAAATCATCCCACATTCAAAATTCAAAGCACCTTTCTATCAGAGCTCCGAATCAGACATGTTAATGCCGGAGCAATTGAGGTTTTTTTTTGGAAAGCTGAACACCCACATTTACTCCAGGGTGATTTGAAACTGCCTCCATTTTGCCGTTGCAGCAAAACATCCTAAGGGTGTTGTTTGAGTCAAACATCCATTTGGCTTACTAATTTTATGGGTCAAACTGCACACCAGAGGAAGGGCATAAATACTCTGGCAACACCTTGAATAGTAATGCTCTCTGGGTGTCGTGAACAGTTTGTGTTCATGTATGTATGCGTGTTGGTGCGGATTTATGCGTTAGGGTATTTGTGTCAGTAAACTATCTGTCCAATAAACTCCTGAAATACTGCCATGTCGGATTACAGCTGGGCAAGAAACGTGTACTGAGGTTTCAATTTAATGAGTCACAGTGAATTTGGTGGTAAAAGACTAGAGCCGATGCTTATGTAATAATAATAATAATAATAATAATAATAATAATAATAATAATAATAATAATAACTAGAAAAGCACTCAGAGAGCGCAGACCTCCGCCAAGGCAGATCAGCCCCCCCCCCCCCCCCCAAATCGCCACCAAAATTTAATCATTTGTTCCTTGTGCCAGTATCAACATTTCCTGAATTTCCAACTCCATCCATAATGTTTTGAGTTATCTTGCTAACAGATAAACTACTATATCACTTTTGCTACACATGATGAATCCATCTTTAATATCTTGTAGAACCTGTTGGGAACTTATTTTGTATTTTTTTTTACCAAGCACTCTGACCATTCATTGTGAAGTTACACATACATATGTTGAAAATATCCCTATCTCCCAATGATAAAGAATCCTTTTGAAAATCCCTGGTTCCAGACAATGATCCAGATCAGTCTCTAAATCTTATCATTTGTTATTCATCCCATTTCAGACATTTCCTGAAAATTTCATCAAAATCTGTCCATAACTTTTTCAGTTTCGTTGCCAACTAACCAACAAACAAACCCTGGCAAAAACATAACCTCCTTGGCGGAGGTAAAAATCTTACCAAGATAATTTTCACTTGTTCCATTGGAAGATTGTTTTGGTTAATTCAAGATTTTGTTGCTTAATTCAAGCAAATAAAATCCGCAATCTGGATCAGCCATTTGATAGAACACCCCATTGTAAATCCCTGAGTCAAATTGCATGAGATTTGCACAATTCCCCCATATTGTGATTTCCACCATAAATATTAGTCCCATATTTATTTGACCTATATTTTAAGATTCCTTGACCATGAAAACATACCATTAGCAACTGAATTCATAATTATATCCTTATTAGTTCAGTAGTTATTCACGAAAATCACATTTCTCGTAATGGCGGTTTTCTTCTGGATCTAGCTCCTTAAGTATTAAAGCTACATGAAATCCGGTGGCATACTCCCAATGCAGAACTGACTGAGCTACACGATGGCGCTTGTCAGAAATTTCTACCTTTAATATTAAAGGCACAGTAGGCCAAAAAGTAAGGGCACCCCCATTTTTTATATAAATTGAGATAAAATCCGCCTTCTGGATCAGATCCGGATCAGCCTTTGAAATGTGATAGAGGACCCCATTGTCAATTCCTGAGTGAAATTTCATGAGTTTTGGTCAATAATTAAGCGAGATATTGGGAAACGAAAATTTTGGCCCCATTTACCACAATGTTAACGAAAATTTCAAAGTGATCCAGAATCCAGGATTTCTTCCGGATCACCCCCAAAAGTTAATCATTTCTTCCTTATCCCATTTCCAACAAACCCTGAAAATTTCATCAAAATCTGTCCATAACTTTTTGAGTTATGTTGCACACTAACGGACAGACAAACAGACAGACAAACCCTGGCAAAAACATAACCTCCTTGGCGGAGGTAATAATAATAATAACTAGAAGCACTCGGAGAGCGCAAACCTCCGCCAAGGCTGATCAGTGGGCCCCCCCGTGGGCCCCCCCCACCCCCGATCACCACCAAAATTTAATCACTTCTTCCTTATCCCATTTCCAACAAAACCTGAAAATTTCATCCAAATCTGTCCATAACTTTTTGAGTTATGTTGCACACTAACGGACAGACAAACAAACAAACCCTGGAAAAAACATAACCTCCTTGGCGGAGGTAATAATGATGGATTAGATTTATATATTATTATAAGTGGAGGAGTTCAATTATCTTGGGGTCTTGTTCACGAGTGAGGGAAGGATGGAGCGTGAGATTGACAGACGGATCGGTGCAGCGTCTGCAGTGATGCAGTCGTTGTATCGGTTGGTTGTGGTGAAGAAGGAGCTGAGCCGAGAGGCGAAGCTCTCGATTTACTGGTCAGTCTACGTTCCTACCCTCACCTATGGTCATGAGCTTTGGGTCATGACCGAAAGGACAACATATATACAAGCGGTCGAAATGAGTTTCCTCCGTCAGGTGGCTGGGCGCACCCTTAGGGATAGGGGGAGGAGCTCAGTCACCAGGGAGGAGCTCGGAGTAGAGCCGCTGCTCCTCCACATCCAGAGGAACCAGCTGAGGTGGCTCGGGCATCTGTTTCGGATGCCTCCTGGACGCCTCCCTGGGGAGGTGTTCCAGCATGTCCCACCAGGAGGAGAAGACCCAGGACATGTTGGAGAGACTATGTCTCTCGGCTGGCCTGGGGACGCCTTCGGGGTCCCCCCGGAAGAGCTGGAGGAGGAGTCTGGGGAGAGGGAAGTCTGGGCATCCCTGCTTAGACTGTTACCCCTGTGACCCGGCCCCAGATAAGCGGAGGATGATGGATGGATGGATGGATTAGATTTATATAGCACTTTTCTATGAACGCATACTCAAAGCGCACACAGTGGATCTATCATTCATTCACTCTCACATCCTCCCTCTGGTGGTGGTAAACTACATATGTATCCACAGTTGTCCTGGGGCAGACTGACGGAAGCGTGGCTGCCATTCTGCGCCTATGACCACCACCGAACATTCACACACATTCATACACCAGTGTGAACAGCAGCACTGGAGGCACGTAGGGTGAAGTGTCTGAAGTGCCCAAGGACACAACAGCGCATGTACAGAGCGGGATTCGAACCGCCAACCCTTCCGTTATTGGACGACCCGCTCTACCAACTGAGCCATGGCCGCTTACGTGTAGTGATAGGATCATTTTGAGGAGGATTTGCGATTTAAAACGAGACAGACAGTGGTATATTATCAGTGGTGGATACTACTTTGACACTGCATTTTTTACACTGGCAAATTTACTGTGTATAAAGCGCAAAGCGTTAATTTCGCGCCATGCGAAAAAAAAAATTCCGCCCCCCCTTCCAGTTGCCCCCCCACTTTTAAAATCCTAGTGCCGCCACTGTATCTTGTAGGTTAGAAGTCTTCCGGTTCATTTCCACAGAGCTGAGACAGGAAATGTGTGAATGTGCGCAGACAGAACAGTTAACCCGTAAGTTTAAATAATCGCTCCCAACTTTAATTGGATTTGCTGCGTAACTGAGCACGGAAAAGGAGAAGCCTCATACTTTCAGTTTAGCTAAATGCACAGCTTTAAAAAAGAACTACTACTCCTGTCCAATATCCAAACAACGGCTTGAGCGTAATCTCCAACATTTGAAACTAACCACTGATGAAAATGTTCTTTTAACAAAATTAACGCCTACGCTGCACTTACACGTCTTTAAATAGCGGTAGTTAACAGTTTGGTGCTTTTATGCTCTTTTAACGTCGCTCACACATTTCCGTGTTTACTTTAATGCATGGAGTAAAATTCACTTTTTTACCTCATCCACCATTAGTTAGCGACCTCCAAAAATCTACCGTCCAAAATAATTTTTCACCGGCTAATTTACCCTTTCATGTATACTGGTCACTACAGTGGACAGGTATTCTACGGCTGTTCTCTTATATATTCATGGATTTTTTTGTTTGTTTGTTTTTGCACATATCTTTATTAAAGTTTTAAGACACTACATATCTTTTCTGACATGAATTGGTAACCCCCCCCCCCGAGTTTTCACACAATTTGTCTGTAAATATTTCATTCATTTCTGTAAATATTCATTTCAAAAATTAAATGCAAGGTGTCCAGCTGAATGGACATTTTTGCAACTTCATGTAAAATAGGTTCATAAGATCATTTTTGTTATTATTATTATTATTATTATTATTATTATTATTATTATTAGTAGTAGTAGTAGTAGTAGTAGTAGTAGTAGTATTAGTAGTAGTAGTAGTAGTATGTCTTTTTTTAACTTTATTTTTTGTTTTTTACATTGTTTTTGTTTATTTATTTATTTATTTTTCATGAGAAAATTTTCAATTGCATTGTTTTTTTTCATGCCTAAAGAGGAATAAAAACACTCAGGAAAAAAATCTTGATTAAAGTTCTCGTAATTCGTGCATGAAAGGGTTAAAAAATGACGTCTTATTTGACTTAACATAGGTGCATATTTTACAGTTAACAGTTTTACAATGACAATACAGTTGCATTCGTGTTTCCGAATCCTGTTTCACGTCGTATTTAGAGAATAGTCTAATATCATATTTCTCTATGTTACGCTCGGTCTAGGGGTTGCCGAGACGCCGATTTTCAAATCAACAGATTCCAGAAAATTTTATGAATAAATAAAAATAAAAAGAATAAATGAAACAAATGAAATTTCCTGTTAAAGCTGTGACAAACATTTTGCTCACTCAGTCAATATCAAAGGTTGCACTTTTTAATATTTTTATTATTAAATGATGATGCAGCGGTCACCTGAAATGAAACATAACCTAATAAAATGGTAATAATCAATTTTTATCTGAACATAACTGTATTCTTTTAGTGATTCTTAAGGTGGATTTTCAGAGTAAAAAAAAAAAAAATCTATGGTAATTATTTTAACCTGTTTAACCCTGACCATATTTTCAGGGGAAAAACGCCTAAAAAGAAATACCCAAAGTAAATGAAGAATTCCTTCACAATAATAAGGTTCATATGGATGTTCTTGGTGTCTACGGACATTTACAGACCTCACAGAATCTATTCCCATTGTCTAAAATATTGTATCTATTACTTATGTCTGAGTAAACTGTAACAAACTAAAAGAGAAATTAGAATTTTTTATCCTCGCCTGTTTTTTTATTTTTTTGGATTGACGATGATACGCATAAATTAATTGTTCGTGTCGGAGATTTTTAATAACGTATATTTCACCCCACAAAGATTAAAAATCATGTTGAACATTAAAGTTTGCACTAAAATACACTTTTGATGTACTTTTATTAACATTAGGGTCTAAACTTTGAGCAAAAGTTGAAAAAAAAACATCCATTGTCCTGATTTATTATATTTTTATAGTAGATGAATATTAATATAATTTTTTCGGCCTGGATAGGGCTAAAGGGGCTTAATTAACCCTTTAACCTCTGAGACATTTCAATGAAACTTCCTGCTTTGAATTTGCATGTTTCAGTGTCATAAAAGCTACTGTGAGTATGTACTTTTGTTCCTTTTCTTCAGCGGTTTTGTTTTACTGTGTGTTTTAGGGTCAAAACAGGGTGGAATAATAGAAAAAGACAAAGAGATGAACTGAAGTTTGATAGTTTTTTATTAAATAAGGCACTCAGAATGTACATCAATAAGAGATTTAGGATGTTTAACATGAACTGAGAACTGGAACACACTGAACTGCAATGAATTTTAATTTTGGCCCTTTTTTTTTTTTTTTTTTTTTTAATCTTTATTTAACCAGATAAAACCCACTGAGATCAGGATCTCTTTCACAAGGGTGACCTAGCCAAAAGGTCAGCAGCACATGTTACAAGAAGAGTTACAAGGAACTGAGAGAATAGACTAATATATACAATTTTAACCCTTTCATGTACAAATTATGAGAACCTTAATCAAATTTTTTTCCTGAGTGTTTTTATTCCTCTTTAGGCATAAAAAAAAGACAATGTGATAGAAAATTTTATTCTGAAAAATAAATAATAAATAAATAAATAAATAAAAACTAGAAGCACTCGGAGCGCGCAGACCTCCGCCAAGGCTGATCAGTGCCCCCCCCCCATGTGGGCCCCCCCCACGCCAAGGAGGTTATGTTTTTGCCAGAGTTTGTTTGTTTGTTTGTTTGTTTGTCTGTCCGTTAGTGTGCAACATAACTCAAAAAGTTATGGACAGATTTTGATGAAATTTTCAGGGTTTGTTGGAAATGGGTCCCCCCGTGGGCCCCCCCACCCCCGATCACCACCAAAATTTAATAATTTCTTCCTTATCCCATTTCCAACAAACCCTGAAAATTTCATCCAAATCTGTCCATAACTTTTTGAGTTATGTTGCACACTAACGGACAGACAAACAAACCCTGGCAAAACAAAAACATAACCTCCTTGGCGGAGGTAAAAATAAAAATGATTTATAAAAATTTTAAAAATACATTTAAAAAAGTAATAATGACAATAAAATTCTTATGAACCTATTTTTCATGAAGTTGCAAAAATGTCCACTCAGCTGGACACCACACGTTTAATTTTTGACGCGCAGAAACATGTTTTTACTGATAAATTGTGTGAAAACTGTGGGGAGGGCTTGTGATTCTGGGGGTTTATCCTCAGGAGAGATCTACATAATGTTACCAATTCATGTCGGAAAAGATATGTAGTGTCTTAAAACTTTAACAAAGATATGTGTAAATAAAACAAAAAACAAAAAAACAACAAAAAGAACAACAAAATTCATGAATATACAAGAGAACAGCTGTTGAATAGCTGTCCACTGGAGTGACCACTATGCATGAAAGGGTTAAAGGTGAAAAGTTTTTTTCAAAAAGACATGCAGGAGCTATAACACAACAACAAACAATAATTTCAAATTTTAAAACACAGGCATTATCCAATGGTCTCACGCTGTCTGTCCCTCAGGATAGAACGGAACGCTCCGAGTGGAATAACTTCAGAGAGTTTCAGCTCAGTCTGTAGAGTATTCCACGTCGAGGGGGCAGCAAAAACTGAAAGCTCTTTTTCCAAATTCAGTCCTTACCCGAGAAACAGATAAAATGAGTGCAGAGCCTTATATATTTGGGTAGTTTCTGTTTCGGGACTTTTTCTAAATCAATCTAGATACTTTTTGGCACCTGGTTGAACTTCAAAAAGTAGTTCCATGGTCAAAACTCAGCAAAAACACAGTAAAAAATAAAGGAAAATTGCAACAAAAAGCTTACATTGTAAGAAAAGCCCAGATTAAATGAACAAAAACGAATAAAATTTGTAGAAAACAATAAATGACATGAAAATATCTGCAAAAAAATTATGGGGTTCTGTTTTTCTAAATCAGTCCAGCTGCTTCTATGCACCTGGTTGAACTCCAAAAAAACAGTTACAAGGTCAAAAAAACAAACAAAAACAAAAAAAACAACAACAAAATAAACAGAAACAGCCAAAGTGATCAATAAAAGTAAAAAAAAAAAAAAAAAATAATAATAATAATAATAATAATAATAATAATAATAATAATAATAATAAACTGACAAAACAATAAATGGCATGAACAAAATAAGAAACAAACTGAAGAAAATTGACTGAAGAATAAAAAATAATAAACCAAAAAAACAAAAATGTAGGACAAAATAATAAATAACATGAAAACATATGCAAAAAAGTATTTGGATTCTGGCCCAGTAGTTTTTGTTTTGGGGCTCTTTTTTTTTTTTTTTTTTTTTCTAAATTAGTGGAACCTGGTTGAACTCCAAAAAACAGTTACAAGGTAAAAAAAAAACAAAACAAAAACAAAAGAACAGAAACAGCCAAAGTGATCAATAAAATTAATTTTAAAAAATGAATAATAAACTGACGGAACAATAAGTTGCATGAACAAAATAAGACAGAAACTGAAGAAAATTGACTGAAGAATAAAAAATAATAAACCCAAAAAACAAAAATGTAGGACAAAATAATAAATAACATGAAAACATATGTTAAAAAAAAAGTATTTGGATTCTGGCCCAGCAGTTTTTGTTTTGGGGCTCTTTTTTTCTAAATTAACAGAGCCTGGTTGAACTCCAAAAAACACACTTACATGGTCAAAACTCAGTAAAAACACAGTGTGAAAAAAAAAAAAAAAAAGAAAATTACCACAAAACTGCAAACAACAGAAACAAAAAAAGAGAAAATTTTGTAGTAAAAAAAAAAAAAGGAAAATTACCACAAAACTGCAAACAATAGAAACAAAAAAGGAAAATTTTGTTTAAAAAAACAAAAAAAAAAAAGGAAAATTACCACAAAAGTGCAAACAACAATGGAAACAAAAAAAGGAAAATAAAAAAAAAAAAAAAAAAAGGAAAATTACCACAAAACTGCAAGCAATAGAAACAAAAAAGGAAAATTTTGTTAAAAAAAAAAGAAAAGGAAAATTACCACAAAACTGCAAACAATAGAAACAAAAAAAGGAAAATTTTGTAAAAAAAAAAAAAAAAGTTAAACTTTCTATTTATTACAGTCGGTCTCACTCACTGCTTTGTGTTTTACTCCTAATTCCACGTGTGTGTGTGTGTGTGTGTGTGTGTGGGGGGGGGGGGGGGGGTGCACTGAGCATGCTCAGATGTCTGTGAACAGACGGTCTATTCTATCAGCTCATTTAACATTTTTTTCCTATTGAGCAAACGTTTAAATTTCTAGGAATATTTGAAATAAATCATACATTCAGAACGCTCACCACAGACACGTCAGGAATTAAAGGGTCTGAACCTAAAAAAAAGGTGAAAATAAACCCAAATAAAACCCTGCCATGCATGATATTTCCCAACCAACTGGGCACATACTCAGCGTTAGGCAGATTATCAACGAGATTTGGACGTGACAACTAATGAGGCGAAGTCAGACCGAGGCTCAGTGTGTGTTTACAGTCAGCAGATGAAATAACGTAGTGTGTGGTGTGTAGAGATTATACTTCAGAAGCGCTTTAGTTACAACCAGTTCTGATTCTCTGCAGCTCTAAATATACAAAAATAACAAAGAACAACGCTCAAGCTTTTTATTTTTTTTGTAGCGTTAGTGTTAATGTTCCCATAGTTCAACATTTTATGATTATATGCGCTTAAAGCTAATATTAATGCATGTGGTCTAAATGGTTAGTACAGTACGGGTCATTGGACGAAGGCAAACTCCATTTGTTAGTGATGGGCTGTAGTGGACTGGCTCAGCTGGTGGGTTTGTGTTCCTCACTTAACAGTCAAACAAAAAAAAAAAAAAAAAAAAAAAAAAAAAAAATCGACTACAATTTCTGGAAACAGTCCGCAAGTGTATCCTATCGTCAGCGTAACTTGCAAGTTTAGGTTTACACATCTACTCATTTACATATTTATTTTCATCTTTAACCCTTTCATGCAGACTGTTCACTACAGTGGGCAACTTTTCTGCAGCTGTTCTCTTATATATATTCATAGATTTTGTTGTTTTTTGTGTTTTTTTGTATTTTTTTTTTTTACACATATCTTTATTAAAGTTTTAAGACACTACATATCTTTTCTGACATGAATTGTTAACCTTGTGTAGATCTTCCTGTTATGTAATAAAAGTTGAAAATGTAATAAGAATGTCACGTCATCTCGTAATAAAGTCGCATTATGTAATAAACTGACGCATTTTGTAATAAACTACCTCAACGCATTATGTAGTAAATTTTTTCGCATTATGTAGTCAGTCATTACAATTTCAGAAATTTATTACAAAATGCACTTGACATATTTTTATTAAAAAAAAAAAAAAAAAGTAATAACATGGTTCATTACGTAATAACAATCCAAATTAATATAATTTCAGAGCAATTTAGAAGAAATTAGTCACAGGAGCTACAGGTAATGGAATCCGAACTTTTACCACACAGTTTAAAGATGAATTTAGCACATTACATTTTCCTGAAAATAAAAATGTGTCAAGTGCATTTTGTAATAAATTTCTCAAATTGTAATAACTTACTATAATAATGCGAAAAAAAATTTACTACATAATGCACTGAGGTAGTTTATTACAAAATGTGTCAGTTTATTACATAATGCGGTTTTATTACAAGATGACGTGACATTCTTATTACATTTTGAACTTTTATTACATAATGGGAATTTATTACATAATGCGCCTCAACACTCCCCTGAGCATAAACCCCCAGAATCACAAGCCCCCCCCCCCCCCCCCCCCCCCCCCCATAGTTTTTACACAATTTATCAGTAAATACATGTTTCTTTGCTTCAAAAATTAAACGCATGGTGTCCAGCTGATTATTATTATTATTATTATTATTATTATATGTTATTATATTTTATTGTGTTACTTTTTTACTTTTTAATGTTTTTTTTTTTATTTTATCTATTTATTTATTTTTTTATAAGACATTTTTCAATTACATTGTTTGTTTGTTTTTCATGTTTAAAGAGAAATGAAAACACTCAGGTAAAAAATCTTGATTAAGGTTTTTTAATTCGTGCATGAAAGGGTTAAACTGTGCGGTTAAAGTTCGGATTCCATTACCTGTAGCTCCTGTGACTAATTTCTTCTAAATTGCTCGGAAATTATATTAATTTGGATCGTTATTGCATAATGAACCATGTCATTACATTTGTTTTTTAATAAAAATGTGTCAAGTGCATTTTGTAATAAATTTCTCAAATTGTAATAACTTACTATAATAATGCGAAAAAAATTTACTACATAATGCACTGAGGTAGTTTATTACAAAATGTGTCAGTTTATTACATAATGCGGTTTTATTACAAGATGACGTGACATTCTTATTACATTTTGAACTTTTATTACATAATGGGAATTTATTACATAATGCGCCTCAACACTCCCCTGAGCATAAACCCCCAGAATCACAAGCCCCCCCCCCCCATAGTTTTCACACAATTTATCAGTAAATACATGTTTCTTTTCTTCAAAAATTAAACGCATGGTGTCCAGCTGATTATTATTATTATTATTATTATTATTATTATTATTATTATTATTATTATTATTATTATATTTTATTGTGTTACTTTTTTATTTTTTAATGTTTTTTTTATTTTTTTTTATTTTATCTATTTTTTTTTTTTTTTATAAGACATTTTTCAATTTCATTGTTTTTTTTGTTTTTTTTTTCATGTTTAAAGAGAAATGAAAACACTCAGGTAAAAAAATCTTGATTAAGGTTCTCATAATTCATGCATGAAAGGGTTAAACTGTGTGGTTAAAGTTCGGATTCCATTACCTGTAGCTCCTGTGACTAATTTCTTCTAAATTGTTCTGAAATTCAATTAATTTGGATTGTTATTACATAATGAACCATGTCATTACATTTTTAATTTTTTTTATAAAAATGTGTCAAGTGCATTTTGTAATAAATTTCTCAAATTGTAATAACTTACTACATACTGTGAAAAAAATTTCCATGTAATGCATTGACGTAGTTTATTACAAAATGCGTCAGTTTATTACATAATGCGGCTTTATTACAAGATGACGTGACATTCTTATTACATTTTGAACTTTTGTTACATAATGGGAATTTATTACATAGGCAGTGACGCTTGACAACGTTAGAAACAGACATACCTATGAGCGATCATAAAGGACCATGTGAAGAGACCCTTAGTTGGATGAAAGACCCTTGGTTTGGTCTGCATCATCGTCCAGGAAAGCTGTAAATTTATTTTGGAGAAAAGGCTGGTATGAAATCACCTTAAGGGCCATTCCACTGAATGGGTGCCATTTCCGTCCCCAGGACATTATATGTATAAATGTGCAAGAAAATCAACTCTAAAATACATTTTACTATGAAGCAAAGTGTCCTGGATATTGATCTAATTGCAAATTTCAAATATTTATTTGAAAACATGAATAAAAACTACCTAGAACACTGAAAAATAGCATTTGTTGCCTGTCCCCATTCTCTAATGCTACACTTTACCATGAAATATAATGATTCAAATACTTCAGAAATGATATTTTTTTGCATTGTTGTGACTCCATATTCCATCTATGCTTTAAATACATTTTTTTCATGAGAAATCCATAATATTTTTGTGAAAATATACATTTTAGTCGTGTCCCTGGGTTCTCACTCAGTCCTGTTACCCCCTCTGAAAAATCTGGAACATTCCACAAGTCCCATGTTCAGCAGGAAGTGACATCAGCTGGATTTTCTGAAGGCCATGGGAAGATCAAAACTAAGTTCTTTCTCTTTTTTTTTCTATATATTTGTTGATATTGTAACTGTGACTGAGAAGGTTAATCTCAACGCTCAGTCCTGTTACCAAAATTATTTCTTAGATGTTATTTGTTTATCTTAAAAATACAGATTTTTTTGCAAATCACCAGAATGTGCTCAGTGTCCTCCTGCTATTACCATGAATGCCATGTGGCTGGATTTCATGAACTTGCTAATTCTGTGCTAAAAACTCATTCCTGTTACTTTCAGTCCTGTTACTCAAATAAAGAGTAACAGGACTGAGTAACAGTAACAGGAGTGAGTAGCATCCTCTGGTTTATTGATTTATTAGTGAATGTTACTCAATATAATACTATTCACTTGATTTCGAAGTTTTCCAGTTGAAATTATTCTATTCTAGTTCTATTATAGTATATAGAGCAATCTGCACGTGTCTGTGCAACCTCTAAATATTAATTAATTTGCATAAAATTTGGACCAAAGTAATTTGTCCAGATATGGAACCAAATGCAGGGTTCTAATCCAGAGAATCTGAAAAAAAAAAAAAATTGAACCACCCTAACACACACACACACACACACACACACTCATTCCTGTTACCCAATGTTCATTCCTGTTACTAAATAACTTTTTCTAAAAAATAAAGATAAACCACCAGATTTTTTCAATTATGTGTGGTCCATTCTTTGTCCAAGTATTTAATGAACTGCATCATAAAAATTTTGATAAATTTGGGGTTTGGTTCTCCTTTAAAATGAAAAAATGACTTTGCAGTTTTAAGAAAATGACAACTTGCGTGCATATATAGTGATTTTTTTTTTTTTTTTTGTCACAATTATTAATTATTTTAACATGTAAGCAACCATTTCTTTAAAATAAACACTTTGTTGAGAGGAAAACAAAGGAATTAGTTGACAAACTTTTAAGTGTGCTTTTAAATGTCACGAGTTTTGGTAACAGGACTGAGAAAAATGCTTAGAAACCTTATAAAAAATGAAATAAAGTTGCCTGAGATGGACCAATACACATTTTGAATAGTTAAATGTGTGTGTTATTAGATTCAGTGTTGAAAAAAGATAAAAAATGAAGTTTAATTTGGAAGAGTTATAACAAGCAAATGGCTCCCATTCGGTGGAACGGCCCTTAACTTGTTTTAGTTTGTTTTACTGATTCACAAAAGGGAAAAAAAAAAAAAAAACAATTTTCACATACACACAAATGTCTGTCAAGTATCTTTTCTTGCCGCGTTGTATTGTTGGTCTGTTGTAAAAAGTGACGCTGAAAATGCACCAAGTTTCCTCTGTAGGTGTGTTGTCTGTACAGCTTTGGAGATGTTCCTATGGGGACGAAAGCTGTGGAAGTAATGCAGGCTGAAGGCACATTTCAATCCACTGAGTCGGTGTGTTTTGAAGCAGAAGCGATGCCCTTATATGCTATGCTCTGTATAGTAATGGAATTATTGCCCAGATGGATTGTAGCTTGGGGCGTGTAGCTCACAGCACTGTGGAAGTGCATTTCAAGGTAGAGATTTGGGTATTTTAGAAGCATTTGAGTCTGAGAAGAGGAGGGAATAGTCATCTGTGTAATGACGGTAATATTATTACCGGGGAGAACCAGGCTAAATTGCAGCGGGACTGAATGAAATTCAAGCCCGAGAATAAGAATAAAAAGAGTGCAGAAACATAGTGGAGTCAATTAAAAATCCTTCAAGGCAATCATGACCTTTAGTATAAAATCTAGACGTGTTTTTACAACAGGTGCTTCATTTTCAAACGCCGAATATCACAATGCATATTTTAGTATGAACTTCCACGTGCGTTATCAACTCAGTGTGTTCACATGTGCCGAGGTTCTCAAGATTGCTTGAGATGTGAATTTGCATGTTTCAGTGTCTTAAAAGCTATGAGTATGTGCTTGTGTGAAAATCAGTCCAGTTTGGTTTTTGGTACCTGGTTCAACTTCAAGAACAGCTACACGGTCAAAACTCATGTAAAATAAACAACAAAATTAAAAGAAATGATTATAAAAAATGACCAAAATGAATGATAAAATAAGACATAGCATGAACAAAATAAGCCACAAAGTTGAATAAAAAAAAATAATCAAATAAACACAAAATGTAGAAAAATAAACAAAATAAGCAACTAAATGAATAAAAACGAATATTTACAAAATAATAAAAAACTCAACAGAATTTAATAAAAAAAAAAACTATAAAATAAAAAAAAAAATTTTGAAAAATAGACAAAATAAGCCACTAAATGAACAAAAACGAATAAAATATTTACAAAATAATAAATAAGATGAAAACATATGCAAAAATTATTACAATTTTGGCCCAGTAGTTTATATTTTATGGCTCTTTTTTTTCTTAATTAGTCCAGCTGCTTTTTGGCACCTGGTTAAACTTCAAAAACAGCTACACGGTCAAAACTCATGTAAAATAAACAACAAAATTAAAAGAAATGATTATAAAAAATGACCAAAATGAATGATAAAATAAGACATAGCATGAACAAAATAAGCCACAAAGTTGAATAAAAAAAAATAATCAAATAAACACAAAATGTAGAAAAATAATCAAAATAAGCAACTAAATGAATAAAAACGAATATTTACAAAATAATAAAAAACTAAATAGAATTTAATTAAAAAAAAAACTATAAAATAAAAATAAAAAATTTTGAAAAATAAACAAAATAAGCCACTAAATGAACAAAAACGAATAAAATATTTACAAAATAATAAATAAGATGAAAACATATGCAAAAATTATTACAATTTTGGCCCAGTAGTTTATATTTTATGGCTCTTTTTTTTCTTAATTAGTCCAGCTGCTTTTTGGCACCTGGTTAAACTTCAAAAACAGCTACACGGTCAAAACTCATGTAAAATAAACAACAAAATTAAAAGAAATGATTATAAAAAATGACCAAAATGAATGATAAAATAAGACATAGCATGAACAAAATAAGCCACAAAGTTGAATAAAAAAAAATAATCAAATAAACACAAAATGTAGAAAAATAAACAAAATAAGCAACTAAATGAATAAAAATGAATATTTACAAAATAATAAAAAACTCAATAGAATTTAATTTAAAAAAAAACTATAAAATAAAAATAAAAAATATTGAAAAATAGACAAAATAAGCTACTAAATGAACAAAAACGAATAAAATATTTACAAAATAATAAATAAGATGAAAACATATGCAAAAATTATTACAATTTTGGCCCAGTAGTTTATATTTTATGGCTCTTTTTTTTCTTAATTAGTCCAGCTGCTTTTTGGCACCTGGTTAAACTTCAAAAACAGCTACACGGTCAAAACTCATGTAAAATAAACAACAAAATTAAAAGAAATGATTATAAAAAATGACTAAAATGAATGATAAAATAAGACATAGCATGAACAAAATAAGCCACAAAGTTGAATAAAAAAAAATAATCAAATAAACACAAAATGTAGAAAAATAAACAAAATAAGCAACTAAATGAATAAAAACGAATATTTACAAAATAATAAAAAACTCAATAGAATTTAATAAAAAAAAAAAACTATAAAATAAAAATAAAAAATATTGAAAAATAGACAAAATAAGCCACTAAATGAACAAAAACGAATAAAATATTTACAAAATAATAAATAAGATGAAAACATATGCAAAAATTATTACAATTTTGGCCCAGTAGTTTATATTTTATGGCTCTTTTTTTTCTTAATTAGTCCAGCTGCTTTTTGGCACCTGGTTAAACTTCAAAAACAGCTACACGGTCAAAACTCATGTAAAATAAACAACAAAATTAAAAGAAATGATTATAAAAAATGACCAAAATGAATGATAAAATAAGACATAGCATGAACAAAATAAGCCACAAAGTTGAATAAAAAAAAATAATCAAATAAACACAAAATGTAGAAAAATAAACAAAATAAGCAACTAAATGAATAAAAATGAATATTTACAAAATAATAAAAAACTCAATAGAATTTAATTAAAAAAAAACTATAAAATAAAAATAAAAAATATTGAAAAATAGACAAAATAAGCCACTAAATGAACAAAAACGAATAAAATATTTACAAAATAATAAATAAGATGAAAACATATGCAAAAATTATTACAATTTTGGCCCAGTAGTTTATATTTTATGGCTCTTTTTTTTCTTAATTAGTCCAGCTGCTTTTTGGCACCTGGTTCAACTTCAAAAACAGCTACACGGTCAAAACTCATGTAAAATAAACAACAAAATTAAAAGAAATGATTATAAAAAATGACCAAAATGAATGATAAAATAAGACATAGCATGAACAAAATAAGCCACAAAGTTGAATAAAAAAAAATAATCAAATAAACACAAAATGTAGAAAAATAAACAAAATAAGCAACTAAATGAATAAAAACGAATATTTACAAAATAATAAAAAACTCAATAGAATTTAATAAAAAAAAAAACTATAAAATAAAAATAAAAAATATTGAAAAATAGACAAAATAAGCCACTAAATGAACAAAAACGAATAAAATATTTACAAAATAATAAATAAGATGAAAACATATGCAAAAATTATTACAATTTTGGCCCAGTAGTTTATATTTTATGGCTCTTTTTTTTCTTAATTAGTCCAGCTGCTTTTTGACACCTGGTTAAACTTCAAAAACAGCTACATGGTCAAAACTCATATAAAATAAACAACAAAATTAAAAGAAATGATAAAAAAAGACCAAAATGAATAATAAACTGATAAAAAAGGACGTAGCATGAACAAAATAAGCCACAAAGTTGAATAAAAAAAAAAATCAAAAAAAAAAAAAAAAAAAAATGTAGAAAAATAAACAGAATAAGCAACTGAATGAACAAAAATGAAAAAAATACTTACAAAATAATAAATAACATGAAAACATATGCAAAAATTAATTGAATTTTGGCCCAGTAGTTTTTGTTTTATAGTTCTTTTTTTTTCTTAATCAGTCCAGCTGCTTTTTGGGACCTGGTTGAGCTCCAAAAAGCACTTACACTGTTAAAAAAAACAACAAAAAAAACAAAAAAACAAAAAAATGAACAGAAACAGCTGAAGTGATCAATAAAGTGAACAAAAATGAATAATAAACTGACAAAATAAGATGTAGCATGAACAAAATAAGCCACAAACTCAATAGAATTTAATAAAAAAAAAACAAAACAAAACTATAAAATAAAAACAAAATATTGAAAAATAAACAAAATATGCCACTAAATAAAAAAAAAAAAAAAGAATAAAATATTTACAAAATAATAAATATCATGATAACATTTCCAAAAATTATTAGAATTTTGGCCCAGTAGTTTATATTTTATGGCTCTTTTTGTTTCTTAATTAGTCCAGCGGCTTTTTGGCACCTGGTTGAACTTCAAAAAGCAGTTACAGGGTCAAAACTCATATAAAATAAACAACAAAATTAACAGAAATGATAAATAAAAATGACCAAAATGAATAATCAACTGATAAAATAAGATGTAGCATGAACAAAAAAAGCCAAAAAGTTGAATAAAAAAATAATCAAAAATAAAAACAAAATGTAGAAAAATAAACAGAATAATCAACTGAATGAACAAAAAAGAATATTTACAAAATAATAAATAACATTAAAACATATGCAAAAATTATTAGTTTTGGCCCAGTAGTTTTTGTTTAATGGCTCTTTTTTTTTTTTTTTTTTTTTTTTTTTTAATCATTCCAGTTGCTTTTTGGGACCTGGTTGAACCCCAAAAAGCAGTTACATGGGTAAAAAAAAACAAAACAAAAAACAACAAAATGAACAAAAAAAAAAGCTGAAGTGATCAATAAAATTAACAAAAATTAATAATAAACTGACAAAATAATAAGTATCATCAACAAAATAAACCACAAACTCAATAGAAATTAATATAAAAAAAAACAACTATAAAATAAAAACCAAATATTGAAAAATAAACAAAATATGCCACTAAATTAACAAAAATGAATAAAATATTTTCTAAATAATAAATATCATGATAACATATCCAAAAATTATTAGAATTTTGGCCCAGTAGTTTATATTTTATGGCTCTTTTTTTTTTTTTTCTTAATTAGTCCAGCTGCTTTTTGGCACCTGGTTAAACTTCAAAAAGCAGTTACAGGGTCAAAACTCATATAAAATAAACAACAAAATTAACAGAAGTGATTAAAAAAATGACCAAAATGAATAATGAACTGATAAAATAAGACGTAGCATAAACAAAATAAGCCACAAAGTTGAATAAAAAAATAATCAGATAAAAAAAAAAAAATGTAGAAAAATAAACAAAATAAGCAACTAAATGAACAAAAATGAATATTTACAAAATAATAAATAACATTAAAACATATGCAAAAATTATTAGAATTTTGGCCCAGTAGTTTTTGTTTAATGGCTCTTTTTTTTTTTTTTTTTTTCTTAATCATTCCAGTTGCTTTTTGGGACCTGGTTGAACCCCAAAAAAGCAGTTACATGGGTAAAAAAAAAACAAAAAAACAACAAAATGAACAAAAAAAAGCTGAAGTGATCAATAAGATGAACAAAAATGAATAATAAACTGACAAAATAATAAGTATCATCAACAAAATAAACCACAAACTCAATAGAATTTAATTTAAAAAAAACAACAACTATAAAATAAAAACAAAATATTGAAAAATAAATAAAATATGCCACTAAATTAACAAAAATGAATAAAATATTTACAAAATAATAAATATCATGATAACATACCCAAAAATTATTAGAATATTGGCCCAGTAGTTTATATTTCATGGCTCTTTTTTTTCTTAATTAGTCCAGCTGCTTTTTGGCACCTGGTTAAACTTCAAAAAGCAGTTACAGGGTCAAAACTCATGATAAAATAAACAACAAAATTAAAAGAAATGATTGAAAAAAAATGACCAAAATGAATAATAAACTGATAAAATAAGACATAGCATGAGCAAAATAAGCCACAAAGTTGAATAAAAAAATTATCAAATAAAACAAAATGTTGAAAAATAAACAGAATAAGCAACTGAATGAACAAAAATGAATAAAATACTTACAAAATAATAAATAACATGAAAACATATGCAAAAATTATTAGAATTTTGGTCCAGTAGTTTTTGTTTTATGGCTCTTTTTTTTTCTTAATCAGTCCACCTGCTTTTTGGGACCTGGTTGAGCTCCAAAAAGCAGTTACACTGTTTAAAAAACAACAAACAAACAAACAAACAAACAAACAAACAAAAAAAATGAACAGAAAAAGCTGAAGTGATCAATAAAATGAACAAAAATGAATAATAAACTGACAAAATAAGATGTAGCATGAAAAAATAAGCCACAAACTCAATAGAATTTAATTAAAAAAAACTATAAAATAAAAAAAATAAAAAAATATTGAAAAAGAGACAAAATAAGCCACTAAATGAACAAAAACGAATAACATATTTACAAAATAATAAATAACATGAAAACATATGCAAAAATTATTAGAATTTTGGCCCAGTAGTTTATATTTTATGGCTCTTTTTTTTCTTAATTAGTCCAGCCGCTTTTTGGCACCTGGTTAAACTTCAAAAACAGCTACACGTTCAAGACTCATAATAAAATAAACAACAAAATTAACAGAAATGATAAAAAAAAGACCAAAATGAATAATAAACTGATAAAATAAGACATAGCATGAACAAAATAAGCCACAAAGTTGAATACAAAAATAATCAAATAAAAAAAATGTAGAAAAATAAACAAAATAAGCAACTGAATGAACAAAAATGAAAAAAAAAAAAAAAAAAAACTTACAGAATAATAAATAACATGAAAACATACACAAAAAGTATTTGAATTTTGGCCCAGTAGTTTTTGTTTAATGGCTGTTTTTTTTTTTTTTTTTTTTTTTTTCTTAATCAGTCCAGCTTCTTTTTGGGACCTGGTTGAGCTCCAAAAAGCAGTTACACTGTTAAAAAAAAAAAAAAAAAAAAAAAAAAAAAAAAAAAAAAAAGAACAGAAACAGCTGAAGTGATCAATAAAATGAACAAAAATGAATAATAAACTGACAAAATAAGATGTAGCATGAAAAAAATAAGCCACAAACTCAATAGAATTTAATAAAAAAAAAAAAAAACTATAAAATAAAAATAAAAAAATACTGAAAAAGAGACAAAATAAGCCACTAAATGAACAAAAACGAATAAAATATTTACAAAATAATAAATAACATGAAAACATATGCAAAAATTATTACAGTTTTGGCCCAGTAGTTTATATTTTATGGCTCTTTTTTTTTCTTAATTAGTCCAGCTGCTTTTTGGCACCTGGTTAAACTTCAAAATCAGCTACACGTTCAAGACTCATAATAAAATAAACAACAAAATTAACAGAAATGATTAAAAAAAAAAGACCAAAATGAATAATAAACTGATAAAATAAGACATAGCATGAACAAAATAAGCCACAAAGTTGAATGAAAAAATTATCAAATTTAAAAAAAAAAAAAAAAAAAAAATGTAGAAAAAAAAAAAAAAAAAAAAGCAACTAAATGAACAAAAACAAATATTTACAAAATATAAATAACATTAAAACATATGCAAAAATTATTAGAATTTTAGCCCAGTAGTTTTTGTTTTATGGCTCTTTTTTTTTCTTAATCAGTCCACCTGCTTTTTGGGACCTGGTTGAGCTCCAAAAAGCAGTTACACTGTTTAAAAAACAAACCTGGTTAAACTTCAAAAACAGCTACACATTCAAGACTCATAATAAAATAAACAACAAAATTAACAGAAATGATAAAAAAAGACCAAAATGAATAATAAACTGATAAAATAAGACATAGCATGAACAAAATAAGCCACAAAGTTGAATAAAAAAATAATCAAATAAAAAAAATGTAGAAAAATAAATAAAATAAGCAACTGAATGAACAAAAATGAAAAAAAAAAAAAAAAAACTTACAGAATAATAAATAACATGAAAACATACACAAAAAGTATTTGAATTTTGGCCCAGTAGTTTTTGTTTAATGGCTGTTTTTTTTTTTTTTTTTTTTTTTTTTTTTTTCTTAATCAGTCCAGCTTCTTTTTGGGACCTGGTTGAGCTCCAAAAAGCAGTTACACTGTTAAAAAAAAAAAAAAAAAAAGAACAGAAACAGCTGAAGTGATCAATAAAATGAACAAAAATGAATAATAAACTGACAAAATAAGATGTAGCATGAAAAAAATAAGCCACAAACTCAATAGAATTTAATAAAAAAAAAAAAAAAAAACTATAAAATAAAAATAAAAAAATACTGAAAAAGAGACAAAATAAGCCACTAAATGAACAAAAACGAATAAAATATTTACAAAATAATAAATAACATGAAAACATATGCAAAAATTATTACAATTTTGGCCCAGTAGTTTATATTTTATGGCTCTTTTTTTTTCTTAATTAGTCCAGCTGCTTTTTGGCACCTGGTTAAACTTCAAAATCAGCTACACGTTCAAGACTCATAATAAAATAAACAACAAAATTAACAGAAATGATTAAAAAAAAAAGACCAAAATGAATAATAAACTGATAAAATAAGACATAGCATGAACAAAATAAGCCACAAAGTTGAATGAAAAAATTATCAAATTTAAAAAAAAAAAAAAAAAAATGTAGAAAAAAAAAAAAAAAAAGCAACTAAATGAACAAAAACGAATATTTACAAAATATAAATAACATTAAAACATATGCAAAAATTATTAGAATTTTAGCCCAGTAGTTTTTGTTTAATGGCTCTTTTTTTTTTTTTTTTTTTCTTAATCATTCCAGTTGCTTTGTGGGCCCTGGTTGAACCCCAAAAAGCAGTTACATGGGTAAAAAAAACAAACAAACAAAAAACAAAAAAATGAACAAAAAAAAAAAAAGCTGAAGTGATCAATAAAATGAACAAAAATGAATAAACTGACAAAATAATAAGTATCATGAACAAAATAAGGTTCCGCATTCAGACCAATTCACTCTCATAATAACCTAAAAATACTCACAACTCCAAATTTTTCTCTTTGTCAGTGTAAATGTTTTCATGTATTTCCACTAAAACACAGCATAATTTCGCAAAAAAACTGAATAACCTTAACAAATATGAACAAAGACAAGTGCAATATAAAATAATATTCCACCTGTTACTAAATATTTTGTGTATCTGTAGATCCACTGTGATCTGTATGTTATAATGTACATGTGCACAGTAAAATCGCCAGTGTTTATATAACACTTAAAGAGTTAATTTTAACACTACCTCAGTGAATATATGGTCCCTATCTACAAAGTGTAAAATTTACGCTTAACATATAGCTACATTTCCAGAGTCAACTTTACTCTAGTAAGAGTTAATATTTTACACTACACTACACTTATTAGTGTCAAACAAGTTTTACACCATGTGAGAAGTAACACCCATAGTGTTATTCACATTCAACACTGAAGAGTTAAGTGTTAAGAAATAACTTTTCCAGTGTTAAACCTACTTAACACTACATGTTGATAAATAAATGACTCCAAAGAGTGTTGATTTCTAACTGCCTCCTACCAGTGTTACATGTGATGTACTATAGTCCCAGTGTCTGCAGGGGGGAAAAAAAGATACTATTATTTCTGTTCCCAATTTATTCTAAGTAAAAATGAAATATCGCAATTAAAAGTAAACATAAAATGACATGTAAAATGAAAGCCGCCGACCCGATATCACGTTATCCATTTGAAATTCGGTATTTGAAAACACGTACCCAACATTGACGACGATGACGTAACTATATTCTTGCACACAGAATCTGCTCGGATGAAATAACAAAAGCAATAGTTTATTTACACAAACTTACAAACGCAGTTTTTCGATGCGAGGAAGATGGCGACGCCAGAGTCCGACTTCTCACTCAGTTTGAGCACGGAGGTAGGTGGGCGGGGCTTTTCAGAGTCATTATTTTTGAACACCGAAAGGTATTTTGCTCTTATTGGTGTTGAATTAACTTTGAGAGAGTCCATTTACTTTAACACTGAATATATGACACTGACAGTGTAAAACCTCTGTAAACTCCAATTGTTTTCACCGACACTAGAAGTTATCTTGTTCAATTTTACTCTGTCCATTGTTGGAATAACTCCGACAGAATTAAAATACGTTGACACTGCATTTTTTACACTGGCAAATTTACTGTGTGGAAATGACAAACTAAAGTATAATAGTGTTAATTTATTTTATTTTATTTTTTCCCGGTTTGTTCATGTTATTCACATTGTTTGAAAGGTTAGTTTGTAGATGTAAACATTTTCATGATGTAATTTTATATTTTTCACTGTAAAACATAAAGAAAAATTTGGAGTTGACATTATTTATATGTTATTATGTTATTATTTCACAGGTTCGGCCCACTGTAGATCAAATTTAGCTGAATGTGGCCCCTGAACTAAAAGGAGTTTAACACCTCTGTGTTTGTTTGTTTTGGGTTTTTTTTTCGAACATGCAAAGAAAATAAAACAAAACAAAGCAAATTAAGACATAAACACAATGACATTTAAATGAACAGAATATATCTTCAAGCACATACAAGTCTGAATATTGCATGGTCGAAAAGGAGTAGGAAGAAGTATGAACTTATTTAATCCTACCCCTCAGTGCTTTTACACTTTTATTGTTAACTTTATACAGCATTCAGCCTATACTATTTCCCTAATTTTAGTATCGAACCACAACAATCCATAATGCAGTAACTGAATTATCCACAACCAAGGCCACCTTCATGCACGTGCTAACCGGGGCTGAAGCCCAGGGGCCTACTGACTTAAGGGGCCTATCATTTTACGGACTCGACAAGCAAATAAACTAACATCGATTTGTAATTTGTCAGTTTTCCTGTCAATCTTTTTATACGTACTGTACGCACGTCTGAAGCTACTTATTGATCCCAATCGGTAAGCCCAGCCCCGCCCCCATGTGTCAAGAGGCCACGTTCAATTTACAAAATGTCGGGGAAGGAGAAATTTGAGAGCGATGCCCACAAAAGAAAACTGGCACAAGAAAAGCATGATCGGGAGTCAGAATTATTAAAGAGCATGCGGTTGAGTTTACGCCGATGTGCAGGTGCATGGGTTCTCAGGCTTTATAGTTTCTGTTGCTGCTGTTAAATAAATGTTTTTCCCTACAGTTGATGGTTGTTGATAATATTTTTTTTATCATTTTTATCATGAAGTCAAACTTCCATCCATCTTGGTTACAATCTACTCGCTGTTGTAGATCACTAAGATATTATATTTTATAATGAGGCTCAGTAATTTTGAAGGATGGGACTGGGGGGCCTACAACACCTCCCTCAGCCCCGGGGCCTTCCATTAGGTTAAGGTGGCCCTGTCCACAACAGTATGTTCATGTCAGTACGGTCATACAAACAAACTCAACAAATCAACCATTTTCTTCAATAATTCCAGCAGATTTATCAGTACAACATCATACATAAACAAACAGGCCTCATTGTCATTATCAAATACTGTACCTCTCAAGAATCAATTCTTTATGACTTATTTTTAAACTAAATTATGTTTGATATGTGTTTTATCTCCACACACAATTTGTTCCACAGTTTTACTCCACAAATACAGAATACAATACAGAAACTTTTTAATGTAGTGCAAACTTTATGAATCTTTAAATTTAATTTTCCCCTTAAATCATAGCCTCCCTCTCTTTCACAAAACATTTCTTGAATATTGCCTGGTAGTAAATTGTTTTTAGCTTTATATACTATTTGAATAGTTTTGAATTCCACAAGGTCAATGAGTTTTAAAGTTTTAGATTGGAAAAATAGTGGATTTGTGTGCTACCGAAAATCAACATTGTGAACAATTCTTATCGCTCTTTTTTGCAATATAAAAATCCTATGTAATGAACTTGTATATGTGTTTCCCCATACCTCCGAACAGTAACTTAAATAAGGTAAGATCAATGAATTATACAGAATCTGAAGTGATTTTTGATCTAATATCCCCTTTGCTCTGGCCAGGACTGAGATGCTTCTAGATAGTTTGTTTTGTAGATATTTTATGTGAGGTTTCCAGCAAATTTTATCATCAATTATCACTCCAAGAAACTTGTTTTGATTCACCCTTTCAATATCTACACCATCTATTTGTACCTTTATCTCATTACTTGTTTTACATTTGCCAAAAATCATGAATTTTGTTTTACACAGGTTTATCGACAACCTATTTTTTGTCCAACCATCATTTAGTTTTGTTTAGCTCAGAAGTGATTATGTCCAAAAGTTGCTGTAAATCCTCATCGGTTCTTAGAATATTTGTGTCATCTGCATATAGTATAAATTTTATTTGTTTAGACCAGGGGTCGGCAACCTTTAACACTCAAAGAGCCATTTCGACCCGGTTTCCACAGAAAAGACAACACTGGGAGCCGCAAACACTTTTTGACATCTGAAATGAAGATGTTAGCCTATATATACCGTAAATTCCGGACTATAAGCCGCTACTTTTTTTCCCACACTTTAAACACTGCGGTTTATACTCCGACGCGGCTTATACAATGATTTTACCGGTACCACGGCTTGGTGCCGCTGCGGTGCACCTCGGTGGTGCCGCGGCGCACCTCGGGGCCAACACTAGGTGCCGTTGCACCGCCGTACCATGGCTCAGTGCCAGGTGCCGCAGCACCGGTGGCACCCAGTTGTGGTACTGCAGTGCCATGACACCTAGCGTTGGCCCCGAGGTGCCATGGCACCTTGGTCGTGCCATGGCACCTGGCATTATTAAATGTTCTATTTTCTTCAGATATTTTTCTTTTCTTAGATTTCTCCATACTTGGCCTACCTGGGGTTGAAAGTCTCCATAAATGTACGGCGTTTTGGCGGGCTGTCGGAGAGTGTGACGCATATTTTGAGCGACGAAAAATAATACTATATATATATAATTTTATTTTAATATTTCGAGATCACAATAATCTTACAATTTACAACTAAAATTAAACAAACGAACAAACACAAATAAAATACTTTGTTCAGATATTGTGCACTTTTGGTGTCGCAGGGCATTCCGCGCATGCCGGCTGACACGTCAAGTGCTGTCAAACGTCTCTGAAGAAGGCGAATGCTGATCACCGAAATTGCACAAGGTCTGAAGAAAGAAGTTGAAAACTTTGACATACTTTTACATAACATACACTTCAATCGGACACTTATAATTTATTTTCCCAAGCCACGCAGAGCCGCAACATAAGGATGAAAGAGCCGCGGGTTGCCGACCCCTGGTTTAGACACTTTACATATATCGTTAATATACATTAGAAACAGTTTAGGTCCCAACACTGACCCCTGGGGGACACCACACACAATACCCAAACACTTTGAATGACCATTTTGAAATTTTTCACAGTAGATTTTTCACGAACATTTATAATAAATCCTACATTCGGAACGCTCAGCACAGACACATCAGTGGTTAAAGGGTTAAGCTGTGTTTGCCTTCGACAGCTGCGTATGTGTTAACACATGCCGTTCATGTGTCTTCCAGCTCCTCCTTTTGCTACATGTCTGGAGATCTGTCTCCTGCAGATTGCCTGAGATCTGGGTGAGGCACTTCAAAGCGCTGTAAGAACTAGCCAGACTGGGAGTGAAATGGGGAATCAGCTCTTCTACTCCAATCAGCCTGGTGTATACGGGAAGCTGCAGCTCATGAGCTCCCTGCCCTACAGAGTCAAAAAAAAAAAGAAAAAAGAAAAAAAAAAAAGAACGGATTTAAGCCTCTTGTGGATACCATGCATCTTGTAAAACCTAAAGGAGTTAGTTACCTTTCAAATACCCGTGCAGCATTATAAGCAGAGAAAATAGCAATTTGGGGAAATAAAAGAAAGGAAAAGAAACTATTTAACTTTAACTTTAGGCTTCTCCTCCTGCAACAAGTCTTTGAAGAGAGGCAGCTAGCCACTGGACTTAGTATGTTTTTTTATTTATTTATTTATTTTTTCAAACTGACTGCTGTGAATCTGGAAGCTTCAGAACTGATTTTTTTTTTTTTTTTTTCAAATTCACTTCTTGTTGGAATAGATCATATATCCCGCTTTCTTTATCTCCCCTGATACCGTTCTTTCTTTAGAACTCAGAAACAAAGTTTGGGAAAATAGTGAAAATACACACAACTTTCTCCCAAAACAGTCATGAGAATATTGTGCTGCATTGCAAAGAAGGAATGAACAAAAATACTTAAATCAACCCTTTCATGCATGAATAACACTGGTCAACAACAAATGTATTGTTGAAGTTTTTTGAGCTGATTTAGGATAATTTTGGTGTGCTGAATCCAAAAATCACATTAATTTTGCTCAATCAGGTCAACTTTCTGAACTATGCTACATATTGGCTTTTTAACATTTTTGCTTACATTTATGGGCATTTTCACATCATATGATACAAAATTATTTCATATTTCTTGCAATAAACGAGATCTGAAGATTTTACTTTTGCCAATTTATGATTAATTTTTTTTTTTTTTTTTTTATATTACAGGTGAATGAAATGGCTTCGACTAGAAGATCTTGCAAAAATAAGCCTGACGTATTCTGCTACATCTGCGGTGAATACACCATTGTACCTAACAGGAATCAAGTCACAAGTTTCATAAAGTGCGCTTACCGATCTTATTTTGGTATTAAACTTGGTGACCAAGATAAAGTTTGGGCGCAGATTGTGAGAAGATCAAATTTTTCAAAATCAAATTAGCAAAAAAACCTGACCTGATTGAGAAAAACAGATGTCATTTTTAGATTTAGCGGTGCAAAATGGTCCTAATTCAGTTGAAAAAACCTAGACAACTTGCAAAAAACATTTTTTTGTAACCCAGTGTTGTTATTATTATTATTATTATTATTATTATTATTATTATTATTATTATTATTGTTGTTGTTGTTGTTATTTGATTATTATTACTTCTGAGAATTTTTTCAAATTTATTGTTATGTAGAAAATTAAGGTCAATCAAGTGACCATATTTGGTTCCTTGCCCATCAGTGGCAAAGTCACAGAAAAAAAAAAAAAAAAATTAAAATCCAAGCTGTGTATTCAGGGGCATCTTAAAAATCAAGTTTGTGTTTTTTTTTATATGGGCCACACCCCAAAAATGTTCCAAATGATGATTTTTTTTTTTTTTTTTTTTTTTTTTTTGTGAGAAGATCAAATTTTTCAAAATCAAATTAGCAAAAAAACCTGACCTGATTGGGAAAAACAGATGTCATTTTTGGATTTAGTGGTGCAAAATGGTCCTAATTCAGTTGAAAAAACCTCGACAACTTGCAAAAAACATTTTTTTTGTAACCCAGTGTTGTTATTATTATGATTATTATTATTATTATTATTATGATTATTATTATTATTATTATTATTATTATTATTATTATTATTACTGTTGTTGTTGTTGTTGTTATTTGATTATTATTACTTCTGAGAAATTTTTTAAATTTATTGTTATGTAGAAAATTAAGGTCAATCAAGTGACCATATTTGGTTCCTTGCCCATCAGTGGCAAAGTTACAGAAAAAAAAAAAAAAAAAAAAAAAAAATTAAAAATTAAAAAAATTAAAATCCAAGATGTGTATTCAGGGGCATCTTAAAAATCAAGTTTGTGTTTTTTTTATATGGGCCACACCCCAAAAATGTTCCAAATGATGATTTTTTTTTTTTTTTTTTTTTTTTTTTTGTGAGAAGATCAAATTTTTCAAAATCAAATTAGCAAAAAAACCTGACCTGATTGGGAAAAACAGATGTCATTTTTGGATTTAGTGGTGCAAAATGGTCCTAATTCAGTTGAAAAAACCTAGACAACTTGCAAAAAACATTTTTTTTGTAACCCAGTGTTGTTATTATTATTATTATTATTATTATTATTATTATTATTATTATTATTATTATTATTATTATTATTATTATTATTATTATTATTATTATCATTATTATTATTATTATTATTATTATTATTACTGTTGTTGTTGTTGTTGTTATTTGATTATTATTACTTCTGAGAATTTTTTAAAATTTATTGTTATGTAGAAAATTAAGGTCAATCAAGTGACCATATTTGGTTCCTTGCCCATCAGTGGCAAAGTTACAGAAAAAAAAAAAAAAAAAAAATTAAAAATTAAAAAAATTAAAATCCAAGATGTGTATTCAGGGGCATCTTAAAAATCAAGTTTGTGTTTTTTTTATATGGGCCACACCCCAAAAATGTTCCAAATGATGATTTTTTTTTTTTTTTTTTTTTTGTGAGAAGATCAAATTTTTCAAAATCAAATTAGCAAAACAACCTGACCTGATTGAGAAAAGCAGATGTCATTTTTGGATTTAGTGGTGCAAAATGGTCCTAATTCAGTTGAAAAAACCTAGACAACTTGCAAAAAACATTTATTCCTCTTTAGGCATAAAAAAAAAAAAAAAAAAAAAAAAAAAGACTGAAAATGTTCTTATGAAATTTTTCATGGAGTTCCAAAAATGTCAGCTTGACACCATATTTTTAATTTTTTAAGCAAAAAAAAAAAAAAAACAGATTTACTGATATACTGTGTGAAAACTATGGAATAAAAACATTTTTGACCCTTTCATCCGATCCATTATCGCCGTCTCACATCCGATATGTGTCCCTCTGAATCTGACGCTTCACTGGCGCTGCTTCTCCTGTCACTGACCACAGTCTACTGTCTAGGATGTGTTTGGATAGAACTGACATGCACATGTGGAAGGAAAAAACGGATTTATGAACAGAAACGACAACTGAGGGGCACAAACGAGAGTCTGATGAATGAAGGATGTAGATAAAAGTCCGGAAGTCAGCTGTACTGGACTGAACAGCTCAGCTTTTATGACGGTGGGACTCATACAGGTGCAATTACATGGTGTCACACAATGTAAGATGATGTAGGATGATAATTGTATGGACTATGAAACCTCAAATGTCCACGCAAAACGGGAGGTGCGCACTGCGGTTGTGTTCCTGTCATTTAGTAATTATGAAAAATAATTATTTTTGAACATTTATGAATCATTATCGAATCGTCACATGTCAAATCGCAATAAATCGAATAATCGATGTACTGGCACACCTGTATAGCGCGGTAAGAAAATTGCATTTATCAAATTTTCTTAAAATAGGAAATTATCTGAGGATAAGAGAACGCTAAAATTCCTATTTTTAGCGGAGTATGCTTGTTTCAAGTCTTCATAGTGTATAGTAGTTAGTAGAAAGTTGTTTTTTTTATCTATGGTGTGTGTATATTACTTTATTTATTATTTTATTTATTTTATTTTATTTTGATTTTATGTGTTGTTTTCTTACTCGCTGTTTTTAATCACCTTTTACATGTTTCTTTTATAATGTTTTAAATGTGTTTCTTTTTGTTTCTTTTATTTCAATGTCCTGTGTGAAGCACCTTGAATTGCCTTGTTGCTGAAATGTGCTATACAAATAAACTTGCCTTGCCTTGCCTTGTATATATGAAAATGTAATGACTCAATAGATATGTATTTATAGGCAAAACTGCATAAAACAAGTAAAAATGTCTTGAGGGTAAACAGTTATTGTGTCCGTCAAACTCATCCCCCCCAACAATGGAGCTTGTTTTGTTACAAATATCGCTTAAAATTAGTTATAATATCTATGTGAGGTTGCTCAAGATGAATATTCTCAGAACAAGTCAATTCATCTTAACAAGTTTAAGTCTCAATAAGTAAATAAATCTAAAAAATGATCTTAAAAAATAAATATTCCACGTCAGATATTCCTTTTTTTGCGCTGTGACAAAATGTCTCCTTTTTTTTTTTTTTACCTGGCATAAGCTTTAACCCATAAAGACCTAGTGCTACTATTCATTTTTCCTCTCTTTCACCATTTATTATAATATTATCCTCTTTATTTTGCTTTTTTTTTTCAGTAATAATCACGTGTTTCCCTATGTTTAATCACTGATCATGTATATGCTCATACAATCTCATAATAAATGTAAGGGTTATTATATTAGAAACAAAGAAAACTGAAGAAAAAGTGACTTTTTCAGCAAAAATATCAATAACAGAACATAAAACAAGTGTCTCCATCTACTGTCATTGATCCAATTTCATGGGTTTTACCATGTTGTGGAAGATGTGTTTCCATGGTAACTAGGGAGCCTCTGAACGGCCAAATGGGTCATATCTGATGACCATGAAAAGACGACAAACTGCATTTTATTATTATTATTATTATTATTATTATTATTATTATTTACATGTATTGATCGGATTAGTGCATCAGAAGTTATTAACCATTTTAGATCAGTAGATAATTTTGGTTGTTTTTTTTGGTCTTTATGAGTTAATGACAAACCCAAAACATCCATAATATATAAAGATAGTGAACGCTCTTGAAAAGAACACATAAAAAAATATATATATATATTTTGGTGCTCATCTTTGAAAAGCCTGTGTTTGTATGAATTGTCATGACGCTTTATGTAAGTAATATGATCAGCTGATGAGAAAAAGCACTACTCCATGCCCTTTGATGCTATCGCGGACCTTAACATGAATACAAGGCTTGCTTGGAGATCCAAATTGGAAGTTTTATTTTTCTTTTGGCTTAAAACGAAGCAGGTGGATAATCACCGGTGCCCTACAAAAGCCAGCTCTCATTCTCTTTAATGATCAAATTTATGCAGAAACCATTAGCTTCCTATTTTTCTGAAACTCCAACAATTTTGTCACAAGCACCCAGATTTTCAGGATTTCTATTACTGTTGTTAGGTGCTTTTATTACTGAATCTGTACTACAGAAATCCAACTCTTGCCTTCATTACAATTAGGGATGGGAATCGAGAACTGGTTCTTTTTGAGAACCGGTTCCCAGTAGCTTGATTCCTTGGAATTGTTTGCCTGCCTGCTTAACCCTTTCATGCACGAATTATGAGAACCTTCATCAAAAATGTTTTCCTGAGTGTTTTTATTCCTCTTTAGGCCTGAAAAAAAACAATGTGATAGAAAATTTTCTTCTGAAAAATAAATAAAAAATAAATAAATAAAATAAAAATAATTAAACATTTTTTTAAAAAAATACATTAAAAGAAGTAACTAGAAGCACTTGGAGAGCACAGACCTCCGCCAAGGCTGATCAGTGCCCCCCCCCGTGGGCCCCCCCACGCCAAGGAGGTTATGTTTTTGCCAGGGTTTGTTTGTTTGTTTGTTTGTTTGTTTGTTTGTCTGTCCGTTAGTGTGCAACATAACTCAAAAAGTTATGGACAGATTTTGATGAAATTTTCAGGGTTTGTAGGAAATGCGCCCCCCCCGTGGGCCCCCCCCACCCCCGATCCCCACCAAAATTTAATCACTTCTTCCTTATCCCATTTCCAACAAACCCTGAAAATTTCATCCAAATCTGTCCATAACTTTTTGAGTTATGTTGCACACTAACGGACAGACAAACAAACAAACAAACCCTGGCAAAAACATAACCTCCTTGGCAGAGGTAACTAGAAGCACTTGGAGAGTGCAGACCTCCACCAAGGCTGATCAGTGGCCCCCCCACACCAAGGAGGTTATGTTTTTGCCAGGGTTTGTTTGTTTGTCTGTCTGTTTGTCTGTCCGTTAGTGTGCAACATAACTCAAAAAGATATGGACAGATTTTGATGAAATTTTCTGGTCTGCACCCCCCCCCCCCCCCCCGTGGGCCCCCCCACCCCTGATCACCACCAAAATTTAATCATTTCTTCCTTATCCCATTTCCAACAAACCCTGAAAATTTCATCAGAATCTGTCCATGACTTTTTGAGTTATGTTGCACACTAACGGACGGACAGACAAACAAACAAACAGACAAACAAACAAACAAACCCTGGCAAAAACATAACCTCCTTGGCGGAGGTAATAATGACAAAAAAAAAAATCTTATGAACCTATTTTTCATGAAGTTGCAAAAATATCCACTCAGCTGGACACCACACGTTTAATTTTTGACGCACAGAAACATGTATTTACTGATAAATTGTGTGAAAACTGTGGGGAGGGCTTGTGATTCTGGGGGTTTATGCTCAAAAGAGATCTACATAATGTTACCAATTCATGTCAGAAAAGACATGTAGCGTCTTAAAACTTTAATAAAGATATGTGTAAAGACAAAACAAAAACAAAAAAAACAACAAAAAGAACAACAAAATCTATGAATATACAAGAGAACAGCTGTAGAAGAGCTGTCCACTGTGCACGAAAGGGTTAATGATTCTTCTTATCGATTCTGCCTTCGTTGTGCATACGTGATGATGTCACACTAGCGTGGTCCAAAAATTTTTTTTTTAAGATTCTCTGGATTAGAACCCTGCATTTGGTTCCACATCTGGCCAAATTACTTCGGTCCAAATTTTATGCAAATTCATTAATATTTAGAGGTTGCACAAGATGTGAAGATTGCTCCTTATACTACAACATAACTAGCCAAATGAATAAGGCATATTAGAATAATTTTTAATTTTATTCTCAAAATCAAACTGCAACTCGCATAAAAAATGTTACTTAAAACGTCCAGCAACCACTGTTGCTTTATTGAAATTACAAAAAATGTTCCTGTGTTCTTTGACAACTTGGAGCAAGTACTGTTTCTGATCTTCATCTTTTGTTCGGCTACAGTTGAAGTCTTGAATAAGCTCCACCCCTCTTTCAGCAACATCATTGACAACTTTTTTTGGAATACACAGTTTGATCAGCCTTCTGAAAGTCTTCATCATCAGCCCAGTCTTCTGGAGGAATTCTGAAGAATATTTGTGGCAGATCCAAAGTTTCAAAGAAACCCATTGTGCTGGTGGTGACAAAATCCCGGTGGACGGACGTTTCGGACACGGACGTTTCGGCCTTTCGAGGGTTAGGGTTAGGGTTAGGGACTGCAAAAGTGCAGTCCGAAACATCCTACTCCGGAATGTCCTAGGCCGAAACGTCCGTGTCCGAAACGTCCTACATTCCAAAATCCCAGCTCTGCTTCCCTTCATGATCTGCTTGATTAAGGGCATCCCAACACTTTAGTGGAACCTCTGAACCTTCATTTTCCATGGTGTTGTGAACCATCAGCTGCTTCTGCTCTTGTGTCACACTGGAGTCCAAGAATGCCAGGCCAACCAATTCTTCACTCAAGTACCAAAGATGTCGGCAGCCTTACCTAATACATATATTGCTAGATGAAGCACTCAAACCTTTTTTTTTTTTATAGTACTGCTGCTTCTCTTAGCAGGACAGCTCGGCTATGCTGAAAATGCAAAATTAATCCATTTCCAGGAAACTTCCAACAACTTGTGCAACCTCTAAAACATCTCCTTTTTCTTCCATTTCCCCCCTAAATCGTCTTTTGAATACGAAAACCTAATGCAGGGTTCTAATTGAGGTTATCTGAAACTTTATTTTTTACCATGATTGTTGGACCACCCTAATGTCACAGAAATGCTGCATTGTTTTGGTTAGAACATATCCAACATAGCGCTGAGCAGTAGTGGGCCGTCAGGGCCTGCAAGGCCTTCTCTGCTGGCCTAAAAAATATCTGAACTAGAAAAGCACTCTGAGAACGCAGATCTCCGCCAAGGCAGATCAGTGCCCCCCCCCGATCACCACCAAAATTTAATCATTTGTTCCTTGTGCCAGTATCAATATTTCCTGAAATTTTCATCCAAATCTGTCCATAACTTTTTGAAAGATCCGGATCAGTCTTTGCCATTTGATAGAACACCCCATTGTAAATCCCTGAGTCAAATTGCATGAGATTTGCACAATTCCCCCATATTGTGATTTCCACCATAAATATTAGTCCCATATTTATTTGACCTATATTTTAAGATTCCTTGACCATGAAAACATACCATTAGCAACTGGATTCATAATTATATCCTTATTAGTTCAGCAGTTATTCACGAAAATCACATTTCTCGTAATGGCGGTTTTCTTCTGGATCTAGCTCCTTAAGTATTAAAGCTACATGAAATCCGGTGGCATACTCCCGATGCGGAACTGACTGAGCTACACGATGGCGCTTGTCAGAAATTTCTACCTTTAATATTAAAGGCACAGTAGGCCAAAAAGTAAGGGCACCCCCATTTTTTATATAAATTGAGATAAAATCCGCCTTCTAGATCAGATCCGGATCAGCCTTTGAAATGTGATAGAGGACCCCATTGTCAATTCCTGAGTGAAATTTCATGAGTTTTGGTCAATAATTAAGCGAGATATTGGGAAACAAAAATTTTGGCCCCATTTTCCACAATGTTAACGAAAATTTCAAAGTGATCCAGAATCCAGGATTTCTTCCGGATCACCCCCAAAAGTGAATCATTTCTTCCTTATCCCATTTCCAACAAACCCTGAAAATTTCATCAAAATCTGTCCATAACTTTTTGAGTTATGTTGCACACTAACGGACAGAAAAACAAACAAACCCTGGCAAAAACATAACCTCCTTGGCGGAGGTAATAAATCCAAGTGGTCTGTTCGCTTCCTTTCATAGCTTTTCCCCTGGTTGTGCTTCTTCCAGACCTGTATTTTCATACTAAACCATTTACCCAATCACATTTCAGCCATCATTTGTTGCCAGGCAGGGTCAAAGTCAAAGAAATCTGTCTGGAGGCCTTCACAGTCAGTTCTGCAGGCCCTCTAGCACACAGGTGTCAAACATGTGGCCTGGTGGCCAAAACCGGCCCGCCAAAGTTTCCAATCTGGCCCGTGGGATGAATTTGCAAAGTGCCAGTTAGGGCATCAAACTCAAAAATAATATCATAATAACTTAAAAATAATGACAACACCATTTTTTTCTCTTTGATTTAGTGCAAAAAACACCAAATTATGAAAATATTTCCATTAAGAAACTATCCTTTAACAATAAAATGTGAATAACCTGAACAAGTATGAACAACCTGAAATATCTGTAGAAAATTAAGCGCAATTTTTAACTATTTTCTGGCTGTTACTAAATGTTTTGTGCCTTTGTAGATCTGATCTGTAATGCACATGTATAAATGATAAGTCGAGGCATAATATTGATAAAATTGAACTTACATTTCTTAACAAATTTCATTTTTCAGCTTATTCACATCCTTTTGTTAGCATAGTTTCTAAATGTAAATATTGGCAGAATTGCTTTTTTTTTTTTTTTTTGCACTAAAACGATTTTGGAGTTGTCATTATTTATTGCCTACCATGCTATTATTTTACTGGTCCGGCCCACTTCCGATTAAATTGGGCTTAATGTGGCCCCCGGAAGAAAATGAGTTTGACACCCCTGCTCTAGCAAAACATAAGTCTCGATGAAACTGCTGCTTCAACGGTAACGTCAGCATATTCACACCCTTTGATTGGATAGTCAGAGAGCAAAGTAGCCAAAGCTAGCAAACTGCATCTGTCGCAACTTGCACGAACAGAAATATAGTTGTGTAGGTTTCATAGCTGTTTTGTCAAAACACAACAGCTGAAGGAGGAGAAGAAATGGATTCGGTTGCTGATTTATTGTCAAAGCCATGTTCAAGACTGGACATCGTTAAGAAAGGTCGGACAATTCCAAAGCTACCAAGCCGGTCACGACCAGGAAGAGGATTTTTCTGTCACTTTCACTCCGCTAACTACGACCGGTACCCCCAAGATATTTTTCATTTGTTCCATTTTGCTTGAATTAAGCAAAAAAAAAATAAAAAATCTTGTAAAATCTTGAATTAAGTAGGAGTAACAAAACACATACCAGGTCATATAAAGCAGGTCTTTAAAGAAACTATTGATCTTGTTGATTAGATAGAGGTCTCAGAACCTGGTGTAGCAAATATGACACAAATGGGTTTAAAGGGTTAAGTTAATGGACTGAAAAAGTGGCATCCATATGCGTATAATATTTCCTGCTTTGGCACTGAGCACTGGCATTAAAAATGAAGATGAATTAAGAGGTGTGAAACTTAAATTTAGACACATGGATACAAGACTGAACTGGCATCGGTTAAATGGCCAAAAGTTTATAAGAAGCACTCATGGGAATATGAAGAGGAGGTGGCAAAAAGTCCACATATGGACATTTTCTTCTTTTCTATCATGAAAAATAACTGGTAAGAGTTGTACTGAGGTATTAGAGTTTTGGGAGGTAATTGAACAAATCATCTAACTGCATCAGAACGGACCACGCTTTTCACGCGAGAAGTATTTCCATTTAATAACAAGATTTTGAGGAGAACTTTTGAAATGCAAATGTACATCTGGGAGTGAGTAATCTAGTGTTTTCGGAAAGTGGTGGCGTAGTCTACATGACAGCAGAAGAAATAAAGTGTCCTATGACCGTTTTCGATCTAAAAATGTGATTTTTTTTTTTTTTTTACTCATTACACTGGTCAACAACAAATTTACTGTTGAAGTTTTTTGAGCTGATTTAGGATAATTTTGGTGTGCTGAATCCAAAAATCACATTCATTTTGCTCAATCAGGTCAACTTTCTGAACTATGCTACATATTGGCTTTTTAACATTTTTTCTTACATTTATGGGCATTTTCACATCATATGATACAAAATTCTTTCCTATTTCTTGCAATAAACGAGTTCTGAAGATTTGACTTTTGCCAATTTTTGATTAATGTTTTTTTTTTTTTAATATTACAGGTGAATGAAATGGCTTCGACTAGAAGATCTTGCAAAAATAAGCCTGACGTATTCTGCTACGTCTGCGGTGAATACACCATTGTACCTAACAGGAATCCTGTTAGAAAATGATTTTTTTTTTTTCTCTTTAAAACCTATTTTGGGTGAGAGCTATATAAAAAAATCAACAGATAAAGTCACAAAAATGTAATCAATTTTGTGAGATCAAATTTTTCGAAATCAAATTAGCAAAAAAAAAAAACCTGACCTGATTGAGAAAAACAGATGTCATTTTTGGATTTAGCGGTGCAAAATGGTCCTAATTCAGTTGAAAAAACCTAGACAACTTGCAAAAAACATTTTTTTTTGTAACCCAGTGTTATCCACGTAGCCATCACTAATACAAACTGTATCAGTGTTTTATTGGGAATTAAAGCTATACCGTATGATGTGGCATTTTTACACTTTTCTTTTGTCATCTTAAAATGCTCCTAATAAGTGTGTATCAAACTAAAATGTAAAAGAAATCCGCCAGGTATTGAAACTCAAAAATGTTTAATTCTCATATATTTCTAATAAAAGTCTGACCAATCATTTTAGTCGGTCCGAATAAAATAATTGGCCGAACCTGACTGAACCTCCTGTCAATCATCCATTACGGCCGTCCAGCATCCGATCCATTATCGCCGTCTCACATCCGATATGTGTCCCTCTGACTCTGACGCTTCACTTGCGCTGCTTCTCCTGTCACTGACCACAGTCTACTGTCTAGGATGTGTTTGGATAGAACTGACATGCACATGTGGAAGGGAAAAAACGGATTTATGAACAGAAACGACAACTGAGGGGCACAAACGGGAGTCTGATGAATGAAGGATGGAGATAACTAAGACATTTTGTTTGTTTCAGTTTTACAGTGAGTCTTAAGTAAAAGCTTTGGAGAGAAGTTTTCGGCGTCCGGCTTTTCTTGGGAAACCCGTTGTCTCTCTGCTGAGCTAGTCGCTACATACAATAGACATATAATACACATACAAGCAGGGGCACAATACAATTATTAAAAAAAAAAAAAAATCATTTTGAGCTACAATTTTTCCTTTATATATATATATATATATATATATATATATATATATATATATATATATATACATGTTTTATTTTGTACTGAAATGGTGTTTTTTGTTTGTTTTTTCAAAAAATAATTTAACAGATTTTATTTTTGTACAAAAATTTTTATACTGTTTTACAGATTTTTTTTTTTTTTTTTTTTGTACTAGAATTTGTACAGAAAAATAATTTCCAACAGTTTCAGATTTGAAATCTGAAAATGTATTAAAAAAAAAAAAAAAACAGCTTTGTAGTATAATGGGGCAACATGGTTTGAACTGGCTTCTACTATCTTCTTTTCTGATTGTTCTGTTTGTTTCATGATTTTTTTTTTTTTTTTCTTCATTTTGTACTTGATTTTTTTTTTCCCATTATTTGTATATAGATTTGTATTACTTCACACTAAAATTTTCCTCCCATAATTTTATATATAGATTTGTTTTTTGTTGTACGAGAATTTCTCAGTAATTTTATTAAAACTTTATTATTTTGTACAGAAATGTTCAAATATTTTTTACATTATTTTTTACTAGAATTTGTACATACAAATAATTTCCAAATGTTGAAATTGCACTCAGAGTGTTCATGTGCATGATGGTGTCCAACTGTTCAGGAGAACATTCTTTTTCAAGACGTTGTTTCAACGTTGTAGAAGATGATGGTGTTTCTACGGTAACTACGGAGCCTCTGAGCGTCCAAATGGGTCATATCTGATGACTATGAAAAAATGACAAACTGCATTTTACACCAATTATTTACACGTATTGATAGGATTAGTAGCTTAAGAGGTATTAAACATTTTGGATCAGTTGATGCTTTTGGCTCCTAGCGGCTGTTTGGGTTAACACCAGTTTTAACAAAGCCAGTATAATTGATTGAATCGATTGGATAATGGGAACAAATAAGATTACAATGACATCATTGTTGGTGAAAAAGTTTTGGATGATGTCAAGATTTGCAGTAAAGAACAGGTCTAAAGGAGCCTTAGCCTCAGTGTTGTTTCAATCTCCCATTTTGCCCACTCCACGGCGTTGGGAGATGGGTAAGTGGGGAGTAAATTTCAACAGATTCGGATCCAATAGAGACTTTGCAGTGTTATTTTCAATCAGACTCCCCTGATGCAGTGCCAGCCCTCCACATTAACCCTCCCTCCCTGTTCTCCTGACCCTTTCCATACCTCCAGCCCTCCATCTCCTCATCCCGCTCTCAACCCCAGCTTGCCTCCAAGGGATCAATTGTACAACAAATTCAATGAATTCTTTGGCAGGGGCTGTATTTCCTCTGAGAACGCCGGTTGCTCTTGAGCGTTGAGTGAAAAGGCGATGGGAAAGAAAAGGTGGCGAGAAACAAGTGAGTGAGAAGGGAAGGAAATTGGGGTGGTGGTGGTGGGGGGGTTTGCGATAATGAGAGAGGATGAGTTGGGAAAGTGCACCTTAGAGGCTGTTGCATATTTAGCACCAGGTTTGATGAGGCTTGGCGTAGAGAGGTGTTGCGTCGTGGCGACTAAATGAAAGGAGCCAGGCGGAAATGAAAGAGGGCAAAGGATAAGATCAGGAAATACAATAAGGAGCTGTCTTGTAAACACGCCTTGATGCCAAAAACTGATAATAAAAAGGAACAGGCTGATGAAGCAGTACTTTTATTTTGCTTGACAGAGAGGTGTGTCCAGGTCGTTATCTTTTGGGATTGGTTTAGAAAGCGTTTCTGGCATTACGCTGACACCGACATTATTTGTTTGAGCAACTAAATAACTCTTTGTAGTTTTGCGATGTTTTCCTGCATCATCTCCTGCCTCCTTTTTTTTTTTTTTCATCATCTCTTAAAGTAAAACTGAAGAGAATAGAACAGGCATGTCCAAAGTCCGGCCCGGGGGCCAATCACGGCCCGCGGTCAGATTTTATACGGCCAACAGCTTCGGTTTTAGAATGTATTATTTATGGCCCGCTTGGACTGTTGAACCGAGTACATGAATCATAAAAGGTTCCAAATGCAGTTTCTCCTTTCACCTCATGGTGGCAGCACCACTAACTCTGTGACTTTGCCGTGAACCCTTTTCGCTAATTTCTAACCACGGCGCCTGAAAATAAAAAAACGAAAGTTGACAGTGAGGGCCGCCGCTTCCAGCAGAGATGGGAATTACAATTTTTTTTTCACTGAAAATCGAGGTGATTGTGTTTGCCTAATTTGTCAACAGACTGTTGCGTTGTTCAAGGAATTCAATGTAAAGAGACGATAGCAGACAAAACATGCTAACGCATACAACAAGCTAGCAGGGAGTGAGCGTTCCGAAAAAGTGAAGCAAATTCAAGCTGCTTTAAACTCATAACAGTGACTCTTCATGTGAACCTGGGAGTTCAATGAATTCACCACCAGGGCAGGATACCAAGTTGCCAGGTTAGTTGCCTATAACTGCTGGTGTTATGTACTTGTAGATGTGACACAAAATATTACTTTCTGAATGATTTTGTGAAAGACAAGAGTAAGAGTCATATGTTTTCATCTTAAATATTAACAGACTTTGCATTACTGAGTAATATATGAGTAATGATTACTCATATAAGTCATGTTTAAAATGAATGTGGGGTTAAGATTTTTATCAACTTGGACGTTTAAGATACTCCACACAGTTTGTTCTATGTTATCTGACTCCAGATGTGAAAGGAAGGCAGAATTTTTTTTTTTTTTTTTTTTTAATTTGTTCACACCTGAGTGGCTTAGATTTGGTTACATTGCCATTTAAAAAAATGATATTTTGACGATGAAAATGAATGAATGAAGGAATGAATGTTTATTTCAGTTAAATACAAAATACAAAACATATACATATTAAAAAAAAAAAAACAACAACAACAACAAAACACATACATATTAAAAACAAGCAAACATAAAATTAACACATTTTGTGGAAGAAGCTGAAGCCGGAGGCTTATTTCTGCTTCTCCTATTCACATCCTTAATTCACGTCTACACCCGTAGTTGCAGCAGGTAAATACTTAAACACAAATTATACTACATTCAGTGTTATTAATCATTTTGTAATCATATTACTTTCATAGCCCTTCAGAATTTGACAAATTAAAGTCTTTTTGAAACTCAACAGTGAGCTACACAATTTCACTTCATCCTTCAGTTCGTTCCATAGCTTGACACCAATAACTGAAACACTGTGATATTTAACGTTTGTTCTTACTTTACATGTTTCAAACACAAACGTCCCTCTTAAATGATAATGTCCTTCTCTTAACTTAAAAATTTTCTGAATACAAAAAGGAAGGTTTTTACTTTTAACGCGAAACCTAAATTCCATTGTTTTTAAATATACAATGTCAAGAAATTTTAGTAAACCAGATTCTACAAAACGTGGATTACTTGATTGGAGATAACCAGCTTTGTTTATGACTCTAATAGCTTTTTTTTGGAGTTTAATTATCGGGTCTATATTAGTTTTATACACATTGCCCCATATTTCCACACAGTACGACATATATGGCATTACAAGTGAACAGTACAACATATGCAAACATTTTTTGCTTAACAAGTCGCGAGTTTTATAAAGAATCGCAACAGCCTTGGACATTTTGCGTTTGATATATTCTAAAAATAATAAAAAATAAAGTTCTTTTTAAAATTATCGCTTTTATATGTAATTTTTACTGTTTAAAAAATGTCCGAAGGGACCACTGGCCCCTGGCAATGTCCACATTATCAGATCTGGCCCTCTTTAAAAAAAAAGTTTGGACACCCCTGGAATAGAACATACAATGAATTCAAGGAGAGACCGAGTACTTGATATTCAGCACAAAGATCCCTCTGAGCCTCGCAAAAAAAAAAAAAAAAAAAAAAAATACAAGCTAATAACATTCATAATAAGAAGAATATGTAAGTAAAGATTTAGCATTATAATTGATTTTATTCATGCATTCCGTAAAAGGCCATCATAACAGTTAATTAGCTTTAGTCGGTCTTATACATTATGTATCTTTACCAATATAGAACAAAAGAACACAGCGCGTTTCAAAATATCCAAATGCTTAACAGTGGTACAAGGGGTAATTATACATGCATGTGTGTGAACTTCTTCTTTTGAAATTACGATATGCATGAACTTTCTTTCCCTCGAGGCACTAGCAATATGGCAGGGCACAGTAAATGGACGAAGCACACCGCGTATACCAAAAGATGTTCCAGCACACTAATGAGTGGAGCGATCACTGTAACCCTTTGACGCAACAGAAAGAGTCTTTAGATCAAGTACGCGACTTCAGAAAGATTGTTCTAACTGCATGTGTTTAATATGCAGTGTGTATCTATCTAAATGCATTATATGCAGATTGCAGATTCTATAAACCCATGAGTGTGTTTTACATTCACAAACAAAAGAAGGAGATTAAAGGAACATTCGGGATGTCAGGAGAATGCAAACCCCCCCCCCCCCCCCCCCCGCCCCCACCCCCCCAACCCAAATCTCAGTTTGAAGACTAAACGCTCGGACAGATATGTGATCAGATTAGCAATGAGGGTTTGAGCTCGTTTAATCTGAATCTGAAAGTGTTGCTGCTTTAACCCTCCGGTATCCGGGTGCACTTTTTAGGCACACTTTGCACTTTGTGTTAAAAAACTTAATATTATTTTTCATAATTTAAATAAGGTTAGAATTCAAAAGTTGTTCATTTGTGCATGATCTTTAAAATTCTGGCCATCAACTAAAATGTGCACATTGTAAACAAAAGACAATTACAAGACTAGCATCTGTCTCCCAAGTGTGCCTAAAACGCACTATTTCTTCCATTCTGTTTATGATACTGTTTATGATCCGTAAACCATTAAAGCATAAATCCTGCTTTTACTGATATCTGGGCTTCATTTGAGAGGTGAGGGTCTAAATTAATTTATTAACGTTGTTAATGTTGCTGTTAATCATTGACATATGCCTGGCTGCAAAAATCAAATAATACGTAATCCAATTTTTATGTAGTATTTTGAAAAAAAAAAAAAAAATCATATTTTGTGTTTTTTGCATCAAAAAATATAGTGACATCATGATGAAAAGAGATCGTTTTAAAGGGTTAAAAAATCTAAAATGAATGATTATTTGATATGTATGATTAGGGCTGACCTTGATTTAAAAAAATAAAATAAATTAGAGCAGAAAAATAAATCAATATATAATATTTAATAGTTTGATTATAGGTGTGCATTTTACGCACACATGGTGACAGATGCTAGTATTTTTGAACATTTGACCTAGCGCCAAAAATAATAATGCAAATTAACCGACGTTGGAGTTAATCATTGACATATGCCAGGATGAAAAAATCTAATAATATGTGATCCACTTTTTATGTAGTATATTGAAAAAAAATAATTTTTTGTGTTTTTTTTTGTCAAAAAAAAAAGGTTTGTTTACATTGCAAACACGGCATTTAAAGGGTTAAAAAATGTGACAGTTATTGAGTATTTGGTATTTTTATTTACGGCTCAAGTTGATGAAATAGAAAAAAGTGTAAAAGAATTAAAAACAAACTGTACGAAAATTCTTTTGACATTATTCCACAAGTGTGCCAAAAAGGCACACCTGGTGCTTAGTAAGGGCCTCGCTGGACAGGATACCGGAGGGTTAATGATGAAAAGTGTACATTCAAGAGGAGACGAGTTGGAAAGGAGCGTTCTGTAAAATATTGAAAACCAGGTTATTCGCATCAAGACCAATCCGTGTATCTTTCGTTTTTTTCATAGTCAATTGAGAATCCATAATCGGAAAATGAAAAAAATGACTTATTTCATGACACTGGTCACATTGTTTGTTTTTTCATTCAATATTTTCATTCTGTAATTTTACTTTTTGCACTAAAACACACAAAAAATTGTAATTGGGTGTTTCTACACTCAAAGAAATGGAAAACCCATGTAGTAATCCTTATGCAATGTATTTATGTTGAAAATATTTAATAAATTCATTTTTAGTGAAAAAAACAACAGAGTTACATTACATTTAAATAATAATACAAGTCTTGGGAATATTCAATACTGTTTAATACAATTTAGTCAACGCAGTCACTTAAAAAATGAAGTTTGTCCCAAAGCGTTTGCCATCCACCTGACACATGCGCACTGCTCAGCAGCCATTTCTGCACGATCATCACCTGTCTGCAAGGCCTGTTGTGGCGTGTGCTCCTGTGATTTTTTGTCGATTTTCAGAGACATGCAGACATACACAGACACATGCAGACATACACAGACACATGCAGACATACACAGACACATGCAGACATACACATGCAGACATACACAGACACATGCAGACATACACATGCAGACATACACAGACACATGCAGACATACACAGACACATGCAGACATACACAGACACATGCAGACATACACAGACACATGCAGACATACACAGACACATGCAGACATACACAGACACATGCAGACATACACATGCAGACATACACAGACACATGCAGACATACACATGCAGACATACACAGAAACATTGCAGACAGACACAGACACATGCAGACATACACATGCAGACATACACATACACATGCAGACATACACAGACACATGCAGACATACACAGACACATGCAGACATACACATGCAGACATACACAGACACATGCAGACATACACAGACACATGCAGACACACTCAAAGCACTCGGGACCTGTGTTTGGCACATTTGGCACATGCCACTTTCTTGCCTGTTTTTTGAATTTGATTTAAATAAATAAAACATGAGTAACGTAAATTGACATGCATGGTATTTATTGAGGTCCTCCAATGTTTATTAACACTTTCAGTGCCATGGGCCGATTAAATCGGCTTTACGAAAACAACCTGTAAAGTGCCACGGGCCGATCAGATCGGCTTTGGAGAACACGCCACATTTGTGTACAAACAAACCATCCACCCCCATTTCTTTCTCACATTTCGATGACGTTCTTTCTGTGTCCCCCTTTTGAGACCAAGCAGACGGGAATTTGAGGTCACGCGACCGAATAATATTTTTATATCTTTTTAATGTTTCTTATTCTCCGGTGTTTCATCAGAGGGAGCCCTCCATGCCGGGGGGCGGCTGTGGACTCCGGGGGCTGTGGCGCCTTCTCTCACTGGGGTCCGCTCCTTTCTGGTGGGTGGGGGTCCCAGTTGGCCCTCTCCCACTAGTTGGGATGCGGGGCTGTGTTGCTGGTGCCTGGTCGCCGGGGTCGGCGGCTGCCTCCTGGTGCGGATGGCTCCCTGAGACAGCGCCTCCTAAACTGATGTTTTACTTTTACTTGTACATTTTTGTTCTGGTCTACCCGTGCTCAGTCAGTCTTCTTAAGTATGTGTGAGCTTGTGGGTTTGCACGTATATGTGTGTGTGTGTGTGTGTGTGTGTGTGTGTGTGTGTGCGGGTGAGTGGGTGGGTGTGGGTGGGGGGGGCGGGGTACTGATTTTTAAACTGATATGTAAAGCACTTTGTGCTGCAGTTTTTAATGTATGAAAAGTGCTATATAAATAAAGATTATTATTATTATTATTATTATTATTATTATTATTATTATTATTATTATGAATTATGCAAATTACGATCAATAATGAATCGGCTGCGGTCCGGTGCGTTTTGAATCTAATCAGCAATCGGTCGGATGTTACCGAGCGGTTTCCTGCAGGATTCTTCAAATATTATAAAAACGACGCGAAATACTGAAAAACGGCCAAATTCTGTGGCACTTTTAAGGCTTATTAGCCCCTTAACTGTTTGGCACCGAAAGAGTTAAATTCAACACAATGATGATTAATACCATAAATTCAATGTAATGTTTAATAAATTCCAAATAATGATGTTTAGTAAATTAAACATAATGATATTTGGTAAATTCAATGTGTTTAATAAATTCAACATAATGTGGCATGTTTGCTGCAGTGCATTATGGGTAGTGGGTACTATGCTGTAAATGTGTTATTTTTATGCTCAAGAATTCAGCGGGGTTGTTGTGTTAGTACTAGTTTTGACTTAATATGTGTATGGCAATGCTTATTGGACTTTTTGTTTATTTTTTCTGTATTTTTGTAATTTGTTAAGTTGCACCCTGAGTGAGAGCCATTGGCAGAGCAATGGCTATCCTGTTGTGATTATCCTAAACTGGGTTTTTCTGCCTGTCAAATTAAAAGCACAATTTGTGCTCGCACTTGACACTCAGCTAACTTCTTGTCAAACATCCACCTACACTACAATAATGATGTTTAGGCAAGTAAACTTAACAGCATGTAGTAAATTCAGTGCGCTTAATGAATTCAACATAATAATATTTAGTAAATTAAACATAATGATATTTGGTAAATTCAGTGTGTTTAATAAATTGAACATAATGATGTTTAGTAAATTTAACATAACGACATTTAGTAAATTCAACATGTTTATTAAATTCAGTGAAATGATATATAGTAAATTCAATGTGTTTAATTGAGTCAATGTAATGATGTATACTAAATTAAACATAACAATATTGAGTAAATTCAACATGTTTAATAAATTCAACTTAACTGTGTGATGTAGCACTTAATTAAGACGGTTTCCTGAAATTTAGTCATCTAGTATTTTTAAAATTTAAATAAAAAAGTTTCGTGGGATCCGGTTGACGTTATGTTATTATTTAAATCCAATGTTCTGTTTTTTGAGTGTATGAAACTGGGTTTATTTTGGTACCTGGTATTTTTCCAGCTTTTTTAGACCCAATAATAAAAGAGAAATTCAAACGTATTTCCCTCCAGGATGTACCTAATGATGACCTCAGGTAAATGGCACAAAAAAAAAAAAAAAAATTATATTCTTGCTATGAACAATCCCAAAATTAATGAATTTTATTAAATACTGGGGCCAAAAAATAGGACCAAATCAGGACAGGAAAAGCTACCTAGGTGTCAGCGCATTTGATCTTGAACACATGGCTTGAAATACCACTATAAATAAAGAAAATGTGTTAAATTGATGATCCTAGTGTTTTTTTGTTTTTTTTTTTTTTAATCCAGACATGTGGGTTTTTCATGAATCTTAGTCTCATTCCAGGTTTTTGTATGTAACCATCGTGTCCACTTCCATTACACGCAGAACATGCCCAATTAAACACACATAATTGCGGGTGATTTTGCAACAGAGATCATTTTTGTGAAACACTCTGCCTTGCATAACACTGGTCAACAACAAATGTATTGTTTAAGTTTTCTGAGCTGATTTAGGATAATTTTGGTGTGCTGAATCCAAAAAAATATATACATTAATTTTGCTCAATCAGGTCAGCTTTCTGAACTATGCTACATATTGGCTTTTTAACATTTTTGCTTACATTTATGGGCATTTTCACATCATATGATACAAAATTATTTCATATTTCTTGCAATAAACGAGTTCTGAAGATTTTATTTTTGCCAATTTATGATTAATGTTTTTTTTTAATATGACAGGTGAATGAAATGGCTTCGACTAGAAGATCTTGCAAAAATAAGCCTGACGTATTCTGCTACATCTGCGGTGAATGGGATGAATTTGTGAAATGCAAAAATTACACTAAAATATTAACAATCCTTTTAGTTCAGGTTCCACATTCAGACCAATTCAATCTCAAGTGGGTCAGACCAGTAAAATACTATCATAATAACATAGAAATAATGACAACAACAAATTGTTGTCTTTGTAAATGTAATATTTTCATGTATTTACACTAAAACAAAATATAATTTTGCAAAAAATCTGAATAACCTGAACAAATATGAACAACCTGAAATGTCTTAAGAGAAGTAAGTACAATTTTAACAATATTCTGCCTGTTATTGAATGTTTTGTGTGTTTGTAGATCCACTGTGATCTGTAAGTTCTAATGTACATGTGTAAATGATAAACTGAGGCAGAATATTGTTAAAATTACACTTATTGTTTCAGTTTGTTCATGTTATTCACATCTTTTGAAAGAATAGTTTTTAGATGTAAACCTTAACATAATGCAAATTTGTTTTTTTCGCTCTAAAACATAGAGGAAAGTTTGGAGTTGACATTATTTATACATTATTATGTTATTATTTTACTGGTTCGGCCCACTGCAGATCAAATTTAGCTGAATATGGCCCCTGAACTAAATGAGTTTGACACCCCTGGACTAGAAGATCTTGCAAAAATAAACCTGACGTATTCTGCTACATCTGCGGTGAATACACCATTGTACCTAACAGGAATCAAGTCACAAGTTTCATAAAGTGTGCTTGTGAAAATGATTTTTTTTTCTCTTAAAACCTATTTTGGGTGAGAACTATATATAAAAAAAAAAAAATCAACTGATAAAGTCACAAAAATGGAATCAATTTTGTGAGAAGATCAAATTTTTCAAAATCAAATTAGCAAAAAAAACCTGACCTGATTGAGAAAAACAGATGTCATTTTTGGATTTAGCATTTCGCAAAATGGTCCGAATTCAGTTGAAAAAAACCTAGACAACTTGCAAAAAACATTTTTTTGTAACCCAGTGTTATTTATGTACAAATCAAAAATCAAAAAAAACGAGTTGTTTTTCATTCCCGCGACCTCTTTCTTTCGGTTATTACCCAGAGCTCATGCCCATAGGTGAGGGTCTGGAACGTCGATCGACCGATATATCGAGAGTTTCGCCTTTTGGCTTAGCTCCCTCTTCACCACAACGGATCACTGCAGATGCCGCCCCAATCCATTTGTCGACCTCCCGCTCCGTCCTACACTGTAAGACCGAATAGTTGAGTTTACTTTAAAAATCTCAGGTAACTTGTTGCCTTAAAAAATTTAAGTAATGAGTAATGAAAATTTGAGTGTATTAAACTTAAATACTTGATTTGAATGGAATTGCTATTTTAAGTACAACAAACTAAATGCCAGGTTAATTTAACTTATATTTTGTTGCTTGAACAATCATTAGACTTGTGAAAAAATGTAAAAATATAAAATAATCAAAAAAAAAAAAAAAAAAAAAAAGAATAATTGTTATACTTAATATCAGTTAATTGTACTCAATTCCAAGTTGCTTTACATTACAATCCTTTGCAATAAGAAGTGTTTTGCGTAATATTCATCTTGACATTTTGTTACACAGATGGAAGTTCGGTCAATGTCATTTACCAGTAAAATAAACTACTTAAATTTGATAAGGTATTAAATGAAATGAACAGTAAAGCCATTGTTCTTCCTATGGCTGTCACTCATGGTGCAGCTCTACAAAAATACCAAAACAAACACAAAAAAGCTAATAAACACTGACATACACACATTAAGTCCAAATTAACACTAACACCACAACCCCGCTGAACCCCTGCACAGAAAAAGTACATATTTTCAACAACATGCCCAATACCCACAATGCAATGCACAGATAAAAAAGGTGTGGTCATGACTAAACTAGTGATTTAAATCCATTCAACTTCAACTTTCACCTACATCTACAAATTAGTAGAATCTATTTAACATTTTATAGTAATGGAATAAAACTTAAATAATTTAAGTAAAATGTAATTAAAGCATTTTTTACCTCCGCCAAGGAGGTTATGTTTTTGCCAGGGTTTGTTTGTCTGTCCGTTAGTGTGCAACATAACTCAAAAAGTTATGGACAGATTTTGATGAAATTTTCAGGGTTTGTTGGAAATGGGATAAGGAAGAAATGATTCACTTTTGGGGGTGATCCGGAAAAAATCCTAGATTCTGGATCACTTTGAAATTTTCGTTAACATTGTGGTAAATGGGGCCAAAATTTCCCAATATCTCGCTTAATTATTGACCAAAAACTCATGAAATTTCACTCAGGAATTGACAATGGGGTCCTCTATCACATTTCAAAGGCTGATCCGGATCTGATCCAGAAGGCGGATTTTATCTCAATTATATAAAAAATGGGGGTGCCCTTACTTTTTGGCCTACTGTGCCTTTAATATTAAAGGTAAAATTTCTGACAAGCGCCATCGTGTAGCTCAGTCAGTTCCGCATCGGGAGTATGCCACCGGATTTCATGTAGCTTTAATACTTAAGGAGCTAGATCCAGAAGAAAACCGCCATTACGAGAAATGTGATTTTCGTGAATAACTACTAAACTAATAAGGATATAATTATGAATCCAGTTGCTAATGGTATGTTTTTTATGGTCAAGGAATCTTAAAATATAGGTCAAATAAATATGGGACTAATATTTATGGTGGAAATCACAATATGGGGGAATTGGGCAAATCTCATGCAATTTGACTCAGGGATTTACAATGGGGTGTTCTATCAAATGGCAAAGACTGATCCAGATCTTATCCAGATTGTGGATTTATCACAATTATATAAGTGTTCTATCAAATCGCAAAGACTGATCCGGATCTTTTAAAAAATAAATGTAGGATTTGTATCACTGATTATGTGGGGAATTTTTGCGCTTGGTGGAGGTCTGCGCTCATCCGAGTGCTTTTCTAGTTGTAATACAACTTCCGGGCTTACAGCGTACCCTGACTCGTGAATAAGATCGTCCGGTCAAGCTCCCGAAATGAGTGTCCTTCACACTGTGACCGGGCTCAGCCTTAGAAATAGGGCGAGGAGTTCGGACGTCCGGGAGGGACTCGGGGTAGAGCCGCTGCTCCTCCATGTTGAGAGGAGCCAACTGAGGTGGTTCGGACATCTAGTGAGGATGCCTCCTGGACGCCTCCTTGGGGAGGTGTCCATCAGGGAGGAGACCTTGGGACCAACCCAGAACACAGGACACGCTGGAGGGATTACAGGGTGGGGAAGAAAATTTACAATATTTTGAGGCAGGGATTGAAAGACAGTGTATGACCAATTAGTTTATTGAAAGTCATGAGAATTTATTTGCCACAAGAAAATGTACATAATAGAAAATGTTTTTATTCTATGTGTCCTCCTTCTTTCTCAATAACTGCCTTCACACGCTTCCTCAAATATTCAGGTGACAACTTCTCCCATTCTTCTTTAATAGTATCTTCCAGACTTTCTGGTAATAGTTTTGCTCATAGTCATTCTCTTCTTTCCATTCTAAACAGTCTTTATGGACACTCCAACTATTTTTGAAATCTCCTTTGGTGTGACGAGTGCATTCAGCAAATCACACACTCTTTGACGTTTGCTTTCCTGATTACTCATATGGGCAAAAGTTTCTGAAAGGGTATGGATAATAGTGTTAGGTATGATTATGACATCAATATATGTTTGGTTTCAAAACAATTGACGTAGTGCCTGCTGAGAAAAAACAACTAAATGTTCATTGTAAATTTTGCTTCCCCACCCTGTATATCTCTCGACTGGCCTAGGAACGTCTCCGGGGAAGGACTTACAGATCAGTTACTTTTACAGATCCCTGATCCAGCTAAAATGTTGATATCAGGGCTGATATCCGATCTTACTATCGGATCGATGCAACCTTATTCCATAGCAATGAAGCTCTTTATACCCATCGTAACTACAAGGTTTTTAGGAGTTTCAGTTGCAGAATGTAATTTTTAACGAGCTAAAATGTTGATACTACAGTTGCATTAGTAGTACTGATAAAACAGTACGAAAAAAACAAGATAGTTGGGATTTTTGGGATTTGTGTCAACTGTTTATGATTTAGATGGTTTTAGCGGGGTGTGATTGCCGAAATGGGATTCATAATTATGTTTTTATAAGAGTATAATCATGTGAAATGGGAATTGTTGTTTTTGTTGACCTAAAATGAGTCATTTTTATCCCCAGAGAGTCTGCCATGTTGCACCACCAGGTTTCTGCAGCTTCTAATGCTATTATTCTTTCTTTTCTCTTTTTTTTAATAGCTAGTGGTATCAGGCATTACTGTCACTGACTATGTTTTAGTATCTCCTTAACTAACAAGGGACCTGGATAATTTTAGTGGCCACTGTAGGTGAGGGTTAGCTTTAACGTCGAAATAGATGAGCTGCAGCCCATAAACAGAAAAAAAAAAAAAAAAAAAAATTCCACTGACAGGATCCTCTCAACTTGCCTTGTTGTTTTTTTTTTTTTTTTTGTTTGTTTGTTTTTTTTTGTATCAAATACTATTTCTGGTATCACTTTTGCTGAGGTTCCAAGTGGGCCAAAGTGAGACTAAACATGATGTCAAATAATGCAAGAACAGCTTCAGTTGGTCCACATAAGTCATCATGTAGGGCTACTCGATTATAGAAAAAAAAAAAAAAAAATCACGATTATTTTAGCAATAATTGAAATCACGATTATTAAAAACGATTATTTGTTAACCTTAAAGTTGTTTATTTTTTTTTCTTGCAAAACAATGTAAGATATACTCTTTAAATATAAATAAAGCTTTTAACCATTAAAACAAAGTATGTTCACTTTTGTACGAAACCAAAAAATCTTTGAATGCAAATAAGTGTACTGTAAATTCAAGTATGTTTCCTTTTGGAAATAAATAGTGGACTGGAATTAAACTGCTCTAGACTTGCCATAGAACTGGAGCAATAAAAAAAAAAAAAAACCTCACGTAAAGTGCAAATTATAAATTCAAGTATGTTCAATGTAGCATGAAACATAGTAAATTCAGTGACGTGCCGTGAGGTTTCAGTTAGGTTAATACGGGAGTTGCAGCGTTAAGAGATTCGGAGACTGAAGATTGCATTGTGGACGAAGTTGTAGATGGAGTTTTTTTTATGTGTTTTAGTTTTTCATAAGATTATGATAAAACTTTATGGTTAAACTTTAGATGGTTACAAAGGTTTGTTGTGTTACCAGTCCGTGCGGACACAACTACGAAACACTTTTTGCACGTGATGTGTTTTTGCTCTTCGTCTTCTTCATCAAACCCAAAGTGATTCCATACAATTGAATTTGACTTGCCTTTTTTGTTTACCAAGCACTTCTGCTGCGATTCTCCTGCCATTTTTCCAGACCGCTAGGTGCAACTTTCCTCCTGGGGTGGACCTGCCGGCTAGCAGGCAGCTGTAGCTTAGAGGGGGGCGGGGCAGAGCAGCGCATGGGAGCTTGCGTGCGTGTGAATTAAACAACTCAAAATTAATAATCGTTTTTTCTCAATTACATAATTTTTGGAATCGTTGCGTGTAATAATCGAAATCGTAATTGAATTACGATTAATTGCACAGCCCTATCATCATGTTGCAACCAATGCTAACTAGCAGGAAATGAAAAACTGACCACAGATATAAAGTCTAAACAACTACAGTCTATTATTCCTTGAAAATCTTAATGCCACATAAATGCTAATCTTCGACATGTCTAAGACTACATTCAGACTGCAGGTAAATGTGGCCCAAATGCGATTTCTTTGCCCATATGTGACTTGTATCCGATTTGTTAAAGACAGTCTGAACAGCACAAATCTGATTTTTTCAAATCCGACCCAGGTGACTTTTATATGTGGTCCTAAATCTGATATCTGATATTTTGCAATGTGACTTGTGTTTGAACGGCCAGGTCGCATTTATCCGACCTTTACATCATTGTCGCAATTCTGTGCCCCAGGAGGAGGAGCGGCGGGAAAAACATATTTCCATAAACACAGAAAAAAAATACGTCAGGATCTTTTTTGCGCATACGGGTCAAGGTTATAATAGTTTTGGATTTTTCATTTTACTTTAGTTTTATTTACTTTTGACATTTTTTTCCTCTAATTTAGTTACTTTTAATTAGTTTTTAGAGCAGGTTTGCTAGTTTTTATTAGTTTTCGTTCTTTTCTAAATGCTTAGTTTTAGTTTAGTTTTAGTTTCTTTATATCTTTTCTCTTCTTCTCTGTCGTTGTATTCAAATAAATCCCAGACTGGACTCTGCTGCTTTCTCCCAGCTTTAGTCTCCATGTTTCCAGGTAGAGCGGGGACCAGAAGACGACTAAACAAGTGACGAGAAGTGACGGACCGTTAAATATCATACGGCACCACCAGCTAAAATTACTTGAGGGAAATAAATCGATTTTATATCAATCCGACATTGACAAAGACGAAAACAAAGGAAATTTTATCCAGAATTTTTATACGTTTTAGTTTTGTAAACACACAATACAGTTTCATTTAGTTATCATTTTTTTCTTTTAATTATAGTTTTTATTTATTTCAGTTAACGAAAATGTTTTTACAATTCTAGTTTTCGACATTTCGTTAGTTTTCGTTAACGATAATAACCTTGATACGGGTCACTTCAGGGTCATATTCAGTTCACACTCAAAATTGATAGAAGACACATTTACTGTGTAATATGAACGAGCACACCAAAAACAAAAAAAAATAGGATTTCACCAAAAAATTTGAATTGTGCATTAAGACCTGCTGTCTGAACGTAGTCTAAAACTCTGAAGTAAATCACTGTCACATCCCTGAACTATGGATTCTGGGTTGTTTTTTTAATAAAACAACTGGCATCACATATTCACACTGGCATTTAAAGGGTGAAAATCCTGAAACCTATTGAACCTTTGGTAGTTTTGAGCAGAGTTGAAGTATACTTCAACTCCGGAATTTGTATTTACTAAAATGCTTTAATTACAATGCACTTAAATGATTTAACTTTTATGATGTTACTATAAAATGTTCAGTATATTCTACTAATTTGTGGACATAGTTGAAAGTATGAAAAAGTTGAAATTGAATGGAATTAAATCACTAAGTTTTAGTCATGACCACACCTTTTTATCTTTGCTTTGCATTGTGGGTATTGGGCATGTTGTTGAAAATGTGTTATTTTTCTGTGCAGGGGTTCAGCGGGGTTGTGGTGTTAGTGTTAATTTGGATTTAATGTGTGTATGGCAGTGTTTATTGGCCTTTTTGTGTTTGTTTTTGTATTTTTGTAGAGCTGCACCATAAGACAGAGCCATAGGAAGAACAACAGGTTTCCTGTTCATCTAAAACTGTTGTTGTACAATGACAATTTTAATGTCTTGTCAAATTAAAAGCACTTCCTGTACTGGCAATTGTCATTGAACTAACTTCCACTCATGCTACAACAAATTAAGTTGAATAATTTCATAACTATACTGGACAGGACTAGGAGTTTGACTTTGATTATCTTAAAAAAAAGTTGTTTCATCAATGATAAATTAATCTGGCTGCAATTGAGAAAATTAATCAGTGTAACCTAAAATGCTGAGTTGAATGGTTGGATAGTGGGGTTGATTTTACAACAGATTTAAAGTACAAATAACTTGTCTTTTAGTGTTTTCTACTTAATAGTTTAAGTTCAATACTTTTAACATCAAAGTTGAACCTACTTAAACCAAGTGATTAGTCGATCATTACTCAAATCATTTAAGTGCAATCAGTTGCCTCAAATTTTTTGAGTAAACTCTACTTATCCGGGCTTACAGTGTAGTTTGAGAGATTTAACCCATAAAGACCCAGTGTTATTTTTTGTGGCAGTTCCCAAATGATTGTTCCTCTCCATTTAACCTTTCTTTAAGTGATTTATCACCATTTATTATAATATTATACTCTATATTTAGCTTTTTTTTTGGGTGAAAACCGTGTATTTTCCCACATTTAATTGGCTGATCATGTACTTTAATCATCATGTTGATATTACATTTGAGGGTTATTATATCAAAAACAGAGAACGAAAGAAGAAAAGTGACTATTTCATCAAAACATAGCATTAATTGAACATAAACCCAGCATGTCCATCCACTAGTCGTTCTTCCATTGACCCTCAAATTGCGCAAATACAACTTGTGCGTAAACATTTACCTAATGGAAAATCGACAATTTCACCAAAAGTCTCATTTGTTGATTAAAAGTTTTTGCGTTGGCAAGAGGTGGTTTTTCGGGTGTAGCGGAAATGGTATATCCCGCAAAACTGCAACGGAAAGACCTTTTTTCACAACTAGAGTCAGGTGAATTGAAAAACCTGATGTTGACGTACATTACAACAAGTGAAGAAGAAGAAGAAATATGTCGCGGAATGTGTGGACACACCAGGAAACCCAATCATTTTTTAATTTATTATTAATAATAATAATAATAATAATAATAATAATAATAATAATACATCGGTTTTATATAGCGCTTTTCTAAGTACTTTACAATAAACAGCCAATGGACAAACATACATTAATAATTTATAATATGAGATAATTTAGTACGAGATAGAGGGGTAATATATAATAATAATGAATATATCTGTAAATCAACACCATATTTACGTTCATCGGCATGTTTCATCTCCCGATAATAAACAAACAAATCATCGCATTTGTGATTTAATGGAAAAACCGACATTACGCACTTCTGTTTTTTCGACATTTAGTAAATATCGGTAAAAAGCGACTACTGTCATTGATCCAACTCCATGGGTTTTACTGGTGAATTATTGTTATAGAAAATGACGATGTTTCCACGGTAACTACGAAGCCTCTTAACGTCTTAATAGGTCATATCTGATGACCATGAAAAGATGAAAAACTGCATTTTACACCAATTATTTGCATGTATTGATAGGATTAGTGGTTCAGAAGTTATTAAACAGTTTATATCAGGTGATGCTTTTGGTTGCTGGCGGCTGTTTGGGTCTTTATGGGTTAAGCATGGGATAGTGAAAAAAAAAAAAAAAAAAAGTTGATTTTATAGCAGTTTTTGTGCATGTACATTTTTGTCTTGAGGTTCTCCAGAGTTTAGTAAATTAGTAGGATACACAAGGGTTAAAATAATTAGAATTTACACTGTGTTGCCTTTAAGGCAATATGTCTAATAAATAAGTTAATGAGTGTAAATAATAATACTGAAAGGTTTTCTGCAATGTTAAAAGTCGATGTAAATTGTATAGATAAACAATTCATGGTTTATTAAGTTTTTGTTAAAAAATATTATCGCTAAATTGCACTTCCGGTTTCGGACATCTTACTTCCAGTTTTCGGTTTCCGGTATCGGATTGTAAACAGAGTTCATCACGGCCGATGCTAAGCATGGTACCGCAATCCATCCAGGGGGAATCATCAGGCAGGGAATGCCGAAGTTCGTTAATATAACTCTAAATATGCTTAAAGATACGATATCAGTAATACTTAGTCGAAAATATATTGTTTGTATAAATCATGTGTACTTTGTTTTTCTATGTCAACTGGCGCAATGTATTGAAAGTGCTTGTATTGTGTGTCACAGTTTTCACCATCATACGTGGAGAGAATTAAAGCAGCAAAACTCATCCAGGCCTTTCATTGATGGTTTAGCTCGGTGTTACAACACTTACGTTGAAAACATTACATACACCTTTAATTTTCGTCCTCTTCCATTGTTGCCCCTCTTGTCCACTAGTTTATGCTGTGTTGCTATGGTGACCGCTAAGGGTGTACTATACCTGCCAAAACTGTGTCAAGTCAAGGCAAGTTGAGCCAATACCATTAGTGGAAGGGCAGCAAAACAAATCACAATCTTCAAAAAAAAAAAAAAAAAAGCAATCATTGTTGACTTGAAAAGCTCGTCAAGTCATCCAGTTTAAGTGGAGTTGAGATTGGACAATTCACACAGCTGCGACCTGTCCTGAAATAGTTTTTTGTCTTTGGGAGTGTTTGGTCTGAACTGGGGTTAATAGAACTAGCGATGCTTTAGACCAGCGGATGGTAGATGGGAGGAAGTGTCTTTTAAGCAAGAACTTAGGCCAGAAAATGTGTTGATGTGTAGTGACAGAGCTACTCCATCAAAAGTAGACGGCGTACGGCGGCTGGAGACGACAGGAGTCCGGGTCAAAATGTGTCCAAATGAAGTCTGATCAAAAGTTTAACATTGATCACATACAATCATGAACACAACTTGACAACAAAGCTAATACCAGTTCATTTCCAAGTAAGAAAGGCAGAAAATGAATTGCACAAACCAAAGCTAAAGAGGGACAGATATCGTGTTACAGATATCCACCTATGCAAAAAAATATCCTTTTTCAATTGTGCAATTGTGTCAACATTTCTTCCATTATGTCCATTTGTCAGTCTTTCAGTCCATTGTTGCATAATTTTCTTTGCAATTAACAATAATACTTTTAAAATATACAGATTGTCTCCATACGACATATCTTTTGGTATGCACCCCAACATACAATACAGTGGATTCAAGGGTAAATCAATATGCAGATGACTGATACCTCTTTTTTAATATCTTCCCAAAATCTTTGTAATTTAAGGCAATACCAGAAAATATGGTCATTCCACCCACCACCTCTCCAGTGTAGTAGCAACCAGAGGTGTTAAGTAACCAAGTACAAATACTCTGTTTCCTTACTTAAGTAGAAATTTTGGTTAGCTATACTTTACTGGAGTAATTATTTTTCAGCCGACTTTTCACTTCTACTCCTTATATTTTCACACAATTATCTGTACTATCTACTCCTCACTTAAAAAAAAAAAAAAAAATAGCCTTGTTACTTCTATTTTATTTCGGCTTGTCATCGTTCAAATAAAAAAAAAAAAAAAAAAAAATGTATATATATATATATATATATATATATATATATATATATATATATATATATATATATATATAGTCAAGTTAGGCAGAGGTCAGGGCCCCACAGGTCACACCAGGCACCAGAAGGCCTCATAAAGAAGTGTAACACCCAGCATTTTAACCAATGTTAAAGTACAGCTTAGTATTAAAAAGATGATTTGAACTGATGTATTGCATTAAATTAGATACATGTAATGTGATCAATAAGTATAGCTAAGAAAAGAATGTTTAAATAAATGTTGATTCATTTGTGACTACTGTGTGTAGAGGAGACAAGTTGAGACATGTTAAAGCAGTGAAGGGACATGTTAGGACAAAATCCAGCAGAAAAGGAGAAGTAAAGTAAACAGCACTGAGCCATCTGCAGCTGAAGCTAACTGATAATGTTAAGAAAAGAGAAGTGACATAAACAAAAGGCTATTTTCTGCACCCAAAACTGGTCAAGACCGGTAAAAAAGGGAAGTTCTGCCAGAGGCATTTAGACATTACTCATCTATCAATGAAGTCAACTGTCTCGGCATCAATGAGGTAATGCCTAGAGTTTGGTTAAAAACCAGAACCGCTATTATAGCATTTTCAGAAGTGCAAGACGCTCTAAGAAGTTGCGTGCCCTACGTTGTAAAATGTAGAGAAGATAACTCTGAGCGATGCTCTTTTGAGACCCGAAAGGAGCGTGGCAGATTGGCTTCGGAGTTAATCTTACTTCTCAAATAATGCTGGAGGCTCATCTGATAGAATAACTTTGCATCAACGGATCGAACTTTTAAAAGCAAAGACCTATTTCTTCAGATGACAAAGGACCAAAGACTCTTAAAGGCAAGAACTGTATTTTAAGAGCTTTTACCACCTTATGGGGAACATTTGCCGACGGACCATCTGTTTAACAGACTTTTGGTATTTTTCTCCACTTTGGCCCGGACTGGAAAGGAAGAAGAATTTTTACATTTTCTTATTTCTTTTCTTTTACCCAGTATTTTAAAACAAACTCGGCAGCCCTGATCAAGCTGTTGAGGTTGTCTTTGCAAATTAAATTAATTTTTACCTTTTGACTTTTTACAGTAATTAGATTAAATTTGGTTTTTGATTTTTCTACATTTATCCAATTTCTCTAACTTCTTGACTTTTTCCTATTTACGTTTTTGATATTGATTAAGCTTTAATTTTTGATTTTTACTTTTCTAAATACTCCAGTTTTGTAACTTTTTCCGATTAATACTCGGTAAGTGATAATCCTATTTTTCTAAATTATACAATTGTCTATTTTTATGAGGTTAGACCTTTTTCTATATTTAGTTGTAATTACTATTTTTACATTTTCACTTATTGGACTCTTTTTCTTGTATTACAAATTCTTTAGGAATTTAAGTCTTTTCAGACAACTTTGTAGTTTAAAGAAGTTTTTCATTTTTATTCTTATTCGTCTGTTTTATCTGATTAAGTGAATTTTTACGAATTTATCCTATTGGATTCTTTTTCCAATTTTTCAATTCTTTATGAATTTGAACCTTTTTCAAAAGACTTTGAAGTCATTAGTTTTATTTCCATTTATCCGATTTTTCTCGGTTATTGGATTTTCTACGGATTCAGTCTATTCGACTTGTTAATTTAGATTGATTTTTGGATTCTATTTTTATAGTTTTACTTTTCCGATTTAACCGGATTTACAACACTTTCTAATTTTTGATCTTTTTATCAATTCGGGATTTTTCCTTTTACAGAAGTTAGAGAAATAATTATTTTCATTTGAGAACTTTTCCAATTTTGATTTTCTTTCAATTTTTGATTGAAGAAAAGAGACTTTCAACACCATTCTATTTTTATGTTTTCCTTCCCCTTGAGGACATCAAGCGAGGCAACAATTAGGGACATTTTCACAAGGCTGAACTGTGGGTTGAGAGATTACAACAGGGATTGCGTTGAAGTAAGGAAAATTGAGGACAGTTTAGGTTTAATAATCAGGATATTGATTTATGGTTTTAGAAGTTCAGTTTAATGATTTTATTAGGGATTAATTGATTGATGATATATGTATATGCTTTGCTTTGCTAAAATTGCCTACAATAAATTTATAAAAAGTAAATTCTAAATTCTCCTTGAGTTATTTCCCTGTGTGGTATATTAAGCTGGTGAATGTAAAACGTTAGGTTTATTGTGTGCATAACATCAAAAGTCTCAAAGGTATCTTGGCCTTTATCCACCTACTATTTTATGTCCCGAAAGCCTATTTTTCCTGGCTTTTAAATTATTACCTGTCATGTAACAAGTGCACTAATCCATGTGGAACAGCTACCAAAAACCAACTGGACTGGTATTATTACTGACCACAGACTGGGTTTCTCCTGGCAGTTCTGGTACCAGGGTTAGCGGGGCAGAGGTTGGGATTAAAGGTAGTTAGAAGACAGGCGAGTGTTCCAAAATAAGTTCAGCTGAGTAGTACCTCTTCGGGTTAGTTCGTGAGGGTAAGACCCCAGTTCAGACACGAGAGGTCAGGACCCTATTTAAACGGAGAGCTGAACCACGGTAGTAAACCCGAGGATTAACAATATATATATAAATCGTGTCATCTAGATAGAATTTGATTGATTGGATGAGAAGTATAAACATACACCATTCCGACACCCTATTGGTTTGTACGAGATCCATCGCGCCTGACTTTTTGTACCATTCCAATACTAATATTCAACTAATCGTCATATCTTCCGCTCTATCAAACACATGTTAATGCTCAGTAGGACACAAATATGGTTCTATAATCTACAAAATCTACTCTAAAGTTGATAATCTTTGTTGTGCTGTTTAGAAAATCTTAGGACAACAATGAGAGAAATTTGTTGGGCAGACAAGTTTTTTGTAGGTTGTAAATGGAAAGCTTTATTTCTGTGTCAGTTTAATTTCAAAACTTTAATGAAATCAACAATTACTAGTTATCGTTTTACAGTGTGGAGCAGTGTTTCCCAACCTGTGTGCCGCGGCAAAAGGTGTGCCACAAGGGTCAGTCCTGGGGCTACTTTTATTCATAATTTACATTAATAGCATCAATTACAATGTATCAAACGCAAAATTTCATTTTTATGCTGATGATACAGTCATGTACACGTCTGCTTCCACTCCTGTCCAAGCCCTTACCCAGTTGCAACTTGTTTTTAATACTGTCCAACAAAATGTTCATGACTTAAGACTGGTTTTAAATGCAGATAAAACAAAAGTCCTGATGTTTTCAAACTCAAGGTCCAAACTGTCAAACCTGCCTTCACTGATCACTACCCAGGGAACACAGATAGAACTCGTCCCGACCTATAAATATTTAGGCATTTTAATTGACAGCTCCCTTTCTTTCTCTGCGCACATTCAGCAGCTTGTTAGAAAACTAAAACTTGGCTTCTTCTTTTGAATTAAATCATGTCTGTCTTTCAAATCAAGACGGAGACTGGTTTCAGCTCCAGTTCTGTCTGTGTTGGACTATGGTGATGTCTTGTACATGCATGCCTCCACCCATAGTTTACGGTCACTGGACAGTGTGTATCATGGAGCTCTGAGGTTCATCAGCAATTTTTAAACCTCTTACCCATCATTGTCTGCTTTATGATCGTGTAGGATGGTCTTCTTTGTCTGCTCGCTTACTGAGTCATTGGCATATTTTAATTTATAAGTCTATTCTAGGTCTGTTCCCATCCTATCTTCAGACCTATATCAGTCGGAGAACCACAGACTCTAATAATCTACATTCTCAGGATCTTTTCTTGTTGTCTGTTCCTAAAGTTAGAACTGAACAGGGGAAAAAGGCCCCATTCACCTGGAATGAACTGCAAAAAGACCTGAAACTGAAGGATCTGGTTTTGTTGGACACGTTTAAGAGGATGCTGTATGACTTAGAGAGGGAGATATCTGGCTGCAGATGTTTTACCTGATGCACTTTTGTCTACATTTCATGAGCACTTTTTGCAGAGTTGACTTTGGAAGGTTCGACTTGTCTATGTGCTTTTTATGTATTCATTTTAAGTATGGAAGTCTGTCTGTAACTATTTAATGTACTGCTGCCCGTCTTGGCCAGGACACTCTTGAAAAAGAGATTCTTAATCTCAGTGAGGTTTTCCTGGTTAAATAAAGATAAAATTAAAAAATAAATAAAGAAATAAATCATCAGGTGTGCCGTGGAAAACTATCCAATTTCACCTGATTGGTACTGTAAGCGGATAGCGTGATATGGATACATACGCCTGCACGCACCAATGACCCACTCTACAGGGTGGGGAAGCAAAATTTACAATATTTTGTGGCAGGGATTGTAAGACAGTGTATGACCAATTAATTAATTGAAAGTCATGAGAATTTATTTGCCACAAGAAAATTGACATAACAGAAAATGTTTTTATTCTATGTGTCCTCCTTCTTTCTCAATAACTGCCTTCACACGCTTCCTGAAACTTGCGCAAGTGTTCCTCAAATATTCAGGTGACAACTTCTCCCATTCTTCTTTAATAGTATCTTCCAGACTTTCTGGTAATAGTTTTGCTCATAGTCATTCTCTTCTTTCCATTATAAACAGTCTTTATGGACACTCCAACTATTTTTGAAATCTCCTTTGGTGTGACGAGTGCATTCAGCAAATCACACACTCTTTGACGTTTGCTTTCCTGATTACTCATATGGGCAAAAGTTTCTGAAAAGGTATGGATAATAGTGTTAGGTATGATTATGACATCAATATATGTTTGGTTTCAAAACAATTGGCGTAGTGCCTGCTGAGAAAAAACAACTAAATGTTCATTGTATATTTGCTTCCCCACCCTGTATATAAACAGTCTCCTGTTCACCTTTGCAAAATAAAAGTGAAAGTGAAGCGGCCCGATGCGGTGCTTTCTATTGATAAAGCCCTCTCTTCATTACCCGCGAACCCCGGGTATTGGGTTAGGGGAGATAAGCCTCCCATTCTATTAAACAACGGACCTCAATCTGTGGGTCCATCAAGGGTCGCTGATGCACCCCTCTCAGCTTTCTTGATCCAAACAGCCTGCGACAGTGTTGCCTGTGCACCCCCCCTCCTGAATTGTATGTGTCTCCAGTTCTTGCAAGAATATCAGCTTTGTGTTGTGTAATGGCAAAATTACTTATGTCCATATATATTCATATATATTTCATATATCATATAGGCTTCTAACTCTGTTTCAGATATATTCATGTCGCTGTGTATTATAGAGCAGTTTGGACCTGTTTTGTGTTGTGTCCAGAGTAGAAGGCCAAACCAACATTTCTCACAGGGATCTTATCTCTAAGTTCCTGACACTAACCAAAACACTTTCCACACATCATAATTTTCTCATGGGAGACAGAAGACTACAGGGTGATTTGTATTTCTGGGTTCAGACCGTCTCAGTCTTTGTCTGAGGGGTATCTCTTTCTATGGAGCTCCAAATAAAGGGATTTCTTTGACACTGAACGTCTGAACTTATCCTTCTTTATTTTAGACAAATTAGTAGAGTAATACTTTTTCCATAACAGTTGAACTAAAGACACCCAGGTTTCACACTGAGGAAGTAAATTAAGACTAGATTTGTATTATATTTCAATAAATATACTTTTGTGACTTTTTTTTTTTTTTTTTTTTTTTTTTTTTTGGTGGTGTGCCTTGGGATTTTTCTAATGTAAAATATGTGCCGTGGCTCAAAAAGGTTGGGAAACACTGTCTTAGAGTGTACTTAAATGACTTTCCCCCCAGTCATCATCCTCTATTGTAACATTAGCTTCCAGTTGCCACTTTTCCTTAATATAGAAGATACACAGTAAATTTGTCAGTGTAAAAAATGCAGTGTCAAAGTATTTTAATTCTTTCAGAGTTATTCCAACAATGGACAGAGTAAAATTTAACAAGATAACTTCCAGTGTCGGTGAAAATAATTGGAGTTTAAAGAGGTTTTACACTGTCAGTGCCATATATTCAGTGTTAAAGTAAATTACTCTCTCTAAGTTAATTCAACACCGATAAGAGCAAGATACCTTTCAGTGTTAAAAAATAATGACTCTGAAAAGCCCCGCCCACCTACCTCTGTGTTCAAACTGGGTGAGAAGTCGGACTCTGGCGTCGCCATCTTCCTCGCATCGAAAAACTGCGTTTGTAAGTTTGTGTAAATAAACTATTGTTTTTGTTATTTCATCCGAGCAGATTCTGTGTGCAAGAATATAGTTACGTCGTCGTCGTCAATGTTGGGTTTGTGTTTTTTAAATACCGAATTTCAAATGGATAACGTGATATCGGGTCGGCGGCTTTCATTTTACATGTCATTTTATGTTTACTTTTAATTGCGATATTTAATTTTTACTTAGAATAAATTGGGAACAGAAATAATAGTATCTTTTTTCCCCCCCGCAGACACTGGGACTATAGTACATCACATGTAACACCGGTAGGAGGCAGTTAGAAATCAACACTCTTTGGAGTCATTTATTTATCAACATGTAGTGTTAAGTAGGTTTAACACTAGAAAAGTTATTTCTTAACACTTAACTCTTCAGTGTTGAATGTGAATAACACTATGGGTGCTACTTCTCACATAGTGTTAAACTTGATGGACACTAATTAGTGTAGTGTATTATAGTATTAACTCTTACTAGAGTAAAGTTGACTCTGGAAATGTAACTCTATGTTCAGTGTAAATTTTACACTTTGTAGATAGGGACCATATGTTCACTGAGGTAGTGTTAAAATTAACTCTTTAAGTGTTATATAAACACTGGCGATTTTACTGTGCATCCTCTGGTTCATCTAGTTGTAGAATTTTATAAATATATTTTTTGTCAGTCGACATGTTTGTTATTTGACAGAATTCTCGTCTTTTCTTTAGCGAGAGACAAAACACAGCAACGTCTGGCGCCACAAAACGCCGTGTCGCCTCGCAACAGTTTGTCGCATTAGTAACAGATGGCTCCGTCTCTATATAGACGGAAACTCGATGCTGATGTGAAGATGAGAAGATAGTCGGCACAAAAGGGTGGAGTTGACCACCCACACAAGTTTGAGTGACGCCTCATTAAAGAACATTCTCATTGTTGCGGAACACTTTTATTTTCGCAATCACTGTCAAGTTGTAGATGGTGCCCGTATGGAAATGTATCGCAATTAAGAAGGGATAACAGTTAAAAGCGATGCAAGCGGTAGTTTGTGTGAAATAAGCTCTGCAGGATGTTTAGTTTGAAATGCGTAATGAGGATACGTGTAAGAAACTGCTTGTTCATTGCTCTTATTAATTAATGATGAAATAATTTGATTTCATGGAGTCAGGTGAACGTATAGATGCAACTTTGCAAAAGCATTACATCATCAAAGAATCTATTCCATCCCTTGTGGAACTGATGGATGAAAGATGCACATTACATCCATGAAAGAGGAAACCTACAATGGCTTGCATGGTAGCTTATTAATTTTTCAGGAAAGCATTAGTTACATCAAAAGGTCAGATACTAAACCCCCTACAAAGTTCAACAAATGAAGGAAGATATGAAGTAAAAGTTCAGACAAACTCCGACTTGGCTTTGACTTTTTGTATTAAATGTCAGGCTTCAGCGTTACATAAAACTTCTGATTATATATCAGTTTTAATCAATTCGAATAAACTGATACGGGCCTGTTTTTTTTTTTTTTTTTACCTTATCTGAACGAGGATCGGGAATACATTTATAGAAGCATCTGGGAAATATAATATGATCATACTTCAGCATAATTTCAGCGCGTGCAGAGATGTTAAAGAATTGGTTAAAGCGATTTGTCGGAATGTGAGATACATCTGAAGACCTCAAAGAAGAGGTTTTTTTTTTGAGAGCGGATCGGAGCGAATCGACCAAGAAAACTATTTCTGGGAACGGCGGTGACAAATGAAACGGCCCACGCTTAGCCGGACATCTGGGCGTGATACATGAACCTCGTTGCGAACTACAGGCAACCGCATCCATTCCAGATTTAATGGTGTGTTTAATTAGCTTTTAATCATATTTTGATTCAGCCTCTTTCACTTCTGTGGAGTAAACCTAGATTTCTTTCCTTGAGTTTATTACCTTATAGACAAATGCCCCTTCGTTTTCAATAAGATACTTTGCGGCTCAAGTGAATGAATGAATGAAGGAATGAATGTTTATTTCAGTTAAATACAAAATACAAAACACATACATATTTAAAAAAACAACAAAACATAAAATTAACGCATTTTGTAACTGAAAAAGGAAGAAGCTGAAGCTGGAGGCTTATTTCTGCCTCTCCTATTCACATCCTTAATCCAAGTCCACACCTTAAGTTGCAGCAGATAAATACTTAAACTTAAATTATACTACATTCAGTGTAATAAGTTATTTTGTAATCATATTACTTTCATAGCCCTTCATAATTTGACCAATTAAATTATTTTTGAAACTCAACAGTGAGCACAATTTCACTTCATCCTTCAGTTCGTTCCATAGCTTGACACCAGTAACTGAAACACTGTGATATTTAACTCTTTAAGTGCCAGACAGTTAAGGGGCTAATAAGCCTTAAAAGTGCCACAGAATTTGGCCGTTTTTCAGTATTTCGCGTCGTTTTAATAATATTTGAAGAATCCTGCAGGAAACCGCTCGGTAACATCCGACCGATTGCTGATTAGATTCAAAACGCACCGGACGCAGCCGATTCATTATTGATCGTAATTTGCATAATTTATAATAATAATAATAATAATAATAATAATAATAATAATAATCTTTATTTATATAGCACTTTTCATACATTAAAAACTGTAGCACAAAGTGCTTTACATATCAGTTTAAAGATCAGTACCGCCCCCCACCCACACCCACCCACTCACCCGCACACACACACACACACACACACACACACACACATATACATGCAAACCCACAAGCTCACACATACTTAAGAAGACTGACTGAGCACGGGTAGACCAGAACAAAAATGTACAAGTAAAAGTAAAACATCAGTTTAGGAGGCGCTGTCTCAGGGAGCCATCCGCACCAGGAGGCAGCCGCCGACCCCGGCGACCAGGCACCAGCAACACAGCCCCGCATCCCAACTAGTGGGAGAGGGCCAACTGGGACCCCCACCCACCAGAAAGGAGCGGACCCCAGTGAGAGAAGGCGCCACAGCCCCCGGAGTCCACAGCCGCCCCCCGGCATGGAGGGCTCCCTCTGATGAAACACCGGAGAATAAGAAACATTAAAAAGATATAAAATATTATTCGGTCGCGTGACCTCAAATTCCCGTCTGCTTGGTCTCAAAAGGGGGACACAGAAAGAACGTCATCGAAATGTGAGAAAGAAATGGGGGTGGATGGTTTGTTTGTACACAAATGTGGCGTGTTCTCCAAAGCCGATCTGATCGGCCCGTGGCACTGAAAGAGTTAACGTTTGTTCTTACTTTACATTTTTCAAACACAAACATCCCTCTTAAATTATAATGTCCTTCTCTTAACTTAAAAATTTTCTGAATACAAAAAGGAAGGTGTTTACTTTTAACGCGAAACATAAATTCCATTGTTTTTAAATATACAATGTCAAGAAATTTTAGTAAACCAGATTCTACAAAAAGTGGATTACTTGATTGGAGATAACCAGCTTTGTTTATGACTCTAATAGCTTTTTTTGGAGTTTAATTATTGGGTCTAAATTAGTTTTATACAAATTGCCCCATATTTCCACACAGTACGACATATATGGCATTACCAGTGAACAATACAATATATGCAAACATTTTTTGTTTAACAAGTCTCGAGTTTTATAAAGAATCGCAACAGCTTTGGACATTTTGCGTTTGATATATTCTATTTGTGGTTTTCAACAGAGTTTATGGTCAATGATCTCTCCCAAAAATGTTGTTTCATACACCCTTTCAATTTCAGTTTCATTAATTTTCAGTTTTATATCATCACTTCCCCTAGCACCACCAAAAACCATAAATTTTGTTTTATCTTCATTAAGTGATAACTTATTAACATCAAACCTTTTTTTTAACTTGCTCAATTCCTTTTCCACAGTTTCTAATAATTGTTTCATATTTACTCCCGAATAAAGCAAATTAGTATCATCTGCAAATATTGTAAATTTTAACTTACTAGATGCCATAAAAATATCATTTAGATAAAGTATAAATGACTTGGCTCCCAGAACTGAACCTTGTGGGACCCCACATGTTACTTTTCTAAGTTGTGAATTTGTATTTCCAATTGATACATACTGAGACCTATTTTGTAAATAACTTTTTAACCAGTTTTGCGTCACACCTCTTCAAAGTAAATCAAACTTTTCATTCAGGTCACCCGTGTGAATAACGCAAAGATTGCAGTAAATTCTCCGACAAACTGAGTTGCGGACGAGATTCATCGGGTGACGAATCAAGTCATCGAGAAATCTATTCGAGTTGCACTTTTCTGAACTCCAGGTAGGAGTCAGACCACCATACATTTTTAATTCCTTTGTCTCCAGGATGTATCTTGCGGGCAAGGCACTGAAATGAGATAAATGTCATGCTCAAGAGATAATTACAGACTCTCTACCCGAGTCTAGGTGGTTTCTCTGGACTCTTATGGAACCCAGGGTTGTTTTAATGCAGGGGTGTCCAAACTTTTTTTTTAGAGGGCCAGATCTGATAATGTGGACATTGCCAGGGGCCAGTGGTCCCTTCAGACGTTTTTTAAACAGTAAAAATTACATCTAAATACGCTGTTCTACAACAATTGTATTTTCATTGTCACAATATCATTTTTTTTTAAATGGCAATGTAACCAAATCTGAGCCACTAAGGTGTGAACAAATTAAAAAAAAACAAAACAAAACAGTTCTGCCTTCCTTTCACATCTGGAGTCATAACATAGAAAAAACCGTGTGGAGTATCTGAAACATCCGAGAAGCTGATACAAATCTTAACCCCACATTCAATTTAACCCTTTCATGCATGAATTATGAGAACCTTAATCAAGTTTTTCTTTTTTTTCCTGAGTGTTTTTATTCCTCTTTAGGCATGAAAAAAACAAACAAACATTGTGATTGATTTTTTTCTTAAATCAACCTGTTTTTCATGAAATTACAAAAATGTCCACTCAGCTACACCATGAATTTTATTCTTGAAGTAAAGAAACATGTATTTAAAACCCAATATCATAAAGTGATATGAAAACAGTGAAATGAAACCATGTTTAATGCAGCTAATCTGATGTTTTCTCACATTTAAACATATTCTAATACTAGTTATTACTCACTTCATGGAGATAATATGCAAAAAAATAAATTTTAACAATTGATTTCCACTTAAGAACCAATCAAGAACAGCAAAGTTACAATAATGGTATGAATTGGAGTTTATGAGACGATGCATAAGTGTCCACTGTGTTGGTTGATATGGAACTAAAAAAACAAAACCCATGAATATACAAGAGTAAAGCTACAGAGTAACTGTCCACTGTAGTGACCACTATGCATGAAAGGGTTAAACATGACCTATATGAGTAATCATTACTCATATATTACTCAGTAATGCAAAGTCTGTTAACATTTCAGATGAAAACATATGACTCTTACTCTTGTCTTTCACAAAATCATTCAGAAAGTAATATTTTGTGTCACATCTACAGGGTGGGGAAGCAAAATTTACAATGAACATTTAGTTGTTTTTTCTCAGCAGGCACTACGTCAGTTGTTTTGAAACCAAACATATATTGATGTCATAATCATACCTAACACTATTATCCATACCTTTTCAGAAACTTTTGCCCATATGAGTAATCAGGAAAGCAAACGTCAAAGAGTGTGTGATTTGCTGAATGCACTCGTCACACCAAAGGAGATTTCAAAAATAGTTGGAGTGTCCATAAAGACTGTTTATAATGGAAAGAAGAGAATGACTATGAGCAAAACTATTACCAGAAAGTCTGGAAGTGGAGGAAGCAACAAAAAACGTACCAAAGCTTTTATTAAAGCTCTCAAATCCAAAATCCTAAAGGATCCAACCAAATCCATGAGAAAAATGGCATTTGAACTTGAGGTAGACAACAAGACCGTTAGAAATGCAGTAAAATATGATTTGAAGTTCAAATCTTACACAAGAACACCAAAACACTTGTTGACAACAACAACAAATCCAACTTTAGCAATTTTTGGGAATCATGTTTATGGCCGCCTTCTAGCCCAGATCTAAACCCTCTGGATTCTGCTATTTGGGGCGTTTTAGAACATGCTACTGATAGAACATCACACAGCAATGTCGACTTTCTTAAAGATACTATTAAAGAAGAATGGGAGAAGTTGTCACCTGAATATTTGAGGAACACTTGCGCAAGTTTCAGGAAGCGTGTGAAGGCAGTTATTGAGAAAGAAGGAGGACACATAGAATAAAAACATTTTCTATTATGTACATTTTCTTGTGGCAAATAAATTCTCATGACTTTCAATAAACTATTGGTCATACACTGTCTTTCAATCCCTGCCTCAAAATATTGTACATTTTGCTTCCCCACCCTGCACAAGTACACAACACCAGCAGTTAGAGGCAACTAACCTGGCAACTTGGTAGCCTGCCCTGGTGGTGAATTCATTGAACTCCCAGGTTCACATGAAGAGTCACTGTTGAGTTTAAAGCAGCTTGAATTTGCTTCACTTTTTTGGAGCGCTCACTCCCTGCTAGCTTGTCGTATGCGTTAGCGTGTTTTGTCTGCTAGCGTCTCTTTACATTGAATTCCTTGAACAAGGCAACAGTCTGTTGACAAATTAGGCAAACACGATCGCCTCGATTTTCAGTGAAAAAAAAAATTGTACTTCCCATCTCTGCTGGAAGCGGCGGCCCTCACTGTCAACTTTCCTTTTTTTTATTTACAGGCGCCGTGGTTAGAAATTAGTGAAAATCGTTCACGGTAAGGTCACAGAGGCAGATTGGGTTAGAGTGGTGCTGCCACCATGAGGTGAAAAGAGAAACTGCATTTTGAACCTTTTATGATTCATGTACTCGGTTCAACAGTCCAAGCGGGCCATAAATAATACATTCTAAAACCAAAGCTGTGGGCCGTATAAAATCTGACCGCGGGCCGTGGTTGTCGAGTTGTCTGTTTGGGTCAGGAGAGAGAGTGGCCACCTAGATCCCCGGACTTGACCCCCCTTGATTTTTCTTGTGGGGGTATCTTAAAAACCGTGTGTATCAGACTGTTCCACAAACTCTTCAGGAACTCCGAAATCGCATCACGGCTGAAATCCAAGCCCTACGACGAACACGAATGGGCGAGAAGAGCTGTGTTAGAGATGCGACAACGAGCACAGATTTGCATCAATCTGAAAGGTAGCCAGGTTGAAGGTCGTGCCGGACGACTTCGTTGAGACAAAACATTTTGATGGCGAGTAAACATGCTGTAATGGTTGACAATTTCAATTTCATTCACGGTGGCATAAACTGTGTTGGCAGATATTTCGGTGCACAATAAACAATGGACATTCCCTCTGTTATGCTATGCCATAAATCAATGATTCAATTGCCAGACATGCTCAATAACCACATAAATATGACTGTATAATCAAAAGAAAAATAAGCATTTCCATTTCAGTGGTACAATTTCTTTAAATGAAAAGAGTGTTTTTTCTGACTCACCCTGTAGTAGTTCCAAATGGGAGGGAGTAATCTTAGTTCAAGCAGTCTTGTTAGCTGAACAACCTGTTAACATATGCGCTAATCATCTTCCTCTGAGCTAATGGCAAAACATCCGGGTTAAACGGAAGGTGACCTTATGCTACGCGATATACAAATAAAACCGCATTAACAATAATTCTTGTAGCAGTTGTCGTAGGGGCCCCAGTACACTGCTTTGCCCAGGGGCCTTTAATGCTGTTAAGACGACCCTGCATAAGCCTTGTTTTTTAACTTCAGCTGAGCCTGTCCTTTGTGAGAGTGGTTGTTAACTCCCCAAAGTCACTTTTCCTGTCCGTCGTAAGAACGGAGTTAGCGGAATCATTTCCGCCTCATTTCCTAGGCAACCTCTGAAACCGACTCCTGTGTCAGGCCAACCTGTGCTGACAACCCCCCGCCGGAGTGCGCACGCACGGACACCCATCCACGCACACATGCACGCACGCACACGCTAGCCCCATGCAGCCTCAAATCCAGCATGATGTCTCGGATCTTCTCCCTCTCTTCTCAAATCTTGATTGACTAGCTTCTGCTCACAGCCTGCCAACCCTCCAGGGTCATTTATTCTACCGAAGAAGAAAAGAAACGGCAAGAAGAGACAGATCAGAAAGAAAAGCCCAATAAGGGGAATGACTAACAGAGGTGAAAGAAAAGAGGAGGCCAGTCTCATCTCTGTCTGTCAAAAGCTCCTGCTTTGTGAGGGCTGAAAACCTTGTCTCTCTTCTTTCACTGATCTTCTTTTTATTTCAGGAAGCTCCCTCTGGGATTTTGTCATTAATTTATTTCTGCATAGCAATGGTGGAAAAAAACACAACTTTGTCAACCTTGGAACCAGGGCCACACAGGAAGACGCTTCGTATGGAGATTACTGGGGGGAATTCAAGGACAGATGTATTTTTATTTGTTTGATATGTTAAATAAAAAGGTTAAAATATCATAGAATATTATTGTTTCTGTATAATGAGTTTGGCGCCCTAGAAAAAAAGGGTGTTTTATAGTCACCGATGTGGACTTCAGTGACATTCAGACAACAGTCATCTTCAGACTTTTCCAAATAATTTCATTCTGCACTCAAGTTGAGCCGTTGGTCCAGCCACCCACTTAGAGCGTAGCCATTAAAGCCACTCCAGTCTCATCCTGGCACTGGCTTGAGCGAACCATCATCCAAAAAAAAAAAAAAAACTGTATCTTCATTCTGGTCTAGAGCTGTGTGCATTGAGGAACAGGTTTTCAGCAAAGCCTGAACCAGCACATTATGTGAAAACACAGCGTTATATAATAACTTGAAAAATATCATCATGTTTCACTTTATTATGCAACAGCAGCTACACTTTTGAATGCAATATGTGGAAAATATCTCCTATTTTACAGTAAATTACTATATACTGCAGAAGTTGTTAGAACATGGAAAGGTAGTAAAGCTGCAGGAGACTTTTGTCGTCAATTTTTCATCAAATCTGTAAAACCTGAGTCATAGCCAAAGTCTGTTAGACTTTCTGTGATTACGTACTTGAATCTCTTCCCTCACGGTGAACAATTTCAAAGTGCCATCCATCATAACAAACCATTTGTTGACAGAGCCAGTAGGTAAAATGGGCATTTTTTCGGAAATTTGTCACGACATGCATTGTGGGAAGTGGAGGTTGCGGAAACGCAACAAACATGACGCGGAAACGGCCTGCTGGCTCCGCTTCCACAATGCACATCGTGACAAAAGTTACCTTCCGGTTCTGTTTGTAAACGATGGATTGTTTTGGTGGAGTACACTTCAAAATCGTTCACAATTCAGGATGGGAATCGAGAAACCGGTTCTTTTTGAGAAACCGGTTCCCAGTAGCTCGATTCCTTGGAATTGTTTGCCTGCCTGCTTAAACGATTCTAGTTATCGATTCACAAATTCATCCCGCGGGCCGGATTGGACCCTTTGGCGGGCCGGATTTGGCCCCCGGGCCGCATGTTTGACACCTGTGACCTATTTGAATGATGCGCTAAGCCTAATGTTTGAACTATAATTAGGCCGGCCTACTGTTCAGTTCTCCTAGCCCAGGGGTCGGCAACCCGCGGCTCCGGAGCCGCATGCGGCTCTTTCATCCTTATGTTGCGGCTCTGCGTGGCTTAGAAAATAAATTATAAGTGTCCGATTGCAGTGTATGTTATTTGTCTCAAAAACGTGTATCATGTCTTCTTATTAAGTCAAAGTTTTTAACTTCTTTCTTCAGACCTTGTGCAATTTCGGTGATCAGCATTCGCCTTCTTCAGAGACGTTTGACAGCACTTGACGTGTCAGCCGGCATGCGCGGAATTCCTTGCGACACCAAAACTGCACAATATCTGAATAAAGTATTTTATTTGTGTTTGTTCGTTTGTTTAATTGTAGTTGTAAATTGTAAGATTATTGTGATCTCGAAATATTAAAATAAAATTATATATATAGTATTATTTTTCGTCGCTCAAAATATGCGTCACACTCTCCGACAGCCCGCCAAAATGCCATACATTTATCGAGACTTTCAACCCCAGGTAGGCCAAGTATGGAGAAATCTAAGAAAAGAAAAATATCTGAAGAAAATAGAACATTTAATGATGCCAGGTGCCATGGCACGACCAAGGTGCCGCGGCACCTCGGGGCCAACGCTAGGTGCCGTGGCACTGCAGTACTAAAACTGGGTGCCACCGGTGCTGCAGCACCACCGCGGTGTCACGGCGCCTGGCACCGAGCCATGGTACGGCGGTGCAAAGGCACCTAGTGTTGGCCCTGAGGTGCGCTGCAGCGCCACCGAGGTGTGCCGCGGCGGCACCAAGCCGTGGTACCGGTAAAATCGTTGTATAAGCCGCGTCGGAGTATAACCCGCAGTGTTTAAAGTGTGGGAAAAAAGTAGTGGCTTATAGTCCGGAATTTACAGTATATGTAGGCTAACATCTTCATTTCAGATGTCAAAAAGTGTTTGCGGCTCCCACTGTTGTCTTTTCCGAGGAAACCGGGTCGAAATGGCTCTTTGAGTGTTAAAGGTTGCCGACCCCTGTCCTAGCCTATAGCCTATTCTCATGGTCTACACACATTTTGCAGGGTACCTTATAGAAATACAAATTTGTACTTTACATAACTTTGGACCCTTTTTCATAGTCTAAAGGAGCAGTTCTGGCCTCCTAAAGACCAATATTGTACTTTTGAGAGAACATTTTTAAAAAATATACTTACAGGTACATAAATGTTTTGATCTCGTACCTCTATTTTTGAAAGTGTATGAATGATTTATTGCAGGGGTGTCAAACTCATTTTAGCTCAGGGGCCACATTCACCCCAGTACGATCTGAAGTGGGCCGAACCAGTAAAATAACACCAGTGAAAAAAGTAAAATTACATTTTGATAATGTTTATATCTACATAGTTTCCTTAAAATCTGAATAACGTGAACAACTTGAAATGTCTTAAGAAAAACAAGTGCACTTTTAAACAATATTCCGCCTCAGTTTATCATTCACACATGTGCGTTACAACTTACATTACAATTATAAATACACAAAACAGTTAGTGACAGGTATAATATTGATGAAATTGCATTTACTTTTCAGAAGATATTTCACCTTGTTCATATTTCTTCAGGTTATTCGCATTTTTTTTTGTAAAAAGGATAGTTTGTTAATGTAAACATTTCATGTAATTTACTTTTTCACACAAAACAAAACAAAGATAAAATCTGCAGTTGTCATTATTTATAGGTTATTATGACAGTATTTTTCTGGTCTGACCCAATTGTGTATGTATGGAACCTGAAATAACATGATTTTTACTCTATTGATTAATATCTTCAGTGTAATTTTTGCATTTCACAAATTCATCGTACGGGCCAGATTGGACCCTTTAGCGGGCCGGATTTGGCCCCCGGGCCGCATGTTTGACACCTGTGATTTATTGTAAAAAGCAGGAAATTGAATGCACGCTGATGTTTGTTATGATAAAAAACATCCGATTTTTGCAAAAAAAAGAAGAAGAAGAAGAAGAAGAAGAAGTGGGTGTTATGTAATGGAGGGAAACTTGATGACATTTTGTGAAGTTATTACATAATGCAGTTTTTTTACATAATAACTGGTCTCACTTTATTGCCTTGGCAAAGAATGTAGGGTGGGTGGACCCCCTGCTGGAAGTTGGCACCAAATAGGAATCGCTCTGTGGAAATACTGACAAACATGCGGATCTAAGCTGGGGAAAAATAAAAATAAAAATGGATGAGGTTGGGATGACAATAACATAGGAATTTCATATGCCAATGTTAATTTTGTTGGAGGGAGAAAAACGCCACGAGGGATTAAAAACAAAAAAAAAAAAAAAAGAAAGATATCGCATGTTTACTCTCCCGTCATTTCTTTTCTTTTATCGTGCCACCGTGGTGTCCTGCTGATTGTTCACACTTTGAAAAAAAAACAAAGCGAATCAGACAACAGAGCGATCGGAGACGAGCACATGGCGCCGCTTCGCTTCCATGTGTCTTTTATTTTCTCAAAGGCGTTCGGATGACGCGCACCTATGTTGACACGCACTGTCGCGCAGATTGAGCCTCGCGTCGTCGGCTTATTAATACACACAACCTCTCAGGGACTTCAAAAGTATTTATTGTTCACCGCCAAGCTAATAGACGTGCGTACACTCACACTACTCCCACACTAATATTCATGAACAGACATGCGTTTTGGGTCTGTCTTGGAAAGCCGAGTGTTTTAAGTCGTCATGCCAGTTGAAACTTTGCACTCGTTCGCCTTTGTACAAACCTTGAGACCGCCCTATTTGTTTATTTTTTTTATTCATTTTTGTTTATTTTTAAAAGTAAAAAGTAAAAAAATAAATAAAATATTTTAAAAAATACTAAAAATAATTACATAAAAAATGTTAGAAAAATAAATAGTAAAAATTAAAAAAGAGACTGCCTATTTGAATAATACAGTTTCTCTATTAACCCAAGGCACTCGTTCAACTTGTTTCTCATTTGTACAAACCTTGAGACCATCTATTTGTTTTTGTTTTTTTTTGTTTCTTTTTTGTTTTTTTGTTTTTTTTTATCATTTTTTGTTTACTTAAAAAAGTAAAAGTTAAAAGTAAATTTTAAAAAAAATAAATAAAAAATATAAATAAATAAATAAATAAAATAAAATAAAAATAAATAATAATAATAAAAGAGAGACTACCTATTTCAATAATAGTTTCTCTATTAACCCAAGACATTTGTTCACCTTGTTTCTCATTTGTACAAACCTTGAGAGTGCCTGTTTGTTTATTTTTTTATTCATTTTTGTTTATTAAAAAAAGTAAAAAGTAAACAATGAAATAAAGTAAATATAAAAAATACTAGAAATTATTAATAATAATAATAATAATAATTATATATATATATATATATATAAGAGACTGCCTATTTGAATAATACAGTTTCTCTATTAACCCAAGGCACTTGTTCACCTTGTTTCTCATTCGTACAAACCTTGAGACCGCCTATTTGTTTATATATTCTTTTTTTATTTGTTTTTGTACTAATTTTTGTTTATGTAAAAAAGTAAACAAAAAATAAATTAAATTTGAAAAATACTTGAAATGAATAAATTAAAAATAAATTAATTAATTAAAAAAACAGACCACCTATTTGAATAATAGTTTCTTTATGAACTCAAGGCATTTGTTCACCTTGTTTCTCATTTGTACAAACCTTGAAACTGCCTTTTTTTTTTTTTTTTTTTTTTTTAAAGGAAAAGTAAAAAGTAAAAAAAAAAAACAACAACAACAACAAAAAAACAAAAACAAATATAAAAAAATACTACAAAAAAAAGTAAATTAAATATTTATAACAAATAAAAAAAAAAAGAGAGAGAGACCGTCTATTTGAATAATACAGTTTCTCTATTAACCCATAAAGACTCAAACAGATGCTGGCAAGCAAAAGCATATTTTCAAATCTTTTTAGGGTTAAGAAAAGTTAAATATAGGGGAAAAAAAACAAAAATTGGGAACTGTCACACAAGTAGTACTGCATCTTCATGGGTTAAACTGCAAAACTAACTCAGTGTGCATTAGGGATGGGAATCAAGAATCGGTTCTTTTTGAGAACAGGTTCCCAGTAGCTCAGTTCCTTGGAATCATTTGTCTACCTGCTAAACGATTCAGCTTACCGATTCAGCCTTTGTTGCGCATGCGTGATGACGTCATGCGCTCGTCAGAACGTAGCCAACATGGTGTTGAGGCAGAAATGATCCAAAAAGTGGACACCATGCCCACTTGTAACACTTCCATTTTTTCAAAAGGGTGAACTCCCTCCAATATGCTCCGACATTTGTCCAAACAGCATGTGATTCCTTTACAAGAATGTCACGTATTTGATACGCTACGTTGCGACGCTTGGGAATCCAGCAGCAGAGCGAACACCAGGCTGGTTTCGATGCGGGCAACAAACGTCCTGCCCCGTTAAATAAAAGTTTCCTAGGACCCACTGTCCATATTTGTGGACAAGAGATTCACAACTTAATACAAAAAAAAAAAAAAAAAAGAAAACTTTCCGCCAAAAAGAACATTCCATAAAATGTTAAAAACTGCATCTGAAAAAACTGTTGCATCTGATGTTTCCAATATAATAATAATAATAACAATAATAATAATAATAATAATGATAATAATAATAATAATAAATTTTATTTGTATAGCACCTTTCATACAGAAATTGTAGCCCAAAGTGCTTCACATTGATTGAAAAAATACAATATTAAAATACATTAAGATTTGATTATACATCAAGAAATAAAATGAAATTTGAGAGAAATACAATAAAATAAAAATAAAAATCGCACATTAAAATATTTGATTATAATTTTTGAAGTGCAAGAAATAAAATCAAATAAATACAATAAATAAAATAAAATGAAAAATAAAAACAGAAATACAATAAAATAAAATAAAAATAAAAACAGCTCACAATACTGGTTCCTGAACTGTGACCCCATTTTTATCTCCTTTCAAAGGCTAAAGGCACTTATTTAATAAAAACCAAAAAAGCTTGTACTTTGCTGACATGTCCTGGGTCTTAGGAGGTTAAGTTTCACTTTCATTCTATGGTGCCCCCCCCCTTCCAACCAGGCCCGGCATCATCTGTTATTATTATTTGTACATACTGTCAGCCTGATCACAGTCAAGGTGTACGAGTATATTTGCATACATGCAAAGTGACTTTGATGCCCCTACTCTGTAGACGAGAAGTCATGTAGAGCATCATGTTCTTCTGCTTAAAGTGCATGGTAGCTCCATCACTGAAGATCTCACTCTCCTCAATGGGGACTGATGACTGGGACTGGGAAGACTCCCCAAGGTGATCCACAAACACAGCTGGAGCAGACCGGTCATGGTCTAGGTAGTCAGAGATGATGCCATAGGTCCAGATAACTGCAGTGCAGAGGGCTGCCTGGCCATGGCACCAGTGACCACTGTGGACCTCATCCTGTGACAGAATGCTGGCATTCTGACTGAAGTCAATCATGATGGTGCAGCGGCTAGGATCCTGGATGGACTGCTTCTCCGTGAAGTAGGCTGCTGGCTTGTTCTTGGTGAAGCTGTGGGTCTTGAAGTAACAGATGCTGGTGGCTGAAGCTGAGAGAAGCTCTGAGTCTGTTCCAGTCTTGAGGAACTTATCTTATCTATCTCCATTCATACCAGCTGACTACTCAAGTTGAGTCTCATCAATATCCTGTCATAACTACCCTTTGATCTCAATTAAGAGGAAATATTTTCCAGAGAATGTAATATTCATGTATACCAAACCCATATGAAGACAATAGAATATCATAATTATTGATCTGAAAAGTTAAATCTATAGAAAGTGAAAGAAAAAAATCCTTCACATGCAGCTATTCATGTCGAGACCTATTTTTGGTTATGTAGGGAAAAAAATAATCTTTTTTTTTTTTTTTAGATTAGTGACAAAATAATCTTAATTCCAATGAAGCCATGCTTAAGCAGAGGGTTAAATGCTTTCTTTCAGAAATTTCCATTGGTTTAGCTCATTTGATTAATGAGTAATTTAAAAAAAAAACATGGTTTTTGAGAAAAGTGAAATTCCCTACATAACCGGCACCATCTGATATTAAAATGCTTAAAAAAAGCAATTCACACCAATTTTTCAGACAAAATGATTTTTATAATGATAAAAGGGTGTGTAAAAGCTCATAAAACTATATTGAAAACAGAAATATATGATTGAGATTTCAAATTATAACAATGATAAGTTGTGTTATTATTCATTCTTAGAGAACTTTCAGAGGGACTGAATTTAGTTTGTATAAAAAGTTCCGTATTTTCTTGAAAATCCTTTTTTTGGCAAAAAATTTTAATGGATTTCGAAACTTAAGATGTTATACTATTGAACTACAAAAAAGTTTGAAATCATTATCTCAATTCTAATTTTTTGATTCAAAGTCAACATGCGCGTGACTTGACCCATGAGTTATTAATCAGTATTACAAAAGATCCCCCCAAAACTATTCCTAAAATGTTTCTTTGGCCATCTTATTACTAGATCTTGCAATCCTCCAAATTTGAACCCTCCTCCTGTGCTAGCTTATTGTTACCATCTCTTATGTTAACAGGTCAGTTTTGACCCATGTCTTAAATCAGCTGTGAAATACACTAAAAACAACTACCATCATCCAATTTGTTTCTCATCTCTTGGTTATTTTGTTAGGCTTCCTTATTCATGAAAATACTGGTTTTAATATTTTTGGGTATGAGCCTCTGGTCCTTTTTTTTTGTCATTATACCCCTCCATGTGCACTCTGCAAGTCACCAACTCCATACTGGACATCTTCTTTGCTTGTTTTGTTTTAGTGCAGGAATACTGGATAAGAAGGCAAAATGAGATATCCCAAAAGCTCACGATTGGGAGAGGAGCTGGCTGTCAGTGTGTGACAGTGCACTTATGATTTCAGTTTGGGCTCTAATTATTGCTTTATAATCTTGTTTTTATAACTGGGTCAAAACTGACCTTAACAACACAAAGGTCATAATTTTAACCACACTATTTCATAATTTAGTCGAAAAAAAAACTGCGTTGTGTTATTTTTGTTGAAATAGAGGTTCCTGACAAAGTCAAAAAAGCCTTGATGCAATAAATACATTTTATGTGGTCATTTATGCATTTAAAACCTAAAAAGAGTCTGTGCTGACCTTAACACAAGAGGAAGGTTTAAAGAAAATCGGATAAAAACTGATAAAATGAACGTGAAAACATGCACAATTTTATTGTAATAAGAGAGCAAAATTATCGTACATATGTTTTGTAACACAATAAATAATTCCTACTCAACTCCTTTGTCTTTTTATTACAAAATACACACATCACATGCTTTTATTTATTGATCATTTTTGTTGAACAGCTGTTTGATTACACTGGGTTACAAAAAAATTTTTTTTGCAAGTTGTCTAGGTGTTTTCAACTGAATTAGGACCGTTTTGCACCGCTAAATCCAAAATGCATCTGTGTTTTTTTTCAATCAGGTCAGGTTTTTTTGTAAATTTGATTTTGAAAAATTTGATCTTCTCACAAAATTGATTACATTTTTGTGACTTTATCTTGGTCACCAAGTTTAAAACCAAAATAAGATCGGTAAGCACACTTTATGAAACTTGTGACTTGATTCCTGTTAGGTACAATGGTGTATTCACCGCAGATGTAGCAGAATACGTCAGGCTTATTTTTGCAAGATCTTCTAGTCGAAGCCATTTCATTCACCTGTAATATTAAAAAAAACTATTAATCATAAATTGGCAAAAGTAAAATCTTCAGAACTCGTTTATTGCAAGAAATGTGAAAGAATTTTGTATCATATGATGTGAAAATGCCCATAATTTGTAAGCAAAAATGTTAAAAAGCCAATATGTAGCATAGTTCAAAAAGTTGACCTGATTGAGCAAAATGAATGTGATTTTTGGATTCAGCACACCAAAATTATCCTAAATCAGCTCAAAAAACTGAAACAATAAATTTGTTGTTGACCAGTGTTATCAAGGATGTTGAAATCATTTTAGGTCAATTCAATCTAAAGTGGATCAGACTAGTAAAATACTATCATAATTCTAGTGCTTCTAGTTTTTTTTTTGTTTGTTTCATCTCGGTGAAATGAAGTCGAATTTGGTTCTTTGGAGTCAAATCGGAATACGAGAAGATGACAGTGAGGCCTCTAACGTCCTCCTGCATGGCTGTTTTTACCTCCGCCAAGGAGGTTATGTTTTTGCCAGGGTTTGTTTGTTTGTTTGTTTGTTTGTTTGTCTGTCCGTTAGTGTGCAACATAACTCAAAAAGTTATGGACAGATTTGGATGAAATTTTCAGGGTTTGTTGGAAATGGGATAAGGAAGAAATGATTACATTTTGGTGGTGATCGGGGGTGGGGGGGCGCACGGGGGGGGGCCACTGATCAGCCTTGGTGGAGGTCTGCGCTCTCCGAGTGCTTCTAGTTTTTTTTTTTTTTGTTTGTTTTTTTGTTTCATCTCGGTGAAGTGAAGTCGAATTTGGTTCTTTGGAGTCAAATCGGAATACGAGAAGACGACAGTGAGGCCTCTAACGTCCTCTTGCATGGCTGTTTTTTTTTCTATGTTACATGAATTCTCATTAGTTGCAGATGGGGTAATCCTTGGCAGGTGCGGCAGCGAGGGCCCTAATATTTCCAAAAAGTATTAATATGTCAAGCACATTCCAGTATGTGTGTGTGGGTCTGACTGATGGGAAGTAAGACGCCTGCGGAGGGAAGTTGACACACAAACACACCCCGTCGTAGATGTGACACACACAGACACACACATATGCGCGCGTACATACACCCACCTCGTGCTCAGATTGAGGCTGATCATCCAAAAACTGCCGCCTGCTCGATTTGTTAATGCAAATTCATGCCCAATCACACCCACGCTGACTTTGTTTAGGAGAGGGAGGGGAGAGGGGTGAACGAAAAGGAGGAAATCGGAGCATCAGTGAAAGAGGAGACGGCTCAGAGATAAAAAAAAAAAAAGGGAGGCAGGGGGAGGAAGAGGTGGAGGGGGAGGATGGGGGTTAGATCTTATTTGCAAGAAGGAAACAGAATTATGGTACCGTAGGGAACGAGGAGGCATCGACAAACACGGAGACTGGATGACAACGTGTGATGTCTAGCGTTTCAGATATGGTAACACTAGAACCTTTGCATCGTTCCCTCAAATACTGGATCAAACTGGGACGACGGCGCAAAGAAAGCATCCAGCGCCGTCACGTAAACAGTCTTATAATGTTGTTAAGTGCATTATAATTACACTGAAACCATCCTTTGTTATTATTTATTCTATTTTCCGTTCAGATAATACACAGCAGATTAGATCTACAGGAGCAAATGCAGAAAATACACATATAACAGGGTTTGTTACAATTATGAGATGTATTTTTATTATTATTATTATTATTATTATATTATTATATTATTATTATTATTATTATTATGAGGGGCATTTGTAATTTGATGCAATTTACTTTGTATTAAATAAAAGATATGTTATATATATATATAGATATATATATAGATATATATATATATATATATATATATATATATATTAATATACACTGTATAATAGGTATATAACAGCAAACAGACAAAAACAAATTTAACTTGATAATTTTGTGGTGCGTTATTTTGACAGAAATCATCCAAACATTGCGTATTTATTGGGTAAAAGATATAGTCTGGCATATGTGGTATCATTATTTATTTTTTATTTTATTTATTTTCTTCTCGGCTTAACTTGAATGTGGTGAAATTATTTGTACATTCCTATTCTCTGAGATGTATCCATTCATTTTTAAAAATGTATTTGTTATTTGATGCATTTACTTTGTGTTAAATAATAGATATTCAAGCAACCAACAAAGCATATTTAACTTTATTAATGTATCATTAATGTATCTTTTTTTTTGTTTGTTTTTTACTTAAACTTTTATTGTTTTTTCAACAAACAAATAAAAAAGAGGCCTTACATATCAATATAGATACCTGTACAAAGTGCATAGAAAAGATAAGAGGAGAAAAAAAGTAAAAAAAAAAAAAAAAAAAAAGTAATTTTTTGTGTCTTTATTTTGACAGAAATCATCCCAAACTTTGTATGTTTATTTGGGTAAAAGATATAGTCTGGCATATGTGGTATCATTTTTTTATTTATGTATTTATGTATGTTAGTTATTATTTATTTATTTAGTTTCTTCCCTCTGCTTAACTTCAATGTGGTGAAATTATTTGTACATTCCTATTTCTCTGAGATGTATCCATTTATTTTTTAATTTATTTTTTATTTGAGACATTTTACTTATATATATATATTATATATATATATATATATATATATATATATATATATATATATATATATATATGTATTCAAGTAAACAGACAAAGCACATTAACTTTATTAATGGATCATTAATGTATAATTTTTCTCTCTTTTTTTTTTTTTTTACTTAAACTTTTATTGGTTTTTCAACAAACAAAAAAAGAGGCCAATGCTTTAATTTACATGTCGATATTGATACCTGTACAAAGTGCATAGAAAAAAATTTAAAAAATACAAGGAAAAAATAGTTTAAAAAAAAGTTAAAAAAATAAATAATAATAAATAATAATAATAATAATAATAATAATAATAATAATAATAATAATAATTTTTGTGTCTTATTTGACAGAAATCATCCCAAACTTTTCATATTTATTCGAGAAAAGATGTTGTCTGGCATATGTGGTATCATTTATTATTTATGTATTTATGTATGTATGTATGTATGTATATGTCTGAATGTATGTATGTATGTATGTATGTATGTATGTATGTGTGTATTTATTTATTTAATTATTGCTTAACTTGAATGTGGTGAAATTATTTTCACATTCCAATTCCTCTGAGATATATCCATTTATTTATTTATTTATTTTTAATTTATTTGTTATTTGATGCATTTTACTTGTGTTAAATAATAGATATATTCAAGTAAACAGACAAAGCACAGTCTAACTTTTTTAATGCATCATTAATGTATATTTTTTTCTTTTTTTTTTTTTTACTTAAACTTTTATTGGTTTTTCAACAAACAAAAAAAGAGGCCAATGCTTTAATTTACATGTCGATATTGATACCTGTACAAAGTGTGTAGAAAAAAATAAAGAAAATAAGAAAGAAAAAAAAAAAAAGTCTCTTTATTTTGACAGAAATCATCCCAAACATTGCATATTTATTTGAGAAAAGATGTTGCCTGGCATATGTGGTTTATTGATTTATTGATTTATTTATTGCTTAACTTGAATGTGGTGAAATTATTGTACATTCCAATTCCTCTGAGTGAATTTATTTATTTTATTTATTTATTTATTTATTTATTTATTTTATTTCATGCATTTTACCTTGTATTAAATAATAGATATATTCAAGTAAACAAACAAAGCAAATTTAACTTTTTAAATGTATCATTATTGTATCATTTTTTGTCTCCCTCCCTCTTTTTTTTTTTTTTTTTTACTTAAAATTTTATTGGTTTTTCAACGAACAAATAAAAAAAGAGGCCAATGCTTTGACTTACATATCGATATAGATACTTGTACAAAGTGCGTAGAAAAAATAAAGAAAATAAGAGAAAAAAAAAAAAAAAAAGTAAAAAAAAAAAATAATAATAATTTTTTTGTCTCTTTATTTTGACAGAAATCATCCCAAACTTTGCATATTTATTTGGGAAAAGATGTTGTCTGGCATATGTGGTATCATTATTTATTTTATTTTATTTTATTTTTTTTCTCCTCTGCTTAACTTGAATGTGGTGAAATTATTTATACATTCCTATTCCTCTGAGATGAATTCATTTATTTATTTTAGTCATTTGCTATTTGATGCATTTTACTTTGTGTTAAATAATCAATATATTCAAGCAAACAGACAAAGCACATTTAACTTAAGCAGTTTCGCATCTCTTTATTTTGTTAAAAAATAACCCCAAACATTGCACATTTATTCGAGAAAAGATGTCCGACATACGTGGTATCATTTTTCTTTATTTTTCTTTATTTTTCTTTTCTGCTTAGCTTGCATGTGGTGAAATTATCTGTACATTTCTGTTCCTAGAGCATTTCTGACCTTTGGAAATATACAGCCGGTCTGGTTCTGAACTCCGGCCCCTGGGGAAATGCTAATCACCCAGTCGGGGCTTGTGAAAGGCCACAGTACAGTAACTTTACCGGGGCTTGTGTTGCCTCTAGCTAACAGATAAGTCAACATTAGACGTTTAATACGATTCAAAACACTGATACGGTGCCTCTCAGTGGCTGGTGCTGCTCCCTGAGCCAAAAAAAACTCTTGGAAAATAGCGGATAATATACAGGATGTAGTCTGCAGGACATAAAGGCATTGAAGGAAACTGATGACAGGAATGCGATTTATCTAGCGCATGGATTTTTTTTTTTTTTGAGTATCTAATGCACAGGTGTCAAACATAAGGCCAGCCAAAAGTTCCAATCCGGCCATTCATTCTTGATGAATTTGCAAAGTGCAGATGATATTAACAGTCAAGGGCGTCAAACTTGAAAATAATAACATAATAACCTTGAAATAATGACTCCAAATTTTCTTCTTGGTTTAATGTGAAAAATAATAATATGACACGTCTAAAATAATGGCAACACCAATTTTTTTCCCTTTCAGTTACTGCAAAGAACATGAAATTCTGATATACTTTAATAATAAAACGTCAATAACCTGAACAAATATGAACAACCGAATCTGTCTAAAGCAGGGGTCTCAAACATGCGGTCCGGGGGCCAAATGCAGCCCGCTAAAGGTTCCAATGCGGCCCCTGGGATGAATTTAATGAATGCAAAAATTCCACAGTCAAGGCTGTGGAACTCATTTTAGTTCCAGTTCCACATACAGACCTATGATGTATGATCTACAGTCAAATAATAATAGCATAAAAACCTACGAAAAAGAATGACTCCATATTTTCTTGTCAGTTTGATGTGAAAAAAATATTAAACTATGCCTATAAATAATGACAACTTCAAATTTTTGTCTTTGTTTTAGTGCAAAAAATAACATTAAATGATGAAAATACTTACATTTACAAACTATCCTGTAACAATAAAATGTAAATAATCTGAACAAATATGAACAACCTGAAATGTCTAAAGAAAAGTGTTGTGTTTTTGTAGATTCAATCCATAATGCACATGTATAAATGATAAATTGAGGCAAAATATTGTTAACATTGCACTTATTTTTCTTAATAAATTTCAGTTTTTTCAGGTTATTCACATCTTTTTTGTTTGGATAGTTTATAAAAGTAAGCATTTTCCAAATTTAGTTGGATATTTTTGCACAAAAACAAAGACAAAATTTGGAGTTGTCATTATTTTTAGATTACTATGCTATTATTTTACTGGTCCGGCTCACTTGAGACCAAATTGGACTGAATGTGGCCCCTGAAAGAAAATGAGTTTGAAACCCCTGGTCTAAAGAAACAATTTTAACAATATTCTGCCTGTTTTGTGTCTTGGTAGATCTGATCTGCAATGCACATGTATGAATCATAAGTTGAGGCATAATATTGATCACATTTTTCTTCAGAAATTTCAGTTTTTTCCGGTTATTCTGATCTTTTTTGTTTGGATAGTTTGTAAAATGTACATGTTATCATAATTTAATATTTTTTGCATATAAAAAAAAATTTGGAGTTGTCATTATTTATAGGCTATGATGTTCTTATTTGACTGGAGATCATATTGGGATGAATGTGGCCCCTGAACTAACATGAGTTTGACACCCCTGATCTAATGGAAATGTACACTCTAAAAAATGATTAATAGGCTCAACTTAAAAAAAAACTGAGGTAACAATTTCCATTAATCTTTTTGGCAAATTGCTTAAATGCCACAAGACTTCTCTAGTTAAGTAAACTCTATTACTTTAGTACAAACAACATGATTTGCTTTTTACTCTACCAGCTTAATTAAGTCGAACCAACTTAATTTTAATTGTATAAAAACTACTCCATTTAGTTATATTGACTTATTGTTTTATTTTTATTCTACTCAAAAATGTTCGTACAAGTAGTTTCTTTAATTTAAAAAAAAATTAAAGAAAAAAAAACTTTAGTTTTTTGAGTTGGTCTAACTTATTTCTGTACATCAGAAGAAATTCCACATGGAAATTCCAGTTCTATGACTGACCCATTTAATTCTCTGCGCAACTAACTTACTACATTTGTCTGCATGTTAACATCTCAAATGTACACAGTACTATTGTTCTCATGTTCTTGCAGATATTAATTTATATTTGTTAAGCAGTGAGGAGTTACATTAAGCAATATAACTGCAATCAACAATAAACAGGAAAGGCACTGTTTGGCCTGTGGCTCTGACTCATGGTGCAGTTCTATAAAAAAAAATAAAATAAACACAAAAAGGCCAATAAACATTAGCATGCACACATTAACTCAAAATTAACACCAACATCACAACCCTGCTGAACCCCTGCACAGAAAAGAACACGTTTTCAACAATATACCCAATACCCTCAAGTTCACTGAATATATTTAAAACCAAATTAAAACATTTTTATTCTCATTAGCCTTTGAAAGGAGATAAAAATGGGGTCACAATTCAGGAACCAGGAATGTGCTGTTTTTATTTTTATTTTATTTTAGTGTATTTCTGTTTTTATTTTTTATTTTATTGTATTTCAAATTTCATCTTATTTCTTGCACGTCAAAAATTCTATGCATAATCAAATATTTTAATGTGCGCTGTTTTTATATTTATTTTTATTTCATTGTATTCCTCTCAAATTTCACTTTATTTCTTGATGTATAATCAAATCTTAATGTATTTTAATATTGTATTTTTTCAATCAATGTGAAGCACTTTGGGCTACAATTTCTGTATGAAAGGTGCTATACAAATAAAGTTTATTATTATTATTATTATTATTATTATTATTATTATTATTATTATTACCCACATTGCAATGCAGCAAATACGCAACAATATATACTACAATTTTAAATTAGAAAGGAGCAAAATGTGTGTTATTCAGTCCTTGAATAATTAAAACTACTGTTGCAGAAACAAAGCTAAATTCTATCAAGCCTTAAAGTTTGGTAAAGTTCTGTGCAAAATCATGTTTCTCCCTTTTTTTCTGTGCTTCCCTCCTTTCTTGCGGTAGGCGTGGCCTGTCAGCAAAACATGTCCAGGCTCGTCAGCTTCGTACTCAGCTTTTAGAGGAAGCTTACAAGATTTTTAAGTGTACTAACTTAATATATTTCTTTGTTAAGTTAAAGGCAGAAATGTCTGTTCAAAATCAATACGTTATTAAGTAAAGAGTGTTTTCCTTGTTTTTCATTTAGACCTACTTAATAAAATAAAATCATCTGATTTAAATGTGTACATGTAACAAACTTAATTTTTTTAAGCAGAGAAAGCTCTTGATTTTTAGCTTAACTTACTAACCCCATGAATCATTTTTTACAGTGTACAACCGCTACATCTGTGACAAAAACCACATCCAATGCAACACTTGGACCTATTGGCATGCTTGTGTGTGACTTTGAAGCGACACATTTCATATTTTAGGAAGTGGTAAAAGTAATTTGTGTGAGACGTTCGCTTACAAAGATTATCTCCGGTTTCATCAACAAAACAATTGAAGGTTAAAGGCATCACAGTCCCGCCCACACTGTCTGACTGACAGGAGTGACAGGTGATCTCTAAGATGACACATGCTTTCTTCTACCACAGACGCCATGGCAACAAGTCATTGCGTTATTTATCTTTTGTTTTCATCCTTAGAAGCATTGTAATGGGGAAAGATATTTATTTATTTATTTATTTATTTATTTATTTTTATGGATGTTAAATTTAGGTTTTACTAAAATGTTCACTTTTTTCTTTTCTTTTTTTTTTTTAACCCTTTCATGAATTATGAATTATATTACGTTTTTATTCCTCTTTATGCAAGAAAAAAACAATGTGATTGAAAAAAATTGAAGGTACAAAAATGTCCACTCAGCTAGACATCATGCATTTAAGTTTTAAAGCATAAAAATATGTATTTAACCCTTTGGTGCATTGCGGACAGTTCTTCTCCAGCTGTTCTCTTGTATATTCATGGGTTTTGTTGTTTTAGTTCCATATCAGCCAACACAGTGGACACATATGCAACATCCCATAATACACTGCAATTCTATATCCATTACTATAACTTTGCTGTTCTTGATAAACCTGATCTGCAGTAACATGTTTTAAGTGTAAATCATGTTAGATTGGGTATTCTTTGAAAGCCATCCCTTTTTTTTTAATCACTTCCTTCTTTTTCTTGTGATTAATGGACCCCCCCCCCCCCCCCCTTTTTTTGTTTTTTTTTTTTTTTTTGGGGGGGGGGGGGGGGTGCGTGTGGGTATGTCTAGGTTTTTGTTTTTGTTTTGTTTGTTTTTTTTTGTTTTTGAATTCAGAGGGATACATTTAATCGTATTTGTGACAAATGGATCAAGTCTATATCCTTTAGCCATCCAGAATCTCTGTTATTCCTCTAAAGGTGTCCTTTTTTTTTTTTTTTTTTTTTTGTAATCTCCCTGTGTTTTTTCTTCATTTTGTGTTTTTCTGCGTGAATATGTGTGATGTTTGAAGAACCCAGAAGTATTGTAATGCTATAATTGTTTTTTTTTTTTTTTTTTTTTTTTAATATGTGGGAAATACTGAAACCGTAAGCACCCATTTATATTTTTTTGTTTTTTTTGTTTATTTGTTTTGGGGTTTTTTTTTTTTTCTGTTTTTTTTTTTTTTTTTTTTTTTACACTTTTGTTTGTATTATGGATTTCTTATTAAATGGTTTGATAAACTGCTTTGCTGCTGATGTATACAATAAAAAAAAAAAAAAAAAGTATTTAAGTGTAAATCAGTTGTTATTTGTAAGACAAAGAGAGTTGTTTTTTGCATATTATATGAGGTAATAAGTAGCTTTAGAGTTGGTTAAAATGTGAGAAAACATCAAATTAGCAGCCTTAAAAATGTTTTTATTTCATTGTTTTCATTTTACTTTCTGATATTGGGTTTTAAATACATATTTCTTTACTTAAAAAAATTAAATGCATGGACATTTTTGTAACTCCATGAAAAAAAAAAAAAATGCATGAAAGGGTTAAAAATGTTTTTATTTCATAGTTTTCACACAGTGTATCACTAAATCCATGTTTTTTTGCTTCAAAAATTTAATGCATGGTGTCAAGCGGACATTTTTGGAACTCCCTGAAAAATTTCATAAGAAAATTTTCAGTCGCATTGTTTTTTTCCATGCCTAAAGAGGAATAAAAACACTCAGGAAATAAATGTTGATTAAGGTTCTCATAACACTGGGTTACGAAAAAATATTTTATTGCAAGTTGTCTAGGTTTTTTCTACTGAATTAGGACCATTTTACACCGCTAAATCCAAAAATGACATCTGTTTTTTTTCAATCAGGTCAGGGTTTTTTTTTGCTAATTTGATGTTGAAAAATTTGATCTTCTCACAAAAAAAAAAAAAAAAAAAAAAATTTCATCATCTGGAACATTTTGGGGGGTGGCCTGTAAAAAAAAAAAACACAAACTTCTTCACTTAAAAAATTAAATGCATGGACATTTTTGTAACTCCATAAAAAAAAAAAAAAAAAAAAAAAAACCCGATCGCAATTTTTTTTATGCCTAAGGAGGTATAAAAACACTCCAGAAAAAAAAAAAATCTTGACTAAGGTTTTCATAATTCATGCATGAAAGGGTTAACAAACCAATATCAGATAATGATATACTGTGTAATAACGATATAAAAAACTAAAAATAAATAAATAAATAAATATGCTGCTGCTAATCTGATGTTTTGTCACATTTTAATATATTCTAATACAATTTGTTACCCACTCTATGGAAATAATATGCAAAAATATTAATTTTACTTGATGCTAGCATGTTTTTTCGAAGTTCAGCTGTGTCCTGATATAGAAGATATTCATGGGACTTCCTGTTGGCCGTCTTGTTTAACCCTTTCATGCACGAATTATGAGAACCTTAATCAATTTTTTTTTCCTGAGTATTTTTATTCCTCTTTAGGCATGAAAAAAACAACACGATTGAAGATTTTCTTCTAAAAAATAAACATAAAAAAATTAATAAAATAAAAATAGTGCAAAAATTCCAGTCTTGAATTGAATTAAGCAAAAAAAAAAATTTAGCTTGAATCTTGAATTAAGCAAAAAAAAAAAAAAAAAAATCTCAAATTTAGCAAAAATTCTTGAATTAAGCAAAAAAAAAAAAATTAGCTTGAATCTTGAATTAAGAAAAAAAAAAAAAAAATCTCAAATTTAGCAAAAAATCTTGAATTAAGCAAAAAAAAAAATCAATTAAGTAAAAAAAAAAAATCTTGAATTAAGCCGAAAAAAACTTCAATTAAGTATAAAAAAAATCTTGAACTAACCCTTTCATGCACGAATTATGAGAAACTTAATCAAAAATTTTTTTCCTGAGTGTTTTTATTCCTCTTTAGGCATGAAAAAAAACAACACGATTGAAGATTTTCTTCTAAAAAATAAACATAAAAAAATAAATAAAATAAAAATAGTGCAAAAATTCCAGTCTTGAATTGAATTAAGCAAAAAAAAAAAAAATTAGCTTGAATCTTGAATTAAGCAAAAAAAAAAAAAAAAAAAAAAAAAAGAAAAAAAAAAACTCAAATTTAGCAAAAATTCTTGAATTAAGAAAAAAAAAAAAATTCAATTAAGTAAAAAATAAAAATCTTGAATTAAGCCAAAAAAAAAAACTTCAATTAAGTATAAAAAAAATCTTGAACTAGCCCTTTCATGCACGAATTATGAGAAACTTAATCAAAAATTTTTTCCTGAGTGTTTTTATTCCTCTTTAGGCATGAAAAAAAACAACACGATTGAAGATTTTCTTCTAAAAAATAAATTAAAAAAAAAAAAAAAAAAAAAAAAACACATTAAAAAAATAATAATGAAAAAAAAAAAAAAAAAAAAAAAAAATCTTATGAACCTATTTTTCAAAAAGTTGTAAAAATGTCCACTCAGCTGAACACCACACATTAAATTTTTGACGCACAGAAACATGTATTTACAAATAAATTGTGTGAAAACTATGGGGAGGGCTTGTGATTCTTGGGGTTTATGCTCAGGAGAGATATACATAGTGTTACCAATTCATGTCAGAAAAGATATGTAATGTCTTAAAAGTTGAACAAAAATATGTGTAAAAAAAACCCCACAACAACAGCAACGAAAAGAACAACAAAACCCATGAATATACAAGAGAACAGCTGTAGAATAGCTGTCCACTGGAGTGACCACTGTGCATGAAAGGGTTAAATAAGTTAGAGGTGCAATTTGCCGAATTTAGTAGCATCTAGTAATAAGTTTGTATATTAGAAACAACCAAATTCATTTTTAAGCATATTTTTCATTTCATTTTATTTATTCATTCCAATGTAAATGATTGAAAAGGAGCAGGATGAAGAAAACTTGTAATACCTCCCCGTTTACATCAAGTTTACATCAGGGGTGTCAAACTCGCTTTAGTTCAGGGGCCACATACAGTCTAATGTGATCTAAAGTGGGCCGGACCAGTAAAGTAATATAAATAATAAGATAAGAACTTATAATAATGTCAACTCCAAAGTTTTCTCAATGTTTTGAGTGAATAAAGTCAAATTCCGTTATGAAAATGCTTAAACCTACGAACCGTACTTGAACGTAACATGAACAAATATGAACAACCTGAAAATTCTTAAGAAAACAAGTGCAATGTTAACGATATTACACCAAAACTGATCACAACTTAAAGATTTAATAACAGGCAGAATACTGTTAAAATTCCACTTACTTCTCTTAAGACATTTCAGATGGTTCATATTTGTTCAGGTTATTCTTTTTTTTTTTTTTTGTGAAAGGATAGTCTGTGAATGTACCTTTTTTTTTTGTTGCTAATTCTACTTTTTTTTATTCTACAACAAAGAGGAAAATTTGCAGTTTTTATTATTTATAGGTTTTTATGATAATATTTTACTAGTCTGATCCACTTTAGATTGACCTAAAATGATTTTAACATCCTTGATTATTAATATCTTCAGTGTAATTTTAATTATTTAAAAATTAAAATTAAATAAAACAAATATTTCTGAGGCATTTTGGAAGCCAAGATAACAATTTAAACCAAACTAACCAATGCAGTTTAATGATATTTATCCCAAAATAAAACTATATTATGATATTTGTCATTATTGTTTTGTAGCCCACACCCCTGTTAGAAAAGAAACACCTAAATTCAACATGTCCCAATACTTTTGTCCATTGGCAATTATGCTATATTTGTAATATGTGCAAACCAGACTTTTGTCATTTAAAGGGTCAAAACCCACTCTTTGTTTCTTGCAGTGCATGTTGCTATCGTAGGAGTAAAGGGGATGTACACATGAAGCACTCAGGGACAGCACTCTCTTCATGCCTATTAGGTCTAAAAGCTATTGATTGACTGCCTGTAGCTCGGTAAAATTGCAATGTTTATTTCCAACAGACGGGCAGATGTCGTAGCTTCCATTTGCATTTGCACTGGGTGTTAACCCTTTAAACACTAAACCAGGGGTGTCCAACTCATTTTAGTTCAGGGGCCATATTCAGCTAAATTTGATCTGCATTTGGCCGGACCAGAAAAATAATAACATAATAACATAGAAATAATGACAACTCCAAATTTTTGTCTTTGTTTTAGTGTAAAAAAAAAAGAAAGTTAAATAATGAAAATACTTACTTTTATAAACTATCCAAAAAAAGAAAAAAAAAAAAAAAAATCTGAAATTTAAATGAAAAAACGTAAGAAAATTTAGTGTGATTTTAACAATATTATTCCTCATCTTCTCATTTCTCCATGTGCATTATGGATCAGATCTACAAAGACACTAAACACTGAGGAACAGGAAGAAAAGAGTTCAAATTGTGCTGAATTTTCTACAGACGTTTCAGGTTGTTCATATTTGTTCAGGTTATTCACATTTTAGTGTTACAGGATAGTTTGTGAATGTAAATATTTTCATAATTTAATGTTATTTTTGCACTAAAACAAACACAAAAAAAAAGTGGTTTATTCTAGATTTTTTTTTTTTTTGGCTTAATTGAAGATTTTTTTTTTTTTTGGCTTAATTCAAGACTTTTTTTTTAACTTAATTGAAGTTTTTTTTTTTTTTTTTTTGCTTAATTCAAGATTTTTTTTTGCTTAATTGAAGTTTTTTTTTTTGCTTAATTAAAGATTTTTTTGCTAAATTGAAGATTTTTTTTTTTGGCTTAATTGAAGATTTTTTTATTTTTTTACTTAATTGAAGATTTTTTTTGGCTCAATTCAATATTTTTTTTAACTTAACTGAAGTTTTTTTTTTTTTTTTGCTTAATTCAAGATTTTTTTTTTTTTTACTTAATTGATTTTTTTTTTTTTTTTTTTGGCTTAATTCAAGATTTTTTTTTACTTAATTGAAGATTTTTTTTGGCTTAATTTGAGATTTTTTCCTTAATTCAAGCTAATTTTTTTTTTCCTTAATTCAATTCAAGTCTGTGGAATTTTTGCACTTGGCAAAAACATCCCAGAGGCCGAACTGGACCCTTTGGCGGGCCACATTTGGCCCCTGGGCCGCATGTTTGACACCCCTTCGCTAAACCTAAAATGGTCCGCCTGGGCTTTTTTTTTTTTCGTATTTGGACTAACTAAAAGGTTAAAAAATATGCAGTGAGTGAATTCGTCCCATTTTTCCAGAGCACATTTTTCAGACCATATCTTGGAAACTTCAGCCAAAGCAACATTTTTCACTTGATTTTACTTTATCAGTGACTCACACGTGGTTAAATTTCACGATAAATTTTACTTGTAGACCAGTGTTACATAACACGACACTATTCATGAAGGCTATGAGGCTATTCATGATGTATTTTTTGTCAGTTCGGATCCCAAGGAGATATACATTTCTCTTCTGCGTCTTGAGGGGACAGAGTTTAGGAAGAAAAACTAAAAACTGCAAGAAATGTTCGGCCTTAGAAGCTGATTTTATGAGACTATGTTAAACTCATCATCGTCCGATTTTAACTCTTTAAACCTAAGTCTAAAATGGTCCATCTAGACTTTTTTTTTTTTTTTTAATTAATGATTATTAATTAATTAATAATTATTTTATGTATTTTTTAGTTTTTTTTTAAAATTATTTTTATTTTATTTATTTATTTTTTATTTATTTGTCAGAAGAAAATTTTCAATCGCATTGTTTTTTTGTTTATTTTTTCATGCCTAAAGAAGAATAAAAACACACAGGAAAAAAACTTTGATTGAGGTTCTCATAATTCATGCATGAAAGGGTTAATTCAAGATTTTTTTTTACTTAATTGAAGTTTTTTTGGCTTAATTCAAGATGTTGTTTTTTTGTTTTTTTTTTACTTAATTGAAGTTTTTTTTTTTTTTTTTGGTTAATTCAAGATTTTTTGCTAAATTTGAGATTTTTTTTGGCTTAATTCAAGATTTTTTCAGAAGAAAATTTTCAATCGAATTTTTTTTTTGTTTCATGCCTAAAGAAGAATAAAAACACTCTGGAAAAAAATTTGATTAAGGTTCTCATAATTTGTGCATGAAAGGGTTAATTTAAGATTTTTTTTTTTTTGACTTAATTGAAGTTTTTTTTTTTTTTTTTGGCTTAATTCAAGATTTTTTTCTCTTTTTTTTTTAACTTAATTGAAGGTTTTTTGTTTGTTTTTTTTGCTTAATTCAAGATTTTTTTTTGCTAAATTTGACTTTTTTTTTTTTGGCTTAATTCAAGATTTTTTCCTTAATGCAAGCTAATTTTTTTTTTTTTTTTTTGCTAAATTCAATTCAAGACTGTGGAATTTTTGCATATGGCAAAAACATCCCAGTGGCCAAACTGGACCCTTTGGCTGAATATGTTGAACTCATCATCGTCTGATTTTAACTCTTTAAACCTAAGTCTAAAATGGTCCATCTAGACTTTTTTTTTAAATGAATGATTATTAATTAATTGATAATTATTTTATTTATTTTTTAATTTTTTTAAAAATTATTTTTATTTTTTATTTTTTTATTTGTCAGAAGAAAATTTTCAATCGCATTGTTTTTTTGTTTTTTTTCATGCCTAAAGAACAATAAAAACACACAGGAAAAAAACTTTGATTAAGGTTCTCATAATTTGCGCATGAAAGGGTTAATTCAAGATTTTTTTTTACTTAATTGAAGTTTTTTTTTTGGCTTAATTCAAGATTTTTTTTTTTATTTTTTTTTAACTTAATTGAAGTTTTTTTTTTTGTGGCTTAATTCAAGATTTTTTCAGAAGAAAATTTTCAATCGAATTTTTTTTTTTTTTTTTTTGTCATGCCTGAAGAAGAATAAAAACACTCCGGAAAAAAATTTGATTAAGGTTCTCATAATTCGTGCATGAAAGGGTTAATTCAAGATTTTTTTTTTTTACTTAATTGAAGTTTTTTCTTTTTTTTTTTTTTTGCTTAATTCAAGATTTTTTTTTTTGTATTTTTTTTTACTTAATTGAAGTTTTTTTTTTTTTTTTTTTTTGGCTTAATCCAAGATTTTTTCAGAAGAAAATTTTCAATCGCATTGTTTTTTTTTTTTTCATGCCTAAAGAAGAATAAAAACACTCCGGAAAAAAATTTGATTAAGGTTCTCATAATTCGTGCATGAAAGGGTTAATTCAATATTTTTTTTTTTTTTACTTAATTGAAGTTTTTTTTTTTTTTTGGCTTAATTCAAGATTTTTTTTTTTTTTTTTAAACTTAATTGAAGTTTTTTTTTTTTTTTTTGCTTAATTCAAGATTTTTTTTTGCTAAATTTGCCTTTTTTTTGGCTTAATTCAAGATTTTTTCCTTAATGCAAGCTATTTTTTTTTTTTTGCTAATTCAATTCAAGACTGTGTTTTGAATTGTTGTTGTGTTGTTGTTGTGTTTTGAATTGTTGTTGTGTTGTTGTTGTGTTTTAAACTTAATTGAATTTTTTTTTTTTTTTTTTTTTTTGCTTAATTCAAGATTTTTTGCTAAATTTGCCTTTTTTTTTTTTTTTTTTTTGCTTAATTCAAGATTTTTTCCTTAATGCAAGCAATTTTTTTTTTTTTTTTTTTTTTTTTTTTTTTTTTTGCTAAATTCAATTCAAGACTGTGGAATTTTTGCATATGGCAAAAACATCCCAGCGGCCAAACTGGACCCTTTGGCTGAATATGTTGAACTCATCATCGTCAGATTTGAACTCTTTAAACCTAAGTCTAAAATGGTCCATCTAGACTTTTTTTTTTTTTTTTAATTAATAATTATTAATTAATTAAAAATTATTTTATGTATTTTTTTTTTTTTAATTCTTTTTATTTTATTTATTTTTTAAATTTATTGACCAGTGTAATTCATGCATGAAAGGGTTAAAAAAAAAAAAAAAAAAACATCTACCATCTCGGTCTCGCTTTGCTCCATCCCCCATTTTTCTAACATATCTACGCGCTCTTACTGTTGTTCTCGGTATTTCTTCTCCTCGTCCTCTCTCTTTCTCACCGCTGAGTCGTCTATAGAATGTTAAAAGCATCTAACACTGTGATGTCCCTGCAGAGCCCGCTGTCCTGAGAGCAGAGGATGAGTTGAATGCTAAATGGGCCGCGGCATAGTCGCTGACGCTCGCCACCGCCGGCCCCGTTCGACGCAAAACCTGCACCGGTGCCAGTGTGTGTTTGAGTGTGTGTGAAAGTGAAATACCAGATACCAGTAGGGTGAACGTGTCAAAGGGAGAAAGTGAGGAAATGGGTGGATGAGGGCATGTGGGGAGCTAAATAGGGTTACAAAGGGGCTGGCAAATGAGGCGTTGCCCCCCCCCCCCCCCCCAGTCGCTTCTGTAAGACACATTAACGATGATGAGTGAAGCTACGAATCTGACTGTGCTTTCTCAATCACTCCAAATAATGTCCGATAACCCTGCGAAATGTGCTTCGTGCGCAATAAGTCACGCAATAATCGTCTGTTCTGCAAAAACAATGTGATATTTAGTCGATATCTATCAAAATGTAAATGCACTGTTTATAGAAAGACTTGAGTTCATAGATACATGTACTGTTCGTATTGTAAATATAGTGTCTATTCATATTTTATGTCCATTTTTCTATTTTTTTTTTATTCCATCTAACGGTTTTAACTCTTGTATATTCTATTTTATTTTAAATCTTATTTTAGTTTTTGTGATTTTATATTCACTCTATTCTTGAAGTATTGGTGTTTTATTAATATTGTTGTACAGACTGGAAGAGCACTCCTAAAGGATATTCTATTTTATTCTATTCTATTCTATTTGATTCGATTCGATTCGATTCGATTTTGCTTTTTTCTATTCTGTTCTATTCTATTCTGCTCTGTTCTACTCTATTTTATTCTACGCTACTCTGCTCTATTCTATTCTATTCTATTCTATTCTATTCTATTCTATTCTATTCTATTCTATTCTATTCTATTCTACTGTGATCTGTTCTATTCCATTCCATTCTATATTACCCTATTGTATTCTGCAATGTTCTATTCTATTTTGCTTTGTTCTATTCTGTTCTGTTCTATTCTATTCTATACTGTTCCATTCTATTATATTCGGTTCTATTCTATTCTGCTCTGTTCTATTCTATTTTATTCTATTCTGCTTTGCTCTGTAATGTTCTATTCAGTTCTGTTCTATTCTGCTCAGCTCTATTCTGTTATATTCTATTCTATTCTATTCTATTCTTCATTCATTCATTCATTCATTTTCTGAACCCGCTCTATTCTATTCTATTCTATTCTATTCTATTCTATTCTATTCTATTCTATTCTATTCTATTCTTCATTCATTCATTCATTCATTTTCTGAACCCATTCTATTCTATTCTATTCTATTCTATTCTATTCTATTCTATTCTATTCTATTCTATTCTATTCTGTTCTTCATTCATTCATTCATTCATTCATTTTCTGAACCCGCTCTATTCTATTCTATTCTATTCTATTCTATTCTATTCTATTCTATTCTATTCTATTCTATTTTTCATTCATTCATTCATTTTCTGAACCCGCTCTATTCTATTCTATTTTATTCTATTCTATTCTATTCTATTCTATTCTATTCTATTCTATTCTATTCTATTCTATTTTTCATTCATTCATTCATTTTCTGAACCCGCTCTATTCTATTCTATTCTATTCTATTCTATTCTATTCTATTCTATTCTATTCTATTCTATTCGATTCTATTCTATTCTATTCGATTCTATTCGATTCTGTCTATTCTATTCCATTCTATTCTATTCTGCTCTTTCTATTCTTTTCTGCTCTCTATTGTATTCTATTGTATTCTATTCTATTCTATTTTTCATTCATTCATTTTCTGAACCCGCTCTATTCTATTTTATTCTATTCTGTCTATTCTATTCTATTCTATTCTATCTATTCTATTATATTCTATTCTGTTTTTCATTCATTCATTCATTCATTTTCTGAACCCGCTCTATTCTATTTTATTCTATTCTGTCTATTCTATTCTATTCTATTCTATTCTATTCTATTCTATTCTATTCTATTCTATTCTATTCTGTCTATTCTATTCTATTCTATTCTATTCTATTCTATTCTATTCTATTCTATTCTACTCTTTCTATTCTTTTCTGCTCTCTATTCTATTCTATTCTATTCTATTCTATTCTATTCTATTCTATTCTTTGCTCTATTCTTGAGGTCTTCAGGACAGTACCTGCTGATGGTTCCACACACCTGTTTCATCACATGCGGTGACAGGTCTTTTAAAGCTGTGGCACCACGTCTGTGGAATGACCTGCCTCTACACCTACGGTCCATGGACTCTGTAGAGAGCTTTAAGAAACACCTGAAAACCCTCCTGTTCATAAAGGCTTTTTAGTCTCCCACCTGACCCAGGACCACCACAGACTGATTACACTCTATGTATTCATCATAACGTACTCCATGTGTCATCCCCCCCCCCCCCCCCCCCAGTCTCTCTATATCTCTATCGCTCTCCCTTTTCTCCTCCTTCACTCTCTCTCTCTCTCTCTTTAACCCCAACTGGTCCAGGCAGACGTCCATCCTTCAGGAGTCTGGGTCTGCTCCAGGTTTCTGCTGTTAAAGGGAAGTTTTTCCTTCCACTGTCACCAATCACAAGTGTTTGCTCCTGAAGGATTCTGTTGGGTCTCTGTAAACTTAATTTGATTCTGATTTGAATTGATAAAGCACTTTGTGACTCTGTCTGTGAAAAGTGCTCTATAAATAAAATTAAAATTAATTATTCTATTCTATTCTATTCTATTCTATTCTATTCTATTCTATTCTATTCTATTCTATTATTTGCTCTATTCTATTCTATTCTATTCTATTCTATTCTATTCTATTATTTGCTCTATTCTATTCTATTCTATTCTATTCTATTCTATTTTATTCTATTCTTCATTCATTCATTCATTCATTTTCTGAACCCGTTCTATTCTATTCAATTCTATTCTATTCTATTCTATTCTGCTCTTTCTATTCTTTTCTGCTCTCTATTCTATTCTATTCTATTCTATTCTATTCTATTCTATTCTTTATTCTATTCTATTCTATTCTATTCTATTCTGTCTATTCTATTCTATTCTATTCTATTCTATTCTTTGCTCTATTCTATTCTATTCCTTGCTCTATTCTATTCTATTCTATTCTTTGCTCTATTCTATTCTATTCTATTCTATTCTATTCTATTCTTTGCTCTTTTCTATTCTATTGTATTCTATTCTATTCTTTGCTCTATTCTATTCTATTCTATTCTATTCTATTCTATTCTATTCTATTCTATTCTATTCTATTCTTTGCTCTATTCTATTCTATTCTATTCTATTCTTTGCTCTATTCTATTCTAATCTATTCTATTCTTTGCTCTATTCTATTCTATTCCTTGCTCTATTCTATTCTATTCTATTCTATTCTTTGCTCTATTCTATTCTATTCTATTCTATTCTTTTCTCTATTCTATTCTATTCTATTCTTCATTCATTCATTCATTCATTCATTCATTTTCTGAACCCGTTCTATTCTATTCTATTCTATTCTATTCTATTCTATTCTATTCTATTCTATTCTATTCTATTCCTTGCTCTATTCTATTCTATTCTATTCTTTGCTCTATTCTATTCTATTCTATTCTATTCTATTCTATTCTATTCTATTGTATTCTTTGCTCTATTCTATTCTATTCTATTCTATTCTATTCTATTCTATTCTATTCTATTCTATTCTCTTCTATTCTCTTGTGTTTCACCCTTGCTTCTCTTACTGTAAACCCTCTTGTACTTGGATGACACATTCATGTATTTAAGTGCTTACTCCAAACTGCACAGACTTCATATCCAGCCCACAAATGAATAACTATGCAGTAAAACCTCTTTAAATCCCAGTTTTACTCCAGTCACAGATCCAATCAGCTCTGTAACCGCAGCAGCTAAAATTATGTAACATCTAGATGTGCATTATTCCCTATAGTTTGAGCTCTATTTGTGATGTCACAGAAAATACAGTCTGTACCTTTGCCCTAATATTATACCGACCATTATGTTGTCGCTCGATAAGACAAACACAGTCTTATAATTTCTGTAACCCAGCTGCTCCTTATTTCTCCTAATTGTAAGAATCATCCAAATATCACGGTTTTAATCATGGATGTTGATTTCATCTGGACATTTAGAGGACACATGTATCTGGAGTCAGTGGGTCTAATCCTAGGAAATATGATGTCTTGCATTGATTTATCCATTAATTTATTAAGGAAATATATGTATTAAAGTCAAGGAAAACACAATGTAATATACAGTGTTGTAAGAAATCATATACTTTATTCACTTCAAGTACCTGAACAGCTTTAAAATGTCTAAAACACAGCTACAAAAAGCATTTACAATGAGTATTTTTATTAACCCTAAGGTGCAGATGTTCATTTTATTTTTATTTTATCTATGTATGTATGTATGTATGTATTTATTTATTTAGTACATGTATGTTGCTTGTTGCAAAATTGACACGTTGGCACTTAAAGGGTTAAGCGGTGCCAGGCACAACAAACCCCGCCCCTCACACCTATTGCATCTTATTTTGCTATCAATCCACTCTTTCATCCATATTCAATATTTGTTAAATATAAAAATTATATACGTGCTAAGTTTGAATTAAATTGAAACAAAATTGATGTTTTTTATCGACATTTGAAATTTTGTCCTATTATAAGTAAATGGGAAAAGAAAAAAATATTTAAAAAATTTAACCAAAAAATATCAAAAAACAAGCTGTCACTTAGATATTATTAACCTCTATATCTCTGTAACATTTTAGGTAAATTGAGCTAAAATTGACGTTTTTGTAGCGATTTGAAATTTTGCCCATTATAAGTAAATTGGGGGGAAAAAAATATTTAAAAAATTCATTAAAAATTTTTAACTTTAACCTAATTTTCTCAAAATGTAATTACATCCATTCTGGGTCACTGCCAATCTATAAACCTAATTTAGTATGAATTCAACCAATATTTTTGATGCTAAAGTGCAAACAAACAAACAGAAACAAACAAATCAAATGAAAAACAATACCGATTGCCTCCCCTTTTGGGGGGGGGCGGGTGCATAAAGGGATCTTTTAACCCTCATACTCTCCTCAAATTTACTAAACTCTGGTTACCGTTGTGGACAAGAATGTACAGGTACACCAAAATTTCTTCTATGAAATCATCATATATATATATATATATATATATATATATATATATATATATATATATATATATATATATAAAAATGTCATAAATCTCTTAATCAACTTGCACTCTGCTCAAAACAGTTTTCAGGATTTCAACCCTTTAAATGCTGGTTTAATCATTTGCATTCTAAGTGATTTATTACAAAAAACAACACAAAAATTGGAATATTTTCCATTAAAAAAAATAGTAGATGGATGAAACATTGGTGGTGATTAAAGCCTTGGTTATGTTATAGATTAGCAACAAAATTGATTTGATTACATCAGTAATTTTTGGACAAAAATGTTGAATTAACTGTCATTATAACCACATTTTTTTAATGTCACTGCTGTTGCACTTTATTTTCAACATTTTATTTAGAGGAAAACTACTGATATTTGACATTTTTACTGTATTTCACTAGTTTTTTTGGTAGTTTTGAGCAGGGGGGAGGTTGTTAAATAGATTTATTCAAAAAAAAAAAAAAAAAAAAAAAGTGGGGAAAAATATTCCTTAATGTTTTTTTTTTTTTTTTTTTTTTTTTTTTAATGTGAGTACATTTTTGCACACAAACGTACCCAGAGGGTGCAAAATGCATCATGGGAATATAAAATAGATCTAAGAGTAAAAGATGCTGGATTTCAGAAATACAAATAAAAAGAAATGTTTCTGCCAAATTTCAGAAGTTTCAAAAGTGGCAACACAGCCAAAATGATCAACAAATTAAAGAAAAAAAGCAAAAAATGTACACAAATGCCTGAGGAGGACCAAAGGGTTAAATAATTGGAGAAGTATTTTTAATTTACCTTAACCCTGTAAAACCTCAACCATTAAATCCTTGACCGAAAATTCCATTTTTTTTTTTTTTTTTTAAACTGGAGCCTTTATTGGTCTTCATGAACAATCAAAAAAAAATATTTTTTTCAGATATCAAATTCCATGTACTGTACGAGTTTCAATTTTGTATCATATTTGATACAAATATGACAGAAAATTCCATTTTTTTTTTTTTTTTTTTTTTTTTAAATGGAGCCTTTATTGGTCTTAATGAACAATCAAAAAAATTTCTCAAAAGGTCTCAATGCTTAAATGTTATTATTTTTCGACAAACAAAAACATAATGTAACACAAACATGTCTAACAAATTGCTAATTCCTTTTCAAAACTGTCAAAGTTCTTCCTCCTTCCTTATTATTATTATTATTATTATTATTATTATTATTATTATTATTATTATTATTATTGTAGTGTCACTGGAAAGCGAAAAACGTACACAAATGCCTGAGGAGGACCGAAGGGTTAAATAACTGGAGAAGTATTTTTAATTTACCTTAACCCTGTAAAACCTCAACCATTAAATCATTGATAGAAAATTCCAGTTCTTTGAAACTGGAGCCTTTATTGGTCTTTATGAACAATCAAAAAAAAAATTTTTTTCAGATATCAAATTCCATGTACTGTACGAGTTTCAATTTTGTATCATATTTGATACAAATATGACAGAAAATTCAATTTTTTTTTTTTTTTTTTTTTTTTTTTTAAATGGAGCCTTTATTGGTCTTAATGAACAATCAGAAAAAATTCTCAAAAGGTCTCAATGCTTAAATGTTATTATTTTTCGACAAACAAAAACATAATGTAACACAAACATGTCTAACAAATTGCTAATTCCTTTTCAAAACTGTCAAAGTTCTTCCTCCTTCCTTATTATTATTATTATTATTATTATTATTATTATTATTGTAGTGTCACTGGAAAGCGAAAAATGTACACAAATGCCTGAGGAGGACCGAAGGGTTAAATAACTGGAGAAGTATTTTTAATTTACCATAACCCTGTAAAACCTCAACCATTAAATCATTGATAGAAAATTCCAGTTCTTTGAAACTGGAGCCTTTATTGGTCTTTATGAACAATCAAAAAAAAAATTTTTTTCAGATATCAAATTCCATGTACTGTACGAGTTTCAATTTTGTATCATATTTGATACAAATATGACAGAAAATTCCATTTATTTATTTATTTTTTAATGGACAATCAAAAAATTCTCAAAAGGTCTCAATGCTTAAATGTTATTATTTTTTGACAAACAAAAACATAATGTAACACAAACATGTCTAACAAATTGCTAATTCCTTTTCAAAACTGTCAAAGTTCTTCCTCCTTCCTTATTATTATTATTATTATTATTATTATTATTATTATTATTATTATTATTATTATTATTATTATTATTGTTGTTGTAGTGTCACTGGAAAGGCCTCTGGTGAATGAATTCCTCCCCCCTGGTGGATTACCTGTGCATTGTATGTATCTAATTGTATACATCAGGTTTTTCAAGAAAAAAAATGTCACACTGATCATATAGAGGGCTTCAAAACTCATGTATCAAATATGACACGTTTGGTGTTATAGGGTTAAAGCACAAAATATGTAAGCTCTGCGCTCACACTTTAATAAATAAGTGTAAAAGTGCGATAGTAAACACTACATCGTCTTTTATATACTGTGGATGTAAAGTATGATGTACTACTATAAGTCCTGTTGAGTTCCTGTATATATTAGACATCTGTCGTCACAGGCTGTGTGCTGTGGATTCCCTGAGGCTGCTAAATTGACTTTGACATGTAAAATCTGTACGGCGGCCCTTTAAGGAAAAGCTAGCAAGTCAGAGTCAGCATATACAATCATGATTTATTGTGTAGCGGGAAAGGACCTCAACCAGTGATTAATAAAAACAGACCAAGTCATACCTTTCACAATAATAAATGATGCATTATGGAAATATCAATGCAAGGGGCTGCTCAAACAAAAGCCAAATAGGCGATGTGCATTTGAAAACAACCCTCATCCTCTTTCCATCACTTGGACACACACCAATGCGAGCGTTTAAAGGCAATGATTGGCGCAGCGGCAAACACGGCAGGTGGCAACCTTCACAAAACAGTAAACAGAGGAGAGAAAACGGTCTGAAAACACCTGATGTTACAGTCAAAGAGCCGGCCTACTCATCTGGATTCTGTCACAAAAGGCATCGACAGTCAAATCCTTGAAAAAATGTGGGCTTCCGAGACCATCCGTAAAAAGTAGAGGGTTTTACTGTTGAAATCAGAAGTAGCTAGGTGCATTCAAAGTCTGTTTTTACCACAATTCTGAGTGTTTTATAGCAATATATACTTCCTTTGAGTTCAATTAGCCCTGTAAAGCCTGAACCGTTAAATCATTGCCAGAAAATTCCAGTTCTTTGAAATTGGAGTCTTTATTGGTCCTTCTAAACTACCAAAAAAATAATCATTTTTTTTTCCAAATATCAATTTCCACGTATGAGTTTCAATTTTGTATCATATTTGATACATCAGGTCTCAGTGCTCATATATTATTATTTTTGCCTATACGCCTAACAAATTGGTAATTCCTTTTCTAAATTATCAAAGTTCTGCCTCCTTCCTCATTAATGACAGTCTTGTAGTGTCACTGGAAAGGTGTAGGTGTAGTGTCACTGGTGAATGAATTCCTCCCCCCTGGTGGATAATCTGTGTATTGCATGTATCTAATTGTATACATCAGGTTTTTCAAGAAAAAAAAAATCACACTGATCATGTAGAGCACAGGTGTTAAACATGCGGCCCGGGGGCCAAAACCGGCCCGCCAAAGGTTCCAATCCGGCCCCTGGGATGAATTTGCAAAGTGCAAGTTAGCGCATCAAACTCAAAAATAATATCATAATAACCTATAAATTATGACAACACCATCTTTTCCCTTTGATTTAGTGCAAAAAAACATTAAATTATGAAAATGTTTACATTTACAAACTATCCTTTAACAATAAAACGTCAATAACCTGAACAAATATGAACAACCTGAAATGCCTAAAGAAAATAAAGCGCAATTTTAACAATTTTCTCCCTGTTACTACATGTTTTGTGCCTTTGTAGATCTGATCTGTAATACACGTGTATAAATGATAAGTTGAGGCATAATATTGATAAAATTGTACATATATTTCTTAACAAATTACATTTTTTTTTTAACTTTTTATTTAGATTTTTGCACACTATAAAACAGAACAAAACATCTCAGACAAGACATAAATTGAAAAAATAAATAAATTACACCACATAGTATTATTATTGTTACAAATATTATACTACATCTATAGATACATTGCCAAATATTAAAATATTCATATATTTGTATACATATGCACACATCATGGGGAAGCAAAATTTACAATGAACATGTGGGTCTCAATGCTGTGACATTATTATTTTTGAACAAACAAAAACATAATATAACACAAACATGTCTAAAAAATTGGTAATTCCGTTTTTGAAATTGGCAAAGTTAAGTTTTTAAAACCCCTTTTGCCCTATCAGCCCGCCCGCAGGCCGAAAAAAATTATATTAATATTCATCAACTATAAAAATATAACAAATCAGGACAATTAATGTTTTTTTCAACTTTTGCTCAAAGTTTAGACCCTAATGTTAATAAAAGTACATCAAAAGTGTATTTTAGTGCAAACTTTAATGTTCAAACATGATTTTAATCTTTGTGGGGTGAAATATACACTATTAAAAATCTCCGACACAAACAATTAATTTATGCATATCATCGTCAATCCAGCCGAAAAAAACCAAAAAAACAGGTGAGGATAAAAAAAATTCCAATTTCTCTTTTAGTTTGTTACAGTTTATTCAGGCATAGTAATAGATACAATATTTTAGACAATGGAAATAGATTCTGTGAGGTCTGTAAATGTCCATAGACACCAAGAACATCCATATGAACCTTATTATTGTGAAGTAATTCTTCATTTTCTTTGGGTATGTCTTTTTAGGCGTTTTCCCCTGAAAATATGGTCAGAGTTTAATGCAATAAGCATTCAGAAGTGGTTGTATACATGTGTGTTATTTTCATTTTCATTTTATTTTTGTCATTCGTGTTTCATTTGTGATTAATTGTAATTAATATCTACTGCAGATAAAAAAAAAATTGTCATGTATGCCATATAGGGATGTTTGATTAGATATTTAAATGGATGTAAAATGTCTTGTATAGTTTTATGAGCAAAATCAAATAAAAATTAAGTGAAAAAATTGTCAAAGTTCTGCCTCCTTCCTCATTAATGACAATCTTGTAGTGCCACTAAAAAGGCATCTGGTGAAGGAATTCCTCCCCCTGGTGGGTTATCTGTGTATTTTATGTATCTAATTGTATACATCAGGTTTTTCAAGAAAAAAAAAACACACTGATCATGTAGAGGGCTTCAAAACTCATGTATCAAATATGATACATATGGTGTTATAGGGTTTTTAACCCACTAGTTTATTCTTAAAAAAAAAAAAAAAAAGATTTTATCCAGAATCCAAAACATCAATGTACAATATGATAATTGAACAGATTCTCCTCAAATGAAAACAAAATAATCCTATTCCACCAACAACAAAACAAGGCAAACATAGATTGTGTTTAACCCTATAATGTCAAACGTATCATATTTGATCCATGAGTTTCAAAGTCCTCTACATGATCAGTGTGATTTTTTTTTTCTTGAAAAACCTGATGTATACAATTAGATACATACAATACATGGATAATCCACCAGTATATAGATGATACAGCTCCTTTAATAAATGAATGCCAATAGCAGAGTCAGGAGTGTTACTGATGACAAGTTTTTATATTTACAATTGTTTACATTCAGTTTAATATTTGAATGCAACGCTTCAAATACTTGTAGATAAAGAATAATTGATATTTTGCTCATTCATTTCAATTCAGTTTTATTTCTAAAGCCCAATATCACAACAAGGTCACCTCACAGGGCTTTACAGAATTAGCTGAATATGGAAATAAGCAAACAGTCAAATAATTAGTTAGGTAAACAGTCGATGAAGAAAATGGATTAATGTCCCAGGCATCCCCCGTTCTTAGATCCTCCTTCTCGGCAAGGAAAAACTTCAAAAAACCCCAGTGGGAGAAGAGAAACCTTGGGGAGAACCACTCATGGTCCCAGAGGTCAGGACCGGCTCTGATAAATACAGTATCACAGGGTTTTTCCATAAATGCACGGAATTTCATTACACCAGTAGCGTACGGAATCATTCGTTTTAATCCTGTAAAGCGGGGGTCTCAAACTTATTTTCTTTCAGGGGCCACATTCAGCCCGATTCGATCTCAAGTGGACCAGAGCAGTAAAATAATAACATAATAACCTATAAATAATGACAACTCCAGATTTTTGTCTTTGTTTTTGTGCAAAAAACCCCACGAAATTATGAAAATATTTCTTTTATAAACTATCCAAACAAAAAGATGTGAATTACCTGAAAACACTGAAATTTCTTAAGAAGTATAAGTGCAATTTTTACAATATTTTGCCTCAACTTATCATTTCAAAGATCTACAAAGACACTAAACACTTAGTAACAGGCAGAAAATTGTTAAAATTGTGCTTAATTTTCTTTAGACGTTTCAGGTTGTTCATATTTGTTCAGATTATTCGCATTTTATTGTTACAGGATAGTTTGTAAATGTAATTTTTTTTTTTTTTTTTTTTTTTTACATAATTTAATATTATTTTTTGCACTAAAACAAACAAAAAAAAATTGAAATTATCATTGTTTATAGGCATAATGTAATATTTTTTTTCACATCAAACAGGAAGAAAATATGGAGTCATTATTTCTTGTAGGTTATTATGTTATTATTTTACTGTGGATCATATTAGTCTGTAAGTGGAACCTGAACTAAAATGAGTTCAACAGCCTTGACTGGAATTTTTGCACTTTGCAAATTCATCCCAGGGGCAGGATTGGAACCTTTGGCGGGCCGCATGTTTGAAACCCCTGCTGTGAAGCCTGAACCATTAAATCATTGACAGAAGATCCCAGTTCTTTGAAACTGGAGCCTTTATTGGTCCTTCTGAACAACCAAAAAAAAAAAGTTTTTTTCAAATATCAATTTCCATGTACTAGCGGCATTGTAACCGTGGTTCCTTGTACGATCGCGCCCTCCTGTAGTGCAACGGCGGCATTGCACCCAAACGCCCTCCTGTGTCCCATGTTTGCAACGACGATCGGACATCGATGGGATGGACACCGGATATGGAACGTGCATTGCCAAAACGTGCATTATATAGTAGGATGAGTTTCAATTTTGTATCAAATTTGATACATCGGGTCTTAATGCTCAAATATTATTGTTTTTCAACAAACAAAACATAACACAAAGTCCTCTATCAAATTGGGAATTCCTCTTCAAAATTGTCAAAGTTCTGCCTCCTTCCTCATTAATGACAATTTTGTAGCGTCACAGGAAAGGCCTCTAGTGAACAAATATCTCCCTCCTTGTGGATTATCCGTGTATTACATGTATCTAATTGTATACATCAGGTTTTTCAAGAAAAAAAGTATCACGCTGATCATGTAGAGGGCTTCAAAACTCATGTATCAAATATGATACGTTCAGCGTTATAGGGTTAATACATGCATGGCTCCTGCTAGCTTTTATTTTTTTATTTTAAACTGTGACGACTTTACTGATGCTGATGCAAATGCCGACATGTGAATAATAAGAACAGTGACCGTTCTCTACACAGTGTTGTACAAAACTACCATTCAAACCCACTGAGAGTTTGATAAAATGCATCAAATCAAGCTGAAATGGAGAAAAAAAATCCCTTTTTCTAAACTTTTGTCGCAATCCGCATTGAAAATAAAAATGAAATATTCAGAATAACTTTGGATTAGTAGCATTCAGCTGAAGTATACGTAAACTTACGACCTTAACTGGAGTGCGTTAAGAACTTGAACCTATTCAGTGATTCATTTGGCCCTGAGTGAAAGTCAGCAGCTCAATGAATCATGCCCAGGAGATTCAAAAGCACTGTCGCACTGTAGAAAAAAAAAAAAAAAAAAAAAAAGACATAGAAGTAATTAAAAACCAGCTCTGCTACTTGCGTTTGGGATTCAAAGAGGTGCACAAGGACCCTGGCTGCATACTAGCCACTCATAGAACCGAGTAAAATCTTCATTAGACTGACGGAAGATGGGGAAAAAAAGACTCATACTAAAGATGTCTTTAAATAACGACTAAATATAAATGGGAGAGTTGCTAAAAATGCATTGTGTGGGACCTCGAGATAGGAAATGGTAGTGAGGAGCTTTTACCTCTAAAACCTGACGTGTCAGCGCTGACACACCCTGTGCTTATGCAGTTTGGATGGCTGTAACTCTGTCACCGTTTGTGCGATTGGAAAAATTCCAACGGTTTCTGAAACCTGAGACGTCACACTTTATAGTTGTTATTGTGTCATTATTTTAGTTATGTCTCATTCAAATATTAATGCACTTATAAACCAAGCTAACATGGCATTATCTGCATACAGGGTGGGGAAGCAAAATTTACAATGAACATTTAGTTGTTTTTTCTCAGCAGGCACTACGTCAATTGTTTTGAAACCAAACATATATTGATGTCATAATCATACCTAACACTATTATCCATACCTTTTCAGAAACTTTTGCCCATATGAGTAATCAGGAAAGCAAACATCAAAGAGTGTGTGATTTGCTGAATGCACTCGTCACACCAAAGGAGATTTCAAAAATAGTCGGAGTGTCCATAAAGACTGTTTATAATGGAAAGAAGAGAATGACTATGAGCAAAACTATTACCAGAAAGTCTGGAAGATACTATTAAAGAACAATGGGAGAAGTTGTCGCCCGAATATTTGAGGAACACTTGCGCAAGTTTCAGGAAGCGTGTGAAGGCAGTTATTGAGAAAGAAGGAGGACACATAGAATAAAAACATTTTCTAATATGTAAATTTTCTTGTTGCAAATAAATTCTCATGACTTTCAATAAACTAATTGGTCATACACTGTCTTTCAATCCCTGCCTCAAAATATTGTAAATTTTGCTTCCCCACCCTGTATGTCAAATGTTTCAAGATACATCAAAAATCTAGCTATATGATTTTCAGTGGTTAAAAAAAAAAAAAAAAAAAAACAAACAAAAAAACAAGGCAGATGTGTAAACCCCCCCCCCCCCCATCACCACCAAAATGTAATAATTTGTTCCTTGTGCCACTATCAACACTTCCTGAAAATTTAATCCAAATCCGTCCGTAACTTTTTGAGATATCTTGCTAACAGATAGACAAACAAAAAAATCCCCTCCCCCCTCCCCGATCACCACCAAAATTTAATCATTTGTTCCTTGTGCCAGTATCAACGTTTCCTGAAAATTTCATCCAAATCCCTCCATAACTTTTTGAGTTATCTTGCTAACAGACAAACAAACAGATAGACCCCCGATGAAAACATAAGCGGAGGTAACTAGCCCTTAGCTCAACATTGCTTCAGTTGAAATAGCTCGTGTCTCATCTAGACTAGACTAGAAAAATAAATAAATCACTTGGCATTATAACAAAAGTTAGTCCTCATGTTGATTTAAAATGTACACTTGCGTTACATTACTGTTTAATTCATCCATATCTGTCGTAGATATGGATAAAGCACTTTCCTATCAACTATAAATATAATATCGATCTTACATAAGCACTTTGTTTGAATTGCAACCCATTGTAAGCCGCTGACCTCTTCTGCTAATTTATTCTTCACACTGAATTTACTTTATATTTTTGATATTAACATGTACCAAATGTGTATTTTTATGTTTAAAATTCCGTATAATCACAGTACCTTGCCTGAGCATTTCATTTTGTATTTTGCAACCAGTGCTGCAGTTCATAGATACAATACTCGTCAAAATCAACGTTTTAATTTGCCTAAATGTGTCACATCAAGAGCTCAGTTTTGTATAAGGTATAGAGCAGTGGTTCCCAACCTTTTTTGGCTTGTGACCCCATTTTAAGATCACAAATTTTCAGACTTTTTTTTTTTTTTGTTAAAACTAATTTGTTTTTGATTATGGAATAGTTTGCTATACTACAAAAATATAAATGCACCACTTTTGTTTTTGCTCCCATTTTTCATGAGGTGAACTCAAAGATCTAAAACTTTTTCTATGTACACAAAAGGCCTATTTCTCTCAAATATTGTTCATAAATTTGTCTAAATCTGTGTTAGTGAACACTTCTCCTTTGTCCTTTGCTGAGATAATCCATCCACCTCACAGGTGTGGCAGATCAAGATGCTGATTAGACAGCAGGATTATTGCACAGGTGTGACTTAGGCTGGCCACAATAAAAGGCCACTCTAAAATGTGCACTTTTACTGTATTGGGTGGTCCAGGGGGGTCAGAAAACCAGTCAGTATTTGGTGTGACCACCATTTTCCTCGCACAGTCTTCTTCATGAATTCTCTGAAACAGCTTTGGAGATGGCTTATGGTAGAGAAATGAACATTCAATTCACAGGCAAAAGCTCTGGTGGAGATTCCTGAAGTCAGCATGCCAATTGCATATTCCCTCAAAACTTGTGACATCTGTGGTATTGTGCTGTGTGATAAAACTGCACATTTTGGAGTGGCCTTTTATTGTGGCCAGCCTAAGGCACACCTGTGCAATAATCCTGCTGTCTAATCAGCATCTTGATATGCCACACCTGTGAGGTGGATGGATTATCTCAGCAAAGAAGAAGTGTTCACTAACACAAATTTAGACAGATTTGTGAACAATATTTGAGAGAAATAAACCTTGTGTGTACACAGAAAAAGTTTGAGATCTTTGAGTTCAGCTCATGACAAATGGGAGCAAAAACAAAAGTGGTGCGTTTATATTTTTGTTCAGTGTATGTTGCAAGTAAATGTTCATTTTAGAGGAATTTAGTCTATATAATGTATATTATTATGGTTGGAGGCAGAAAAGCCAGGTGTAGATTACTGCACAAAGTGAGAATTTGATTTTCCTTGGTCAGGATATGTACAGTCAGTCCAGCTTGGATTTCCAAGGCTGACAATAAATACTGAACAAACAAGAACTCAAACTATGAATTATGAAAGAGCTGCAGCATCTGAAACTGACCACAATGAACATTTGACAGATAAACAGAACCACAGTGCTTCAGTTTCAGCTTCAGAGTTTGTCACGTCTTTTATGGATTGGTATTGTCTCTGTCAACTCACCATATATATTTTATTACTAAGTTACTTTTTTTTTTTTTTTATCAATTACTAGATATTTTAGGTGACCGCATTTGAATTCCAGGTGACACCACATGAGGTCCCGACCCCAAGGTCGAAAAACACTGGTATAGATGGTGTAAATTGAAGAGCCAATTTTCACATGTTCATGGAAATAGCACATCAGAGATATTCTTTAAGAAATATTTAAGGAAATATATTATGATATTGCATTGATACATATGTATATATTTATATTGTCTTTCTTTATCTCTGCCAGGTGTAACGGCAGATGTTATATTTTCACCGGGGTTTGTCTGTTAGCAAGAAAACTCAAAAAGTTATGGACGGATTTTCAAAAAATGTTCAGGAAATGTTGATACTGGTACAAGGGGGGAAAAGGGGTGGTGGTGGGGATAAGGCATGAGTTGAAGAGCGGAATATAGATTTCCAGGAACAAATTATTACATTTTACTGGTGATGGGGGAGGGGTTGAAGAACTTTTCAGTCAATCAATCAATCAATCAATGAATCAATTACAGTAATTTCACTCATTCCTGTACTAGAAGCTGGAGAAGAAGCCGTTTTAGCAGAATTACAACGTGCAGTAAATTATAAATGATCACCAGATTTTGAAGCCTTGTCCATACGAAGATGGTTTCAGTCGTATCATTAAAAGTTTGGTATCGGACAAGCCTTTCATCTAAACGAAACCCGTATTTTCAGTCACTGAAACTGCAACTTTTTGAAACCGGGTCCCAGTGTGGATACATTTGAAGATGTCGGTTTTTCACCTTCATCTATTCGAACTTTTCTAAAACGATGATGTCATAGCCCCACCTCTCTAACCCTTTCACCTTGGAAGCAAGACACCACTTTAGAATAGCGATCATGCTACAATACCTATTGATCTTCTTAAAAATATTCAATCAAAATCTTCGGCTATACTCTTTCGTTACAACGAGCAACAAACAACCATAGCTAACAATATTCACTACATGGTCTTGGATCTATCACGAAGAGTTGTCATTGTTTTTCTACTTCTGTAGCACGCAAGCTAGCAAGTTAGCATGCTTCACGTCTTCTGCGCCGTTTTTCGCGAGTAGCATTACAATGCCACATACAGGCCTGGCATTGGTACTACGTCGTTTTCAGTGGTTTCGTGGGGTTTCGTATTTCCTGAAACCACTTTTTTAAAGAAAAAGATTCTGTTGGGTTTCTGTAAATTGGTTTAGAGTCTGGTTTTGACCAACTCTATACACTCAAAAAAATGATTCTTGGCTCTAATAAACATGAAGTAATATTTTAAAGTAAAATGTAACTGAAATATTTGAAATTTAAAGTTTATTTATCCGAAAAAGTCAAACATAATGTGAATATGCTTAGTATAAAGTGAATCTAAACAAGTAAAGTAAACTTTATTTACTAGATCACATAAAAAGGCTGAGCATCACAGTCGAACACAGTTTATGTAAAAGTTTGCATTAACTAAATCAAATCTGACAGAAGGTATTTAATTTATTCATATTGACTCAATATGATAGAAAAAACATTGTATTAAATGCAACTCTTTACATTAAACTTATGTAATAAAATTACATGGAAAATTTACATGTAATTAAAATACATAAAGTCAACATTTTTGGCTTAATTATTTTTTTGAGTGTATATAAAGTGTCACGAGATAACTTTTTTGTTGTGATCTGGCGCTATATAAATAAAATTTGACTGATTGAGTGATTTGATTGGTTTTCCCCTGTAAGTCACTTTGGAAAAAAGCGTCTGCCAAATGCATAAAAAAAATAAAAATAAAAAAAAAGATCGGATAGGAAACGATGCAGTTTCGTGCAAATCCGGCCTGAAAAAAAGTACTCTGGAAAAATGGCCAAATGGATTCACTCACAGCATATTTATATTTTTGAACCTTTTAGCTAGTCAAAATAAGGAAAAAAAAAAAAAAAAAGTCCAGGCGGGTGGCGAGGAGTTCATGACAAATGCACTGCCCTTATGTGAACAAACACAGACCTCGCCACAGAAGATGCATTTCCACCCGGATGCACACATACATTGACTCCTGCCTACTTGTGTGTGTGTGTGTGTGTGTGAGTGTGTATGCAGCTATACACATACTTTATTAGCCAGAAATGCACACACATTAACACCTAAATGAACAGCTGCTGTGTTAAGCATTATCTAAATACAATCAGAATGCACTCTCCAACAGCACAATTTGCATCTCTCTCGCTCTGTCTCGGCATTTTGCCATGGCTCGTCAGCACTTTAGTAAAAGGGCTTTTCACGCACAAACACAATAAAGCCCCCAACAGGCGTCTCAGGTGGGTAGCAAAGCTGTAATCCTCTTTCCATCTAAGCACCTTTTTACTGTAGGTAGAAGGCAGAGCGAGAGAGGGAGGAAGCTGAGGAACAGAATTTGTCACTTCCCTCCTTTCCTCAGCTGCAGGAGTATTTGCATAGCATATACATAAGGTGTGAGGGTTGATTTAATTGCCTATCTTGTCTTTTTTTTTACAAGGTATGAGGGGGAAAAAGGAGGTTGAAGAGCGAAATATAGATGGATCAGTATGTCTACCTTATGTGGCTATTTGTATGTGTGTGTGTGTGTGTGTGTGCAGGAAAGTGACGGCCGGTAAGCATATACACACGTGTGAGAAATACGTGGATGCCTCTGACAGAAGCGAAAACGGTTTTCAGAGCGAAGCGGCGAGGCTGAGACAGGAACACACACTCTTTAGCTGAGAACACAGGCCTCATTTAGGTTAGCACAGGATTAGCCACGCCGAGCCGCACAAGCACAGGAATTAAAATGCAAATGAGGACAAGGATTGCACAAGAGGAACGCAACAAGACGAGGATAAAATAGCATCGGTGGGGACGGATGCTATACTGCGGCGTACCGGCGTTATTTATGCGGTTGCTTGTTTTAATTGCCATTGTTGTGGAGATGTCACACTAACTGAAGCAGATCGACACATATATTACGTTAATAAGACTTAAGAGATCAGACGTTAAAATATGACTCTTAATTGGAATATATTGGCGATTAACATACTCAGTGTAAAAAAAAAAAAAGAATGTAGAGAAAACACAAGAGCGCACATGCTGATGGGGAACATCTAATTGTAGCTGTTGTAGTAGAAGTTTCTCTATTTCCCGTATTATGAAAATGCATTTTGATTGTGTTTTTGAGGATTATTATTATAAACTCTGTGGTGTGAAACAGCTGCAAAAGTACACATATACTTAACATAATCAGTTCACCAACACAAGACTTTATACACTATACAGACCTGATCAAAATCTTAAGACCAGTTGAAAAATACAGTCTACTCTCGTTAAACCGCCCGCCGTTATACCGCCATTTTCGCTCACCGCCAACCAAAACCATTGCACAAAAATCCCCAATGCATTATTCCATTAGCTACCGCCATTTCCGCCTATCGCCATCCGCCAGCCCAGTTCCACGCACAAACAACACTTATACCATTGATTTCCCGACCGTTATACCGCCAGCGTGATTGCCATCGAGTACACATAAATTTTAACAATGCACTGAAACAAACGCGCCAGACGCTGATCGCGACAAGCTACACGTAGGTCTACGGAACGGCCACCGTTCATTTATCGCAGAACACTCAGTAGGTCAGGATGTCGGGAAGAGGACGTGGGATTAAGCCAAAGCCTCAAGATGATGGGGTGTCATTTCCCGACACGGTATAATAATGCTTAAAATGTTTCCCCACTTTAAATGATCCCTTACAACATAAAAGAATCAAGATTTATTTAGAAACGCAATTAGAACGGGTTAACGGAGGCAGCATAGACATCATATAGTAAAGACGTGCACATTATGGACGCAACCCGTTGTAACGCCATTTTCGCTATACCGCCAATTTGGCCGTGAACGGAAGTTGGCGGTATAACGAGAGTAGACTGTAGCTAGAATTTACCTTTTGCACATTTGGATCTTAATGAGGTTTTAAGTAGAGCTACAATATACAAAAGCAAGAAGGGGGAGTGAGACAAAAAGCACTTCGAAAAAGTAATTTATTGAAAACAACAAGTAAACTGAAATAGGCTGTTTATCAGCTGATCAAAAGTTTAAGACCATCGCTCAAAAAACTAGAAAAGCACTCTGAGAGCGCAGACCTCTGCCAAGGCAGATCAGTGCCCCCCGATCACCACCAAAATTTAATCATTTGTTCCTTGTGCCAGTATCAATATTTCCTGAAATTTTCATCCAAATCTGTCCATAACTTTTTGAAAGATCCGGATCAGTCTTTGCCATTTGATAGAACACCCCATTGTAAATCCCTGAGTCAAATTGCATGAGATTTGCACAATTCCCCCATATTGTGATTTCCACCATAAATATTAGTCCCATATTTATTTGACCTATATTTTAAGATTCCTTGACCATGAAAACATACCATTAGCAACTGGATTCATAATTATATCCTTATTAGTTCAGTAGTTATTCACGAAAATCACATTTCTCGTAATGGCGGTTTTCTTCTGGATCTAGCTCCTTAAGTATTAAAGCTACATGAAATCCGGTGGCATACTCCCGATGCGGAACTGACTGAGCTACACGATGGCGCTTGTCAGAAATTTCTACCTTTAATATTAAAGGCACAGTAGGCCAAAAAGTAAGGGCACCCCCATTTTTTATATAAATCGAGATAAAATCCGCCTTCTGGATCAGATCCGGATCAGCCTTTGAAATGTGATAGAGGACCCCATTGTCAATTCCTGAGTTAAATTTCATGAGTTTTGGTCAATAATTAAGCGAGATATTGGGAAACGAAAATTTTGGCCCCGTTTACCACAATGTTAACGAAAATTTCAAAGTGATCCAGAATCCAGGATTTCTTCTGGATCACCCCCAAAAGTTTATCATTTCTTCCTTATCCCATTTCCAACAAACCCTGAAAATTTCATCAAAATCTGTCCATAACTTTTTGAGTTATGTTGCACACTAACGGACAGACAAACAGACAAACAAACCCTGGCAAAAACATAACCTCCTTGGCGGAGGTAATTACAAAAAACTCTCCAAACCAGAACAAAAAATGTTCTCAGTAGGACTCAGTAATGAGTAGCTCCACCGTTCTTGTTAATCACTTCAAAAATTCGTTTGGGCATGCTTGATGCGAGTGTTTCCAGGAGGCTGGTGGGAACATTGCTCCAAGTGGTGAAGATGGCTTCATGAAGGGCATCAACTGTCTGGAACTGATGGCCATTTTTATAAACTTCCCTTACCATCCACCCCCAAATGTTCTCTATGGGATTTAAATCAGGGGAACATGCGGGATGGTCCAAAAGAGTGATGTTATTCTCCCTGAAGAAGTCCTTCGTCAAGCGAGCGTTGTGAACTGCAGCGTTGTCCTGTTTTTAAACCCAGCTGTTCCCACACAGACCAGGGCCCTCAGTCATGAGGGATGCCCGCTGCAACATCTGCACGTAACCAGCCGCCGTTTGACGACCCTGCACCACCTGAAGCTCCAGTGTTCCACTGAATGAAAAAGCACCCCAGATCATGATGGACCCCCCTCCACTGTGCCGGGTAGAAAACATCTCAGGTGGGATCTCCTTGTCATGCCAGTAACGTTGGAAGCCATCTGGACCGTCAAGGTTACATTTTTTCTCATCAGAGAATAAAACTTTTTTCCACCTTTCAGTGTCCCATGTTTGATGCTCCCTGGCAAAGTCTAAACGGGCAGTTTTGTGGCGTTGTAGGAGACGAGGTCTTTGAATTTGTTTTTTGTTTTTGAAACCCTTTTCCCGCAGATGCCGTCTGATGGTTATTGCGCTGCAGTCGGCACCAGTAAGGGTCTTAATTTGGGTCGAGGACCGCCCTGTGTCTTGATGGACAGTCAATCGGATCCTCTGGCTCAGTGCAGGTGTAATTTTTTTGGGTCTACCACTTGACTTTTTTGTTCCATAATGCTCAGGATCTGTCCAAAAATGTAGAATGACTGTCTTACTGCGTCCAACCTCAGCAGCTATGGCACGCTGCGAGAGGCCTTGCTTATGCAGCTCGACGATCCGACCACGTTCAAGAAGAGAAAGCTTCTTAGCTTTAGCCATCAGGAGGGCATGACCGTGTGAATGCCCGACAGAAAATGAGAATTTTGAGCAGATTTTGTCTTTTATAGCCTGCGGTCTTAAACTTTTGATCAGCTGATAAACAGCCTATTTCAGTTTACTTGTTTTCAATAAATTACTTTTTCGAAGTGCTTTTTGTCTCACTCCCCCTTCTTGCTTTTGTATATTGTAGCTCTACAGGGTGGGGAAGCAAAATTTACAATATTTTGAAGCAGGGATTGAAAGACAGTGTATGACCAATTAGTTTATTGAAAGTCATGAGAATTTATTTGCCACAAGAAAATGTACATAATAGAAAATGTTTTTATTCTATGTGTCCTCCTTCTTTCTCAATAACTGCCTTCACACGCTTCCTCAAATATTCAGGTGACAACTTCTCCCATTCTCCTTTAATAGTATCTTCCAGACTTTCTGGTAATAGTTTTGCTCATAGTCATTCTCTTCTTTCCATTATAAACAGTCTTTATGGACACTCCAACTATTTTTGAAATCTCCTTTGGTGTGACGAGTGCATTCAACAAATCACACACTCTTTGACGTTTGCTTTCCTGATTACTCATATGGGCAAAAGTTTCTGAAAAGGTATGGATAATAGTGTTAGGTATGATTATGACATCAATATATGTTTGGTTTCAAAACAATTGACGTAGTGCCTGCTGAGAAAAAAACAACTAAATGTTCATTGTAAATTTTGCTTCCCCACCCTGTACTTAAAACCTCATTAAGATCCAAATGTGCAAAAGGTAAATTCTAGCTATTTTTCCAACTGGTCTTAAGATATTGATCAGGTCTGTATTGCCGAAAGTATTTGCTCACCTGCCTTGACTCGCATATGAATTTCAGTGCCATCCCATTCCTAGTCTATGGGGTTCAATATGACGTGGGTCCACCCTTTGCAGCTGTAACAGCTTCAACTCTTCTGGGAAGGCTGTCCACAATGGATGAATAAATGCTTACAACAGTGAGTTACAGCAACAAAAAAAAAACAAAAAAACAAAAAAAACAAAAACAAAAAAAAAAAACACTTGAATTTTTCTCATATATTCTATGAAAAGCTTCAGTAATTGTCCATTATAGAAATACGCTCAACTATTGTACATGTTCTCAAACATTTTTGTTTGTCCAGATCATTTTATGTCCATGTTACATCTTCTACTTTTCAGTTATTTCTAGTCATCATCAATGAACTATACAAACAAAAAAATACAGATAAAAACCGTAAAAAAAACAGTGAAACTCGACAAAAACACAGCCAAACACACAAGCAGAACACTCTAAAACATATTTATTTAACATAAAGTCAAATGCATCAAATAACAAATAAATATCCCACATAATAATAATAATAATAATAATAATAATAATTCTTCTTCTTCTTCTTCTTCTTCTTCTTCTTCTTCTTATTATTATTATTATTATTATTATTATTATTATTATTATTATTATTATTATTACAAAGTAACAAGTTAACCCTTACTAAGTTAGTGCTTAGATTTCTTTCTGTCATTTTTGCCACAAAACTAACAGAAAATGTCTTTCCATTTCTAGTCATTCATCAATGAACTATACAAACCAAAAAAATACAGATAAAAACCGTAAAAAGAAACAGTGAAACTCGACAAAAACACAGCCAAACATACAAGCAGAACACTCCAAAACATATTTATTTAACATAAAGTCAAATGCATCAAATAACAAATAAATATCCCACATAATAATAATAATAATAATAATTCTTCTTCTTCTTCTTCTTCTTCTTCTTCTTCTTATTATTATTATTATTATTATAAAGTAACAAGTTAACCCTTACTAAGTTAGTGCTTAGATTTCTTTCTGTCATTTTTGCCACAAAAGTAACAGAAAATGTCTTTCTATTTCTAGTCATTCATCAATGAACTATACAAACCAAAAAAATACAGATAAAAACCGTAAAAAAAAACAGTGAAACTCGACAAAAACACAGCCAAACACACAAGCAGAACACTCCAAAACATATTTATTTAACATAAAGTCAAATGCATCAAATAACAAATAAATATCCCACATAATAATAATAATAATAATCATAATCATAATCATAATCATAATAATAATTATTATTATTATTATTATTATTATTATTATTATTATTATTGTTATAAAGTAACAAGTTAACCCTTACTAAGTTAGTGCTTAGATTTCTTTCTGTCATTTTTGCCACAAAAGTAACAGAAAATGTCTTTCTATTTCTAGTCATTCATCAATGAACTATACAAACAAAAAAATACAGATAAAAACCGTAAAAAAAACGGTGAAACTCGACAAAAACACAGCCAAACACACAAGCAGAACACTCCAAAACATATTTATTTAACATAAAGTCAAATGCATCAAATAACAAATAAATAAATATCCCACATTATAATAATAATAATAGTAATAATAATAATAATAATAATAATAATAATAATAATAATAATAATAAAAATAAAAGAAAATTTTCAAAACATACTGATAGAATAGACCTTGTTCTTTCCATAGACATGTGAGCATGCTCAGTGCACCCCTACACTACCTGTGGAATGGGGGGAAAAGCTCAGACCATTGAGTAAGACCGACTTGCTAGAAAAACAGATGTTTTTTTTTTTTTTTTTTTTTTTGTACACCATTTTCTTTTTTTTTTTTTTTTTTTTTTTTTTACTGTTGTTTGCAGTGTTTTCATGATTTTCCTTTAATTTTCTTACTGTGTTTTTACAGAGTTTTGACCATGTAACTGCTTTTTTGGAGTTCATCAGGTGTCAAAAAGCAGTTGGGCTAATTTAGAAATAAAAAAAAAAAAAAATAACCCAAAACCCAGAAAGTTTATTTATTTATTTATTTTTTTAAACACCATTTTCCTTTTTTTTTTTTTTTTTTTTTTTTTTTTTTACTGTTTGCAGTGTTTTCATGATTTTCCTTTCATTTTCTTACCATGTTTTTACCCAGTTTTGACCACGTAACTGCTTTTTTGGAGTTCATCAGGTGTCAAAAAGCAGTTGGGCTAATTTAGAAATTAAGAAAAAAAAAAAAAAAAAAAAAAACAGAACGAAAACTACTGGACCAAAATTCACAATTCATATTCAACATCCTAAATCTCTTATTGCTGTTCATTCTGAGCGCCTTATTTTAGTAAAAACCTGTCAAACTTCAATTCCTCTTTGTCTTTTGTTTATAATTCCACCCTTTTTTGACCCTAAAACACACAGTAAAACAAAACCAGTGAAGAAAACTAACACAAACACATACTCACAGCAGCTTTTATGACGATAAAACAGATGCAAATTTCAATAAAATAATGTCTCAGGGATTAAAAGGTTAGCTGAAAGTAGGATTTATTTCACAATGTCTTGATGTTAGTTGTCCAAACACTGCCAAAACATACGAGAATAAGGAGACTTACTTAATTATAATGACCTTACAGTGTTTTTTCAACTGTATCAGCTTCCTGATTAAATCCCTTCTAGATTAGGCATTATTGAATAGGGGCTCTCTATTCAAGGGGCTTGACATTGAGAAGGGTATATAGTACTGAGGCAATTATAAGTTTTCTCTGCTTGCATCTGCCCTCCGGCTAAAAACACAGTGGCAAATTAATCATCTTAAAATGGCCAAAACTAAAGGTTAGCCATAATCCCCCACATCATTGTCTATATGCAGGCCTACAGACACACACACACATACACATACACACACTTTTCTCCTCCTTGTCTCCTCTTGTGTCCTCTGAGTGGACATAATGAAAGTTAATGAATAAATCCATAACTTATATTTTAAAAATGGGACACCATGCGCGGGCAGGAAAGGACATTCCTGTGAGTATGTGCATAGATTTCAATAGGGCAAGAACATCGCCTGGGGAAGGTTCAGAAGAGCAAAAAAAAAAAAAAAAAAAAAAAAAAAACATGAGCCAAAGGAGGCAATCAAAACAGCTGGAAGCAAGAATTAACACAAGATTAAAAACAACTAAGGTTATTAAATAAAATGAGTCGCGCATCAGAAATTGGTCTCGTGAAGCTTTGGGTGTTGCGTATTTGGTATTTGATGTGTAATTTCTGACGTTTTGCAGGTGTGACAGTGGTTTGGACTATAAAGCCAGAAAAAAAAAAAAAAAAATCTCAGGAAGGAGCGACTGAATTATGTGTTAAAATTAGTGTTAAAACGTACTTTTTTTTTTTACATCTTTTGGACTTTCAGGTCTATTATAGGAGTTAAGAGCAAAGTACTGTCAGCTATTGAACACATACAAAATGGAAAAACGAACCAGACTAGAAAAGCACTCTGAGAGCGCAGACCTCTGCCAAGGCAGATCAGTGCCCCCCCCCCCGATCACCACCAAAATTTAATCATTTGTTCCTTGTGCCAGTATCAATATTTCCTGAAATTTTCATCCAAATCTGTCCATAACTTTTTGAAAGATCTGGATCAGTCTTTGCCATTTGATAGAACACCCCATTGTAAATCCCTGAGTCAAATTGCATGAGATTTGCACAATTCCCCCATATTGTGATTTCCACCATAAATATTAGTCCCATATTTATTTGACCTATATTTTAAGATTCCTTGACCATGAAAACATACCATTAGCAACTGGATTCATAATTATATCCCTATTAGTTCAGTAGTTATTCACGAAAATCACATTTCTCATAATGGCGGTTTTCTTCTGGATCTAGCTCCTTAAGTATTAAAGCTACATGAAATCCGGTGGCATACTCCCGATGCGGAACTGACTGAGCTACACGATGGCGCTTGTCAGAAATTCCTACCTTTAATATTAAAGGCACAGTAGGCCAAAAAGTAAAGGCACCCCCATTTTTTATATAAATTGAGATAAAATCCGCCTTCTGGATCAGATCCGGATCAGCCTTTGAAATGTGATAGAGGACCCCATTGTCAATTCCTGAGTTAAATTTCATGAGTTTTGGTCAATAATTAAGCGAGATATTGGGAAACGAAAATTTTGGCCCCATTTACCAAAATGTTAACGAAAATTTCAAAGTGATCCAGAATCCAGGATTTCTTCCGGATCACCCCCAAAAGTTTATCATTTCTTCCTTATCCCATTTCCAACAAACCCTGAAAATTTCATCAAAATCTGTCCATAACTTTTTGAGTTATGTTGCACACTAACGGACAGACAAACAGACAAACAAACAAACCCTGGCAAAAACATAACCTCCTTGGCGGAGGAAAAAATGGAAAAATAACCACTGTAACACTAAGGCAGAAAGAGAAATGGAGTTAGTTATAATGGAAATACGGTGATGAAATGTTTAAATTCTTAAAAACAAACAACTTTTTCATGATATGTTATGTCATCTGGAACATATGATTTAACATAATCACCCAAACATCATGTTCATCATGATTCCGTCTACAGATAAATCTGTTTTCAAATATACAGAATGTCCGCAAAATCTCTTACAAAAGCAGCTGATGAGATATGTTAACCCTAGAAAGCCATACGTATCATATTTGATACATGAGTTTTGTAGCCCTCTACATCAGGGGTATCAGACTCATTTTCTCTAGGGGTCAAATTTAGCCCAATTTAATCTGAAATGGGCCGGACCAGTAAAATAATAGCATGATAACCCATAAATAATGACAACTCCAAACTGTTTTAGTGCAAAAAATAATGTTCAATTATGCCAATATATAGATTTACAAACTATCCAAACGGTCATTCCACCTCAATTCAGTGGGTTTAGAAAAAAAATTCCTGCTCGACCATCTTGGATTTGCTTCAAATTTTTACCATGTGAAGTTCAACCATGAAAACTAGCCCAGCCAAAATTTCAGACCGATATATCAAATGTATCCAAAGAAAAAAAAATTCTTGAAGGTACCCCCCTCATTGCCGTTTTTGGTGCATTTCGCGGTCGTCATAAAATGCAACAAAGTTTAAAATGCAATATCTCAGTAAGTTTTCTAGCTAAATGCATGAAATTTTCAGTAAAGGAAGACTACCACATATAGATTGCATATGTCTATTCTCAATAACATTGTCTTTATTGGGACTGTGGTATGACCTTGTGAAATATGGAAAATAAACTTGAAACTTTTACGAACCCCTATATTTATTGACCATCACATATGCTTACAAAATGTAAAATTTCATGATGGTTCTAGGACTCCAACCTAGAACCATCGTGAGTCCTAGAACCATCATGATTTTTTTTTTTTTTTTTTTTCCGTGAGTCCTAGAACCATCATGAAATTTTACATTTTGTAAGCATATGTGATGGTCTTTCAGAAAATAAGTTCTTTTGGTTGGTACTCCTTGTCATACCTGTGGTATTTGAAAGTGAAACTGAATGAATAATGTTATTTTGTGATTGTATTATGACAAAAACAACAACAAAAAAGGATCATACCCATTAATAAATGCTGATCTGATTACTCTATATACTTATGTAAAAGCATGTGTAATTATTTGCTATATATCATATTTGGCTTGTGTTTAATTGGTCAATAAATATAGGGGTTCGTAAAAGTTTGAAGTTTATTTTCCAGATATATGTACATATATATATACATATATATATATATATATATATTGTGACGGCCCCGCACCTTTCGGGCACTAGGGGCACTGTCAGTTCTCTTTTGCAGACGGCGATGGCATAATTGATGACACCTGTGGCGGTCCAGGCCTGACTATATAGGCAGCTCGCCCGTAATGATCATTGGCTCTCTGGCTCTCTGGCTCTCTGGCTGGTTCTCGGGCTCTCTGGTTCTCGGGCTCTCTGGTTCTCTGGTTGGCTTCCACTCTCTCTGGTCTGGTCTCGGTGCTGCTGGCTGTCTGGTCTGGTCCTGCTCTGCTCCCCCTGGCTGGTGTTTCGCAGCATTCTGTGTTTTTGTTATTGTTAATTTACTTAATAAATCCTGGTTACTTTTTCACCACCTCCGTCTCTATTCTGGTCACCACCTCAGAGCCGGGTTGTGACAAGTGGGGGCTCGTCCGGGCTCAGCCAGAGAGCCAGAGAGCCAATGATCATCACGGGCGAGCTGCCTATATAGTCAGGCCTGGACCGCCACAGGTGTCATCAATTATGCCATCGCCGTCTGCAAAAGAGAACTGACAGTGCCCCTAGTGCCCGAAAGGTGCGGGGCCGTCACAATATATATACACACACACACACACACACACACACACACACACACACACACACACACATATATATAACTGAGGGTTTTACTTTGAAAGGCAATTTTCTGACTTCCTCTTGGAGAGAGCTTATAGCGTCCTCCTATATTTTTTGTAGTGCTCGATGTAAGGAACATTTTGGCATTGGTTTCATGTCTCTCAGACATTCCTGCTGGCAGCTATGGCGGTTTCCATGTTTTTTGACATAGGCGGCGCTAGAGAGCGCATTTTGTCACCGACGGGATTAATTCTTACATTTTATCAAATTTTTCGCTGGACCTGACATATGTGCCAAATTGGGGGAGTTTTCAAGCATGTTTAGGGGGTCAAAATCCAGTTTAAAGTGGCGGCGGGAAAATAATAATAATAAACCAACGAAAAACAATAGGGGCCTTGTCTTCTGGCCTTTTGGCTCGGTCCCTCAAAAGTCTCTGTTTTGAATGTCTGGGGTCACCACACATTTGTGATGTTAAAATGGGGTCACGAGCCAAAAAAGACTGGGAACCACTGCTTTGGACCCTATACATACATATATATATACATATATATATATATATATATATATATATATATATATATATATATATATATATATATATATATATATAAACTAGAATAAAAATGAAGACATGATAAAAATGTGAATGATACACACAATAAGGTTTTACAAAATCAAAGCCTTATTAAAAATGGTAAAGTATGAGTTTTATGCTCACCTGTTTGTACAATTACAAGTCACTCAAATGGATTCGGTCTGTCACACACACACTTGCATACACACACAGTAGGGAGGAAGAATGCAGGGGAGGCAGAACTAACGGGAGGCGGAGCGCACAGGAGGCGGAATGCACGGGAGGCGGAACGCATGGGAGGTGGAACGTATGGGAGGAAGAACTAATGGGAGGTGGAACGTATGGGAGGCGGATCGCCTAGTGCGAGGTCCCGCCCAATGCTGCTTGCAGCTTTTTTTTTTTTTGCTAAAATTAATTTGTTTTGATCATGTAATAGTTTGCTATACTATTTTTCAAATAAACGTGAATTTTAGACGACATTTAGTGTATATAATGTATATTATTATGGACAGAGGCAGAAAAGCCAGGTGTAGATTACTGCACAAAGGGAGAATTTGATTTTCCTTGGTCAGAATATGTACAGTCAGTCCAGCTTGGATTTCCAAGGCTGACAATTAATACTGAACAAACAAGAACTCAAACTATGAATTATGAAAGAGCTGCAGCATCTGAAACTGACCACAATGAACATTTGACAGATAAACAGAACCACAGTGCTTCAGTTTCAGCTTCACAGTTTGTCATGTCTATAATGAACTGTGATTGTCTCTGTCAACTCACCATTTATTTTTTATTCATAAGTTTTTATTTTTATTTGTATCAATTTCTGGACATTTCAGGCGACCCCATTTGAATTCCAGGATACCCCAAGGTTGAAAAACACTAGTCTAAAGGGTTCATATGTAAACAGGAGCACTGACTCAAATATACAGGGCATCAGATTTGTTCTCATTGGTTATCAAAATTTCTAATCAGATTGTGGGATCATTGGTCCATTTTTCTTCGATGACAGACCAATGTTTACGTTGACCTTTTGTCTGAATACGTGTTACCACAACTGGATGACCTTCAACCAACCATCATTTTCCAGGTAGATGGTGCACCACCATGTTGGAGACTGCATGTTGGTTTGGTCCTAAATCAGATATTTCCAGACCAGTGGATTGGAAGGGATGGTCCAATTCCCAGAACACCTCATTCACCAGATGTCATCACCCTGGATTTCTTTCTATGGGGTTTATGTTAAAGATCATTGATAGCATTGATGTGGCTATACTATAGCCAACATGGCTAACGGTGGCAATATAGAGGTGGATTAAATGAGGCTAAAAAAACCCCGAAAAACTTCAAAACCTACTTTTCATTTTGTAATCATTTCAACAGATTGGTCTATTCCAGGGGTGTCAAACTTATTTTTGTTCAGGGGCCACATTCAGTCTAATATGATCCAAAGTGGGCCGGACTAGTAAAATAATATAAATAATAGGATAAGAACTTACAAATAACGTGAACTCTAAAGTTTTCTCTGTGTTTTTGAGTGAAAAAAGTAAAATTCCGTAATGAAAATGTTTACATCTACGAACCGTACTTGAACATAACATGAACAAATATGAACAAGCGGAAAATTCTTAAGAAAAAAAGTGCAATGTTAACAATATTACGCCTTAGTTGATCATTTATACATATGAATCACAACTTACAGATTTAGTAACAGGCAGAACTTCCGACTTTTCAGATTGTTCATATTTGTTCAGGTTATTCATATTTTTTTGTAATAGGATAGTCTGTAAATGTACATTTTTTAAAAAAATATAATTTTACTCTTTTTTTTTTTGCACTAAAACGAAGAGGAAAATTTGCAGTTTTCTTTCTTTTTTTTTTTTAGGTTATTATGATAGTATTTTACTAGTCTGATCCATTTTATATTGAATTGACCTAAAATGATTTCAACATCCTTGATTACACTGGTCAACAACAAATTTATCGTTTAAGTTTTTTGAGCTGATTTAGGATAATTTTGGTGTGCTGAATCCAAAAATCACATTCCTTTTGCTCAATCAGGTCAACTTTCTGAACTTTGCTACATATTGGCTTTTTAACATTTTTGCTTACATTTATGGGCATTTTCACATCATATGATACAAAATTCTTTCACATTTCTTGCAATAAGTGTTGAAGATTTTACTTTTGCCAATTTATGATTAATGTTTTTTTTTTTTTTTTTTTTTTTTAATATTACAGGTGAATGAAATGGCTTCGACTAGAAGATCTTGCAAAAATAAGCCTGACGTATTCTGCTACATCTGCGGTGAATACACCATTGTACCTAACAGGAATCAAGTCACAAGTTTCATAAAGTGTGCTTACCAATCTTATTTTGGTATTAAACTTGGTGACCAAGATAAAGTTTACAAAAATGTAATCAATTTTGTGAGAAGATCAAATTTTTCAAAACCAATTTAGCAAAAAAAAACCCTGACCTGATTGAGAAAAACAGATGTCATTTTTGGATTTAGTGGTGCAAAATGGTCCTAATTCAGTTGAAAAAACCTAGACAACTTGCAAAAAACATTTTTTTGGTAACCCAGTGTTATTAATATCTTCAGTGTAATTTTTGTATTTCACATATTCATCCCAGGGGCCGGACTGGACCCTTTGGCGGGCCGGATTTGGCCCCCGGACCGCATGTTTGACACCTGTGGTCTATTCATTTGCTTTTGTAAAAAAAATTTGACACCCTGTAATCCAACAGAGTGGAAGTGCTGCTGGGTCTTCTTCTTGGTAATTATCCACAGGTGCTCTTTGGAAAGTTGTGGTGTGTTTGGTTATTTAGAGTAAAAAAAAAAAAAAAAAAAAAAAAAAAAAATCCGCATTAGCATGCCAGATTTCAAAAAATATTCCCAAGGCACACTGTAGGATTGGTGTAAAAATAAAATGCCTTTATTAGTTCATGGTAATCTTTTAAAATACAGCCAACGTGTTGTGACCTCTAGTCTTCATCAGGGCTTTTTTCAGCATGAGCTGAACACCTTTATGCAATCACTTTAATGACCTGAAGGAGGGAGGTGTGAGGGAAGAAAAAGAATAAAAAAAAAAAAAAAAAAAAAAAAAAAAAAAAAAACATGCATACAGACATACACATACATATGCACATATATACATATATACACACACATACACACATCTATACGTAAATACAAATATACACATATATACACAAAAACAAAAACAAAAAAAAGGAAGCATATTTAAGTGTATTTTTGTGTGTATTGTAGGATATTTAACCATATTTAAGTGTATTTTTGTGTGTATTGTAGGATATTTAAGCATATTTAAGTGTATTTTTGTGCGTATTGTAGGATATTTAAGCATATTTAAGTGTATTTTTGTGCGTATTGTAGGATATTTAAGCATATTTAAGTGTATTTTTGTGCGTATTGTAGGATATTTAAGCATATTTAAGTGTATTTTTGTGTGTATTGTAGGATATTTAAGCATATTTAAGGGTATTTTAGTGCGTATTGTAGGACATTTAAGTATATTCAAGTGTATTTTTGTGTGTCTTGTAGGATTTTTGAGCATAATTAAATGTATTTTTGCGTGTCTTGTAGGATATTTAAGCATATTTAAGTGTATTTTTTCATATTTTGCAGGATATTTAAGCATTTTTAATGTGTTTTTGTGCGTATTGTAGGATATTTAAGCATAATTAAGTGTATTTTTGCGTGTATTGTAGGATATTTAAGCATATTTAAGTGTATTTTTGCTCGTATTGTAGGATATTTAAGCATATTTAAGTGTATTTTAGCGCGTATGTGTATTTTTGTGTGTATTGTAGGATATTTAAGCATATTTAAGTGTATTTTTGCGTGTATTGTAGAATATTTAAGCATATTTAAGTGTATGTTTTTGCGTATTGTAGAATATTTAACCATATTTAAGTATATTTTTGCACATATTGTGGGATATTTAAGCATATTTAAGTGTATTTTTTCGTGTTTTGTAGAATATTTAACCATATTTAAGTGTATTTTGTCGTGTTTTGTAGGACATTTAAGCATATTTAAGTATTTTTGTACGTACTGTAGGATATTTAAGCATATTTAAGTGTATTTTTTCGTGTTTTGTAGGACATTTAAGCACTTTTAAGTGTATTTTTTCGTGTTTTGCAGGACATTTAAGCATATTTAAGTGTATTTTTGCACGTACTGTAGGATATTTAAGCATATTCAAGTCTATTTTTGCGTGCGTTGTTGGATTTTTGAGCATAATTAAGTGTATTTTTGTGCGTACTGTAGGATATTTAAGCATATTCAAGTCTATTTTTGCGTGCGTTGTTGGATTTTTGAGCATAATTAAGTGTATTTTTGTGCGTACTGTAGGCTATTTAAGCATATTCAAGTCTATTTTTGCGTGCGTTGTTGGATTTTTGAGCATAATTAAGTGTATTTTTGCGCGTACTGTAGGATATTTAAGCCTATTCAAGTCTTTTTTTGCGTGTGTTGTTGGATTTTTGAGCATAATTAAGTGTATTTTTGCGCGTACTGTAGGATATTTAAGCATATTCAAGTCTATTTTTGCGTGCGTTGTTGGATTTTTGAGCATAATTAAGTGTATTTTTGCGTGTATGAGCATTTTTGCATGTATTGTAGGATATTTAAGCATATTTAAGTGTATTTTTTATTTTACAGAACTTCCTTTTTTCACTCCAAAGTTCTTATGCTACTGTTTATATTACTTCACTGGACCGGCCCACTTTAGATCATATTAGGTTGGATGTGACCCCTGAACTAAAATGAGTTTGACTCCCCTGTTTTAAAGCGTAAATGCAAAAGAGGAACAAAAAAAATAAACAAAAGAGTGATGGTACAACATGACTAAATCACCATTCCTGGTTTTCCATTAACGCCAAAGCTCTGAGTTTTTTTTTCTTTTTTTTTTTTTTGCCAGGCGACAGAATCCCTCATCCCAGGTTTTGATCTGTATTCAACGCAGCCCCCAGATCGAAGCGTTGGCCGTCCTGGTGTAAGCATGGGAGATTTACCACGGGTGTATTTGTTGGTCCGCTCTAATCCATAGGCTTTCTTCAGAATGGGAGCTTGTCAGATAGACCAACACTCAGACTGAGTTTTCTTGTCAAATTGTAGACACACAATCGGGCACCTGCACACATAAACACACACACTTTTTTTTTTTTTTTTTTTTCCCAGCAGGGGTCACATACCCAATCAGATCCACACAAACATGTACACACATAGCGCTGTACTAGTCTGAGTGTGATGACAGTATCAGGTCCTGGTGTGATGGAGGTGACAGAGGCAGAGACAGGATGGGGGCTGTCATCATCTGTGACTGACAGGAAGTGGAGATGGGGGGGGGGGGTTTGACAGCTGAGTTCACACCATGCAGTCTATCCGTCTGTCTGTGTGTGTGTGTGTGTGTGTGTGTGTGTGTGTGTGTGTGTTTGTCTCACCGTCTACCTCAGTCTGTTTCAACCTTTCCGTCTTCTTCGTCCTGTCTGTCCATCTCTGTCACTCTGAGTTTCAAATATAACCCCCCCTCATACGCCCCCACCCCCCACCTCCCTCCATCCTCCTGTTTTTGGATTATATGTGGATGAATTTTGCCCTTTCTTCCCCACGTTAAGACTGCATCAAGAAAAACAATGGAAGACCCATAAAAGGTGTTTAGAGAACATGCGTGTATTGTAGGATATTTAAGCATATTTAAGTGTATTTTTGGATTTATTGTAGAATATTTAAGCATATCTAAGTGTATTTTTGCATGTATTGTAGGATATTTAAGCATATCTAAGTGTATTTTTGCATGGATTGTAGGATATTTAAGCATATTTAATTGTATTTTTGCGTGTATTGTAGGATATTTGAGCATATTTAAGTGTATTTTTGCATGTATTGTAGGATATTTAAGCATATTATTTTTGCATGTATTGTAGGATATTTCAGCATATTATTTTTGCATGTACTGTAGGATATTTAAGCATATTTCAGTGTATTTTTGCAGGTATTGTAGCATTTTTTAGCATAATTAAGCGTATTTTTGTGTATATTGTAGGTTATTTAAGCATATTTAGGTGTATTTTTGCATGTATTGTAGGATTTTTGAGCATAATTAAGTGTATTTTTGCGTATATTGTAGGATATTTAAGCATATTTGAGGGTATTTTTGCCTGTATTGTAGGATATTTAAGCATATTTAAGTGTATTTTTTCACATATTGTAGGATATTTAAGTATATTTAAGTGTATTTTTGTGTGTATTGTAGGATATTTAAGCACAATTAAGTGTATATTTGCGTGTATTGTAGGATATTTAAGCATATTTAAGTGTATTGTTGCACGTATTGTGCGATATTTAAACATATTTAAGTGTATGTTTGCGTGTATTGTAGGATATTTAAGCATATTTAAGTGTATTTTTGTGTGTATTGTAGGATATTTAAGCACATTTAAGTGTATTTTTGCAGGTATTGTAGGATTTTTGAGCATGATTAAGTATATTTTTGCATATATTGTAGGATATTTAAGCATATTTAAGTCTATTTTTGTGCGTACTGTGGGATATTTAAGCTTATTTAAGTGTATTTTTTTGTGTATTGCAGGATATTTAAGCACATTTAAGTGTATTTTTGTGCGTATTGTAAAATATTTAAGCCTATTTAAGTGTATTTTTGCGCACATTGTATGATTTTTAAGCATAATTAAGTGCATTTTTGCGTGTATTATAGGAAATTTAAGCCTATTTAAGTCTATTTTTGAGAGTATTGTAGGATATTTAAGCATATTTAAGTGTATTTTTACACATATGTGTATTTTTGCATATATTTTAGGATATTTGAGCATATTTAAGTGTATTTTTTCTTGTTTTGTAGGATATTTAATCATATTTAAGTGTATTTTGTCGTGTTTTGTAGGACATTTAAGCATATTTAAGTATTTTTGTACGTACTGTAGGATATTTAAGCATATTTAAGTGTATTTTTGCACATACTGTAGGATATTTAAGCATATTTAAGTGTATTTTTTCGTGTTTTGTAGAATATTTAACCATATTTAAGTGTATTTTGTCGTGTTTTGTAGGACATTTAAGCATATTTAAGTATTTTTGTACGTACTGTAGGATATTTAAGCATATTTAAGTGTATTTTTTCATGTTTTGTAGGACATTTAAGCATATTTAAGTGTATTTTTGCACGTATTGTAGGATATTGAAGCATATAAGTGTATTTTTGTGTGTATTGTAGGATATTAAGCACATTTAAGTGTATTTTTGCAGGTATTGTAGAATTTTTGAGCATAATTAAGTGTATTTTTGCATATATTGTAGGATATTTAAGCATATTTAAGTGTATTTTTGCTCATACTGTAGGATATTCAAGCATATTATTTTTGCGTGTATTGTAGGATATTTAAACATATTTAAGTGTATTTTTGCATGTACTGTAGGATATTTAAGCATATTTAAATGTATTTTTGCAGGTATTGTGGGATTTTGCACACATTGTAGGATATTTAAGCATATTTAAGTGTACTTTTGCATGTATTGTAGGATATTTAAGCATATTTAACTGTATTTTTGCATGTATTGTAGGATATTTAAGCATATTTAACTGTATTTTTGGATTTATTGTAGAATATTTAAGCATATCTAAGTGTATTTTTGCATGTATTGTAGGATATTTAAGCATATTTAACTGTATTTTTGCATGTATTGTAGGATATTTAAGCATATTTAAGTGTATTTTTGCGTGTATTGTAGGATATTTAAGCATATTATTTTTGCATGTATCGTAGGTTATTTAAGCATATTATTTTTGCACATACTGTAGGATATTTAAGCATATTTAAGTGTATTTTTGCAGGTATTGTAGGATTTTTGGGCACAATTCAGTGTATTTTTGCATATCTTGTAGGATATTTAAGCATAATTAAGTGTATTTTTGCACGTATTGTAGGATATTTAAGCATAGTTTTAAGTGTATTTTTGCATGTATTACAGGATATTTAAACATATTTAAGTGTATTTTTGCACGTATTGTAGGATATTGAAGCATATAAGTGTATTTTTGTGTGTATTGTAGGATATTAAGCACATTTAAGTGTATTTTTGCAGGTTTTGTAGAATTTTTGAGCATAATTAAGTGTATTTTTGCATGTATTGTAGGATATTTAAGCATATTTAAGTGTATTTTTGCTCATACTGTAGGATATTTAAGCATATATAACTGTATTTTTGCATGTATTGTAGGATATTTAAGCATATTTAAGTGTATTTTTGCGTGTATTGTAGGATATTTAAGCATATTTAAGTGTATTTTTGCGTGTATTGTAGGATATTTAAGCATATTTAAGTGTATTTTTGCGTGTATTGTAGGATATTTAAGCATATTATTTTTGCATGTATTGTAGGATATTTCAGCATATTATTTTTGCATGTACTGTAGGATATTTAAGCATATTTCAGTGTATTTTTGCAGGTATTGTAGGATTTTTGAGCATAATTAAGTGTATTTTTGTGTATATTGTAGCTTATTTAAGCATATTTAGGTGTATTTTTGCGTATATTGTAGGATATTTAAGCATATTTGAGGGTATTTTTGCATGTATTGTAGGATATTTAAGCATATTTAAGTGTATTTTTTCACATATTGTAGGATATTTAAGTATATTTAAGTGTATTTTTGTGTGTATTGGAGGATATTTAAGCACAATTAAGTGTATATTTGCGTGTATTGTAGGATATTTAAGCATATTTAAGTGTATTTTTGCACGTATTGTGCGATATTTAAACATATTTAAGTGTATGTTTGCGTGTATTGTAGGATATTTAAGCATATTTAAGTGTATCTTTGTGTGTATTGTAGGATATTTAAGCACATTTAAGTGTATTTTTGCAGGTATTGTAGGATTTTTGAGCATGATTAAGTATATTTTTGCGTAAATTGTAGGATATTTAAGCATATTTAAGTCTATTTTTGAGAGTATTGTAGGATATTTAAGCATATTTAAGTGTATTTTTACATGTATGTGTATTTTTGCATATATTTTAGGATATTTGAGCATATTTAAGTGTATTTTTTCTTGTTTTGTAGGATATTTAATCATATTTAAGTATATTTTTGCACATACTGTAGGATATTTAAGCATATTTAAGTGTATTTTTGCACATACTGTAGGATATTTAAGCATATTTAAGTGTATTTTTGCATGTATTGTAGGATTTTTGAGCACAATTAAGTGTATTTTTGCATGTCTTGTAGGATATTTAAGCATAATTAAGTGTATTTTTGCACGTATTGTAGGATTTTTAAGCATAGTTTTAAGTGTATTTTTGCATGTATTAAGGGATATTTAAGCATATTTAAGTGTATTTTTGCACGTATTGTAGGATATTGAAGCATATAAGTGTATTTTTGTGTGTATTGTAGGATATTAAGCACATTTAAGCGTATTTTTGCAGGTATTGTAGAATTTTTGAGCATAATTAAGTGTATTTTTGCATATATTGTAGGATATTTAAGCATATTTAAGTGTATTTTTGCTCATACTGTAGGATATTCAAGCATATTATTTTTGCGTGTATTGTAGGATATTTAAACATATTTAAGTGTGTTTTTGCGTGTACTGTAGGATATTTAAGCATATTGAAATGTATTTTTGCAGGTATTGTGGTATTTTGCGCACATTGTAGGATATTTAAGCATATTTAAGTGTACTTTTGCATGTATTGTAGGATATTTAAGCATATTTAACTGTATTTTTGCATGTATTGTAGGATATTTAAGCATATTTAAGTGTATTTTTGCATGTATTGTAGGATATTTAAGCATATTTAACTGTATTTTTGGATTGATTGTAGAATATTTAAGCATATCTAAGTGTATTTTTGCATGTATTGTAGGATATTTAAGCATATTTAACTGTATTTTTGCATGTATTGTAGGATATTTAAGCATATTTAAGTGTATTTTTGCGTGTATTGTAGGATATTTAAGCATATTTAAGTGTATATTTGCGTTTAGTGAAGGATATTTAAGCATATTATTTTTGCATGTATTGTAGGATATTTAAGCATATTATTTTTGCACATACTGTAGGATATTTAAGCATATTTAAGTGTATTTTTGCGTGTATCGTAGGATTTTTGGGCATAGTTCAGTGTATTTTTGCATGTCTTGTAGGATATTTAAGCATAATTAAGTGTATTTTTGCACGTATTGTAGGATATTTAAGCATAGTTTTAAGTGTATTTTTGCATGTATTACAGGATATTTAAGCATATTTAAGTGTATTTTTGCACGTATTGTAGGATATTGAAGCATATAAGTGTATTTTTGTGTGTATTGTAGGATATTAAGCACATGTAAGTGTATTTTTGCAGGTATTGTAGAATTTTTGAGCATAATTAAGTGTATTTTTGCATGTATTGTAGGATATTTAAACATATATAACTGTATTTTTTCATGTATTGTAGGATATTTAAGCATATTTAAGTGTATTTTTGCGTGTATTGTAGGATATTTAAGCATATTTAAGTGTATTTTTGTGTGTATTGTAGGATATTTAAGCATATTTAAGTGTATTTTTGCGTTTATTGTAGGATATTTAAGCATATTATTTTTGCATGTACTGTAGGATATTTAAGCATATTTCAGTGTATTTTTGCAGGTATTGTAGGATTTTTGAGCATAATTAAGTGTATTTTTGTGTATATTGTAGGTTATTTAAGCATATTTAGGTGTATTTTTGCATGTATTGTAGGATTTTTGAGCACAATTAAATGTATTTTTGCTCATACTGTAGGATATTCAAGCATATTATTTTTGCGTGTATTGTAGGATATTTAAACATATTTAAGTGTATTTTTGCGTGTACTGTAGGATATTTAAGCATATTTAAATGTATTTTTGCAGGTATTGTGGGATTTTGCACACATTGTAGGATATTTAAGCATATTTAAGTGTGCTTTTGCATGTATTGTAGGATATTTAAGCATATTTAAGTGTATTTTTGCGTATACTGTAGGATATTTAAGCATATTTAAATGTATTTTTGTGTTTATTGAAAGATATTTAAGCATATTTAAGTGTATTTTTGCGCGTACTGTAGGATATTTAAGCATATTTAAATGTATTTTTGTGTTTATTGAAAGATATTTAAGCATATTTAAGTGTATTTTTGTGTGTACTGTAGGCTATTTAAGCATATTTATGTGTAGTGAGTTTCAAATATACCCCCCCCACCCCCCACCTCCCTCCATCCTCCTGTTTTTGGATTATATGTGGATGAATTTTGCCCTTTCTTCGCCACGTCAAAGACTGCATCAAGAAAAACAATGGGACACCCATAAATAGGGTTTAGAGAACATGCACCCAATTTACTTTGACAGTGGGTGGGGGTGGGGGGGGTGTTTATGTGTGTGCGTGCACAGTTGTAGGTCACTTTGACAGCTGCTGCAAATGAGGCAATATCGCAGGTATTGACTGACATCATCGGCCCCGGGCCCTCTGGTCACTGAAAAAAAAAAAAAAAAAAAAAGTGGTCATCATAAATCACTAGTTGCATTAACAGTCGATGTTCGAGCATAAACTGAAGAGAATCCAAAGCTACTGTTATTTTAGCAACGATGTCAAACCCATTCCTGCATTCCTGGGGTTTAATAGAAAGCTTAGGGTCACGTTTTATTAAGAAACTGTTTAAAGAGTCTGTTTAATTACATTTACTGCAGTGTAAGATGTGCAGAAAATCCCACAGGTGTGCGCCTTTTAGGCACACTTTGCATTTCATTAAAAAAAAAAAACAAAACTTCATATTATTATTATTTTTTTTTTTTTTTCACAACTTAACCCTTTCATGCATGAATTATGAGAACTTTAATCAAGATTTTTTACCCAAGGGATTCATTCCTCTTTGGGCGTGACCCCCCGCACCCCCCCCCCCCCCCCCCTCAAAGAAAAAAAAAAAAAAAAAGCAATGCAATTGAATTTTTTTATGAACCTATTTTTCATGGAGTTACAAAAATGTCCACTCACCTAGACAATATGTGTTTCAGTTTAGAAAAAAAAACAAACAAAAAAAACATGTATTTACTGTTATACTGTGTGAAAACTATTAAATAAAAACATCTTAAATGCAGCTAATCTGATGTTTTCTCACATTTTAATGTAGTCTAATACTAGTTATTACTCACTTCATGGAGGTAATATGCAAAAAAAAAAAAAAAAAAAAAAAAAAAAAAACCTGTTAATTACAGTCTAATAACAATTAGCATTTTTTTTTTTTTTTTTTGCACATTGTAAACAAAAGAAAATTACAAGACTAGCATCCGTCTCCCAAGTGTGCCTAAAACGCACTATTTCTTCCATTCGATATGTATGATTAGGGCTGACCTGGATTTACAAAAATAAAATCACATTAGAGCAGAAAAATAAATCAATATTTAATGGTTTGATTTATAGGTGTGCATTTTACACACACTTGGTGACAGATGCTAATATTTTTGAACATTTAACCTAGCGCCAAAAATAATAATGCAAATTAACCGATGTTGCTGTTAATCCTTGACATATGCCAGGCTGCAAAAATCAAATAATATGTGATCCACTTTTTATATAGTATTTTGAAAAAAGAAAAAATAAATAATAATAATTTTTGTTTTTTGCATCCAAAAAATGGTTTGTTTACATTACAAACACAGCATTTAAAGGGTTAAAAAATATGACAGTTATTGAGTATCTGGTATTTTTATTTATGGCTCAAGTTGATGAAATAGAAAAAAGTGTAAAAGAATTAAAAACAAAGTGTATGAAAATTTTTTTTGACATTATTCCACAAAAATAATAATGCAAATTAACCAATGTTGGAGTTAATCCTTGACATATGCCAGGATGCAAAAAAAAAAAAAATGTGATTAACTTTTATATAGTATTTTGAAAAAAAAAAAAAAAAAAGTTTTTTGCATCTAAAAAAATGGTTTGTTTACATTACAAACACAGCATTTAAAGGGTTAAAAAATATGACAGTTATTGAGTATTTGGTATTTTTATTTATGGCTCAAGTTGATGAAATAGAAAAAAGTGTAAAAGAATTAAAAACAAAGTGTATGAATTTTTTTTTGACATTATTCCACAAAAATAATAATGCAAATTAACCAATGTGAGAGTTAATCCTTGACATATGCCAGGATGCAAAAAAAAAAAAAAAAAAAAAAAAAAAAAAATGTGATTAAGTTTTATATAGTATTTTGAAAAAAAAAAAAAAAAGTTTTTTGCATCTAAAAAAATGGTTTGTTTACATTACAAACAGCATTTAAAGGGTTAAAAAAAAAAAAGATAATTATTGAGTATTTGGTATTTTTATTTGCAGCTCAAGTTGATGAAATAGAAAGAAGTGTAAAAGAATTAAAAACAAACTGTATGAACATTTTTTTTTGTTATTATTCCACAAGTGTGCCAAAAAAGCACACTTGGTGCTTAGTAAGGGCCTTACTGGAGGGTTAATAATAATAATCAATTAGAGCAGAGGTTTAAAAACGTTGCTTTACGACTGTTCTCAAAGGAGCGCAAACTGATTGTAAACCACATTTAATGCGCTCGTCATTAAAGATCTGTATTTGTGTCAAGATCAGACCGTTTTTTTCCCGCTGCTGCAGGCGTAGAGATTAAATTTTACCGAGCTAAGACGTGTCAACGCTCAATGCCTGTCAGCGTTTACAACTAGGAAAATAATAGTCTATCAGTCGAGTTATTTATTGAACATAACCTACATCATAAAAGAAAACAAAATCTGCGTTGGAGGCTGAATTTATGGAATATTGAGGAGTTATTCCAGGGGGTTATTATGAGAAAAAAAACATGGGGGGGGGGGGGTTTATACAAGTTTAGTTCTATTTAACCCATAAAATAAAGACCAAGTGGTACTTTTGTGGTAGTTTCTAAATGGATTTTTCTCCATTTCTTAAGTGATTTATTGTAACATTATCTCCTATATTTGGCATTTTTTCAGCAAAAATCCGGTATTTTCCTTTATTTAATCTAATAATCAGGTAGATGTTCATTAAAGATCATATTAAAGTTGAGGGTTATTATATCAAAAACAGAAAACTGATGAAAAAGTGACTCTTTCAGCGAAATATATCATTAACTGAACCTAAAACAACTGTCTCCATCCATTTTTTTTTCTTTATTTAACATTTTTTAAGTCATTTATCACCCTTTATTATAATGTTATCCTCTGCATTTTTGCATTTTACAATGAAAATCAGGTATTTTCCTAGATTTAATCTAATAATCATGTTGATGTTCATGAAAACCCATTTTTCAACAGAAAAATCATGTATTTGTTGGTTAGTTATGCTACATTTGCTCAGTCAAAGCCAGGATTCAAACTACCAATGTTTTAGTCATTGGATGACCGACTCTACCAACTGAGCCACAGCCACCCACCCTTGTCTACAAAAAGAAATCTGGTACCTGCTGAACTGAAGAAAAGGGAGGGTACCAGATGGGGAATCTAGGATCGAATGTTCTCCAGTGAAAGTCCTGAGCGCAAACCTTAGAAATAAGACTAGGCAATAAAAAAAAAAAAAGCAAAAACGTGTGATTTTACCCATTTTTCAGCGTCAACCCTTATGAAACAAAAATATATGGCAATATATTGAAAAATATAATGCATAATATTAAAAAATACATTTCCATATATGGGAAAGTAGTGCATATATTTTCCAATATACTGCAATATATGCTTTAATCATATAGTGATACATATAAAACATATATTGCAATGAAGACAAAAACTGCCCTATATTTTTACATATTTTATTGAAACTCAATTTCTTGCCATTGACACAAGTTTACATAAAGCAGATATTTATCAACACTTACATTACGTGGTATGCATAATAACATATTTCATGAAAATATGCATCGTGATATACATGAAAAAAGTGTTAACTGAAAAAAGATGCTTTCTTAGTCATTTTGGCAACATAGGATGAAAAAGATGTGTATATATATATATGTATATATATATATATATATATATATATATATATATATATATATATATATACATGCATATTTTTTGAAGTGTATTACTAAATATATAATTACATATATTTAGTAATACACTAGACAATATATGTATGTATATATGCATACATGCATTATGAAGTGTATTACTAAATATATAATGACATATATTTACATATATAAGTAAATATATTGTCATATATGTTTCAATATATGGAAAGCGGCAATTCCTTATGTATTTTTCAATATATTGTAATATAATACAAAATATATTGACACAATATATTATTCTGTATATTTTAAATATAAATATATATTATACAGTAATATATTTTTCAGTCAGTAATATATTGACAGACAATATATAGAGAAATATATTTTCTTTGCATAAGGGAAACGACCTTGACCTTGGCTAAAATCATGTGACCTTGACCTGTACATGATTTGAGACCTTCATAAATGACAGTAGCCTCCCCCAAAACCTCTAAAATGACATTTGCACGAGCAAATATGGCATGACTAACCAACAAATGCATGATTTTCCGTTGAAAAATGAGTTTTCTGCACCCTAAAGATAGCAGTGTGTGTGTGTGTGTGTGTGTGTGTGTGGGGGGGGGGGGGGGGGGGGGGGGGGGTCTAAAACTTTACGAGTTGGACCAAATTTTTTTTTTTTTGGGGAGTTACTAATATATAACAGATTAACCTGTCAAATTAAGAGCTTGATCGGAAAAGAAGTCCCAAAAATGAGACGCTCTAATATCCTCCGATCATTATTGATGGATTGTGAAATGGCCCACTGCAAATCAAATTTTGCCAAATGTGGCCCCTGAACTGACACCTCTGCTGTAGACCACATTGGACCGAACATTGTTGCCTCACTGTCCTCACTGTAACTGTTGCTGTCACTGTCTTGTAATGTATGTAGAAATTACCAAAAATAGTCACTTGCCCAATAAAGGGTTAAAGACCCAATGAGTTAATGGTACAATAAAAATGCGGGGAAAAAAAGTATAATTCAAGGGACAGAAATTCCTAAAATAATGTCATTAATTATTATAGATGAGCATCTTTTCATACATAAAAGGTATGCTGATTATTTTCGGAGCTGCTAACCTTATCCCATATTCAGGAAAAACCATTGATCCACATCACAGTCGCAGTGTGGAAACATGGAAACCCTTCATGCCAGGCACGTCACATCATCCCAGCTACTCTCAGGTATCCCGGCAGCGCATACTATTCTTAGACCTCTCTGTCATTTTTGTCCGCTTTGCTTCCTCTCTTGTTCAGAACAAAGACTGTGAGATGAGGGTCATCTTTTCTGACAGCAAGGGCGGTCAGCCCCTCTGAGGTTGTCATACTCTGCCGCCCTTAACAGAGCGGTGCTTTCACTGACCTCTCTTGCTCGTGTACGTGCCACGAGCCAATGTGTGTGTGCGCCGTAGGTTGTTGAAATCTCGATCTTTTAACATCGCCTGGATTCAGACGCCGCTGCGTTTGCAAATGAGAAGGCGTCGCCGCATTCTCGTCCGTTAACATCACTCTGCTTAGACATCTTTTGTTTTTTATCAGTGTGCCGGCACATTAACAGATCTGAAATCCTGTGACAGGGAGGGTGCTGACCTTTGGATATAAATAATACTCTCTATTTGACTTGTGAACAGAATGGACGGTCGGTTCTCCAAGCGACTGTTGGTGGCCGCGCTAATTGCTTTAGTGAGCTTGTCTCGTCAGCTGCCAAGTTACACTCTGCTGAGCCACGGACTTGGCCTGCGCAAGAGAGAGAGTTGGACAACAGGGCTCTGAAATATGCCAACATCCATTTGACTGCTTGGCAGTAATACAAATGGGACGGAGAAGGGAGAGAGAATATGACAGAAAGAGAATGAGATAGAGAAAGGGAAAGGGAAAGAGTTGGTCAATGAGAAACCGTTCACAAACCGGGAGGTACAGTAGCGCCAAAGCGGGATGCAAAATAGGCAGAATAGTGACTGCAGAGAAAAGTGGATATGATCCCCTCGTCTGTTTTCACTTTATTTTGGATGCTGATCGTCCACGACTGAACAGGCACTCCTCCGCTGTGTAGAATTTACATAAAAATCAATACCTATTGACTCGCCATTAAATTTATTCCCCTTTCCCCTGAACTATTTTCCCTTTTCCTCCTCCCCTTTCTAATTCCTAATGATTGCCTCTCTACTCAGTGGGGAATCTTTCGAAGCCTTGAAATTTCCTCCCTGCTTGGTTGGTATCAACTCAACGGCGGCTCATGAAACTGCCTGTCATCCAAATCAGGCAGGGGCTGAGTGACAGCATATCAAATCCTGATCTTTTAACTGGTTGTGGTTGGATGGAAGAAGAGAAAGAAGAAGAAGAAGAAGAAGAAAAGAAAAGCCGATGAAAAGAAAATCGCCCCCGAAGGCTGTCTGTGGAGTCAAGAATCTTGGCACGCCGGCAGAGGTTGATTTGTGCGTGTATTTTCTCCGAGCCTTGTATAATGGCTTTGACACTGAGCCTTCTCATTGTGACCATCAGTAGTAAGCCTCCATGTTAGGTCACCCACCATATTTCCTCTCTTGGCAGTGGTATTAAAAGTGTCAGTCTGGGAGCGCCAAAGAAAGAAGCAGCGACGTCCTCCCTAACATTTCCACCTGACAGTAAACATACCACGGAGCATATTTTCTCGAGGGCGACATTTCTTTAGGGGAGGTATCAATGCGATATTCTTTTGTCAGCTACAGTCAAAAGCACGGAGCTACGTATCAAACGACTGCAATTTCTAATGGTATTTCGCAGTCGCCGCAATGATCGTCGGTTATTGACTGTGGCGCTGTGGCGATCATTTCGTCTTCAGTAGGATCTTTTGAGTGTGATGTGGTTTAAAGAATCTTTCCATCCATGCCAATTAATTGGCTATGGGGTCGTGTTGTAGAAAAAGGCAGATAGTTGAGAAAATTGTTCAAAAGATTCTTGCCTCGGGGTATAACTGTCAGTTATAAATTGCGGACTTTGCGCGGCTGGGAACACCATGCAAAGGCGGACGCTAGAGTCTGTATAACTCGGACAGAAAAAGAACATAGAACAGAAACAAAACATCAAACTATTTTGTATTGTTTCAGCTCACTAGCGTCTGTATTTGATCATCCCAGCCTTTTAGTCAATGCAAAAGTTAGTTTCATTAAACATATCTTTTAAGGGTGGACGCTGCTGAGTGAGCTGCTACCCAGAAGCCAGAATCAACACAAGAGGTGGGGATGTCATTTACAAAATCGCACATTGTAGGAGGTCACAGAAAAGCAATTTGCTAACTCGAGGGCTGAATTTCTCTATTTAAGCTCTACTTTTTCCTCTGTTGTCTTGCGTGCCAGTAACGGCTGTTGCTTTTCTTTATCGCCATTGGTGAGACGTCGCTTGTTCTTGTGTCTGATGTAGCAAAAACTTTGCAGATGACACCGATGTGATGAGCCAGTTCGCAGACTGTAATGAGTTAGCCTGCAGGGGATTTGTGACAATATGAAATGTGGTGGTGCAGACAACAATCTGTCTTGACAAGACAAAAAAGAGTTGAATGTTGGCATGCATGGAACCCCCGAAGTGACCACCCTTGCAGATGAGAAGTCTGCAACTTCAATGTCAAAACAAAAACACAACATAAACAAAAGCAAAACCACTATTCTCAAAGGGGATGAAGAAATATTTCATAAATTGTCTTGAAAACGACATGTTGCAGTTGTCTGTGCAAATCAGAGATGTATTACCTCAACAAAATTTGTCATTAAGGAAAGATTTGCTTCTTTTTTGCTTTGGCTCAATATGCAACAAAAGGAATTATATGCAATAAAATGCTCCGATACATTTGCAGGTTTTGGTAATAAAAGAGCTGTGGTAATGCTAGGACTAAACCGGAGCTACATGACCTACCTTTACATCATAATCTATTAATGCGATCCACCGGTGGTGTCACAAAGGTCTTAATCTTCTCCCATCAAAGTCAAATAACTTCAGCAACCATGAGGTCACAGCAACCGTGACCTTTCATCAGCAAAACTGTTCCAATTTGAGGAAAATCTGTCAAAATGTTCTTGAGGTGATGATGGGCACACTGCAAGAATGGATATCGGACGTAGATAAACCGACTTGAATTTGATAGCTTTTTTTTTTTTTTTTTTTTTTTTTTTTTTTTTTTTTTTTTAAATCTGCAGGTTTTATTTAAGGATTTCCTTCATGCCATTGAACTGGTGATACATATCAAATAATCATTCATTTTTGATTTTTTTTAACCTTTTAAAAGATCTCTCTTCATCATAATGTCATGACATTTTTTGATGCAAAAAACACAAAATATGTTTTTTTTTTTGTTTGTTTGTTTGTTTGTTTGTTTGTTTGTTTTCAAAATACTACATAAAAATTAGATTACATATTATTTGATTTTTGCAGCCTGGCATATGTCAATGATTAACAGCAACATTAACAACATTAATAAATTAATTTAGACCCTCACCTCTCAAATGAAGCCCAGATATCAGTAAAAGCAGGATTTATGCCTTAATGGCTTTGGGATCAAAAACAGTGGTTATAATGGGAGAAATAGTGCGTTTTAGGCACACTTGGGAGACTAGTCTTGTAATTTTCTTTTGTTTACAATGTGCACATTTTAGTCGGTGGCCAGAATTTGAAAGATCACGCACAAATGAACAACTTTTGAGTTCTAACCTTATTTAAATTGTGAAAAATAACATGAAGTTTTTTAACACAAAGTGCAAAGCGTGCCGAAAAAGCGCACCCGGATACCGGAGGGTTAACTGTGTTTTTACTGAGTTTTGACTGTGAAACTACTTTTTGGAGTTTAACCAGGTGCTAAAAAGCAGCTGGACTGATTTAGAAAAAAGAGCCCCAAAATAAAAAACTACTTCAAATCCTTGTTGTTCAGTGTGTTAAAGTTCACAGTTCATGTTCAACATCCTAAATCTCTTATTGATGCACATTCTTAGCGCCATATTTAGTCAAAACCTGTCAAACTTCAATTCCTCTCTTTGTCTTTTTTCTTTTATTCCACCCTGTTTTGACCCTAAAACACACAGTAAAGCTTCTACAGATGCAAATTCACAAATGTCTCAGGGGTTAAAGGGTTAAAAACCAAGCAGACATATCATCTAGTCATTGCATACTTGTCTTGGATGCTCTTGTGTCTTTCTCTGTTATATAATTTGACTTTCCTTTCTTATTGCATTGTCATACTTTCGCCTGCCGCCTGATTTTGCTTCAACTTTTTTTTGTTTGTATAATACTGTCTTCCATTCATCTTCTTTATTGTCTTGCTTTGCATGCTGCCTGTGTGACTCCTTCAGGATTTTTATTCTGTTCTAGTTGCTTTCTGTCTGCCAACTTCGTCTTGTTTTGTCGCGGTAACGGCTAATTCAACATCTGGCACAAAGCGACAACGGCTGAAAAGCAGCCATTTTGCAAATTCTCACATTATTGTTGATTGATATGTACTATCCCTGAATAAATAACAAAAGAACTCACTTGTAATGTTTTTTTTTTTTTTTTTCAGTAAAATATTCTTTATTGGTAAAAGCCGTTTATTATCTCGAAAGGTCATCGGTAAAATATTGATGTTTCCAGGTAGACAGTAGGTAGCTCTTCTCTAAACTGTTTTCTTCAGTGAGTCTCTCATCTCCACTGCTGTCAGCGGCCAATTCTCATGGCCGTGTCTCATGAGAGTATTAACAAAGCCTTCGACTGCCACGGAGGCTGAGGCGTGTTAAGAGAGAATAACTGGAGACAGAACACAAAAGAAGAAGTGATTTTATTTATTTATTTATTTATTTTTGTTGTCACAGACTTTTTGATCATGTGTTTTTTTTTCATTGTATTGTGTTGCATTGAATCGCATTGTATTGAACCACAAAGTAAATTATATTGAAGTTTTTTTTTAAGGGACAGTTGGCCGGATCTACTAAAGGTTTACGTGTATTAAAACGTGCAAACTCATTACACATGCCAAAAAATATAGAAACTGATTTACTAACAGTGCACACTAAGGGTTGTGTCTTTCAAAGGTGCAATATAGCGCAAAATAGACACAGTAAATATGCAATATGGGGCATTTGTATGCAGTTGTGCATGTGTTGGGAGAAGAAAATGTAAAATATATAAACCCTTTCATGCATAGGTCACTACAGTGGATGCTTATTCTCCAGCTGTTCTCTTGTATATTCATGTGTTTTGTTGTTTCAGTTTCATATCAGCCAACACAGTGGAAACTTACCCATCATCCCATATCCTGACATTCATACCATTACTGTAACTGTGCTGTTCTTGATAAACCTGATCTGCAGTGACATGTTTGAGTGTAAATCAATTGTTATTTGTTAGAAAAAAAGTTTTTTTTTTTGCATATTATCTCCATGAAGTGAGTAATTATACTCAGTGCCGATGAAAACGCAACACTTGAATGTGTTTTATTGTTCCTGAGCTGCATCAATATGTTTAAATTGCACCTGTATAAGATAATCCCAGATAATTTCTTAACAACCTGTGATGGGTTTAGCTATTGTCACGCTTGAATGAACTTGTCTGCATTCATAAGACTTGTTTTTCTGCTCAACTTAAGGAATTGTGGTCAGTTAAGGAGTTAAGGAGGCACGAAAATCATTTGCAACTAGAAGCACTCGGAGAGCGCAGACCTCCGCCAAGGCTGATCAGTGGCCCCCCCCCGTGGGCCCCCCCACGCCAAGGGGGTTATGTTTTTGCCAGGGTTTGTTTGTCTGTTTGTCTGTCCGTTAGTGTGCAACATAACTCAAAAAGTTATGGACAGATTTTTTTCAAATTTTCAGGGTTTGTTGGAAATGGGCCCCCCCGTGGGCCCCCCCACCCCCGATCACCACCAAAATTTAATCATTTCTTCCTTATCCCATTTCCAACAAACCCTGAAAATTTCATCCAAATCTGTCCATAACTTTTTGAGTTATGTTGCACACTAACGGACAGACAAACAAACAAACAAACCCTGGCAAAAACATAACCTCCTTGGCGGAGGTAATAACTCAGCGATGCCTAGACTGACACGTGACCAAAGATGCCATGCTATGGGGCTCCTGGAGGCCAGAATCTCTGCTCGGCAGGTGGCACGTCGTTTTGGATGCAACGTGTCCACCATAGTCAGGATGCAACAGAGGCATGAAGAATTATTCTCCGGATTTGTCGCCGATCGAGCACCTGTAGGACCAGCTTGGGCGCCATGTTGCCAATAGGACTCCTGCGCCACAGAACAGACAGGAACTGGTTACGGCTCTGGAGGAAGAGTGGGTCAATATACCCCAGGATAACATCAGAAGGCTTGTGAGGTCCATGAGAAGGTGTATTACAGCCTGTATGAATGCAAACGGAGGTCATATTCCATACTGAATTCTAGAACTGAATTTTGTGACTTTTGGTTTTGGGGGTCCTTGAGTTTGTATTTGTATTTGTATTTGTATTTATTTATTTAGCACAATAAAAAAAACAGTGCAGGGAGGGAACGAAGCCCAAAGGGCTTGTACAGAGTTCCACTCCCATCATCTATTATAAAATAAAAAAAAAAAAAAAATAGAATGTACAAACATAAGAAAACAATAATTAAACAACAATTAATATAGAAAACACTGAAAAAGTCAGGACAGGAGAGTTTCTTTCTTTATCCTTATTTTTTTGTCAAATAATTTGGATGTGATTTTTTATTTTTTACTGTATAGAAATGGCCTATGGTTAATTCCAAAGAGCTTATGGAATAAAAATCCTCATGGATTTAAAAAAATATATAAGAATCTTCAAGTGTTGTGTTGTCATTGGCACTGAGTATACTAGTATTAGAATATGTTAAAATGTGAGAAAACATCAGATTAGCAGCATTAAAAATGTTTTTTTATTTCATTGTTTTCATATCACTTTCTGATATTGGGTTTTAAATACGTTTCTTTACTTCAAAAATTAAATGCATAGATATTTTTGGAACTCCATAGAAAAAAAAAAAAAAAAGAAAAAACTCGATCATATTGTTTTTTTCATGCCTAAGGAAGAATAAAAACACTCAAGAGAAAAAATCTTGGCTAAGGTTCTCACAATTCACAATTCATGCATGAAAGGGTTAATTTAGCACACGCAAAGGGATTTATCAAATCCGAAAGCAATTTTGCTCATAGAAACTGCATCTGTATTTAACATGTCTCAAAAGGAGGTGCAAACGGATTGGATGCATAATTGCGCACACATGGCTGTGGTTCGGAGATATCGAAATGATGAAGCGGAATGCAGAGAATGCATTTTTCACCCTTTTGGAGTGACGGGAGAAAGAATAATTGAGACGTATGACAAAAAAAAAACAACAAAACAAATATATATATATATATATATATATATATATATATATATATATACAGTACAGGCCAGAAGTTTGGACACACCTTCTCATTCTTCGCATTTTCTTTATTTTCATGACTATTTACTTTGTAGATTCTCACTGAAGGCATCAAAACTATGAATGAACACATGTGGAATTATGTCCTTAACAAAAAAGTGTGAAATAACTGAAAACATCTCTTATATTCTAGTTTCTTCAAAGTAGCCACCCTTAGCTCTGATGACTGCCTTGCACACTCTTGGCATTCTCTTGATGAGCATCAAGAGGTAGTCACCTGAAATGGTTTTCACTTCATAGCTGTGCCTTGTCAGGGTTACTTAGTGGAATTTCTTGCCTTATTGATGGGGTTGGGACCATCAGTTGTGTTGTGCAGAAGTCAGGTTGATGCACAGCTGACAGCCCTATTGGACAACTGTTAGAATGCATATTATGGCGAGAACCAATCAGCTAAGTAAAGACAAACGAGTGGCCATCATTACTTTAAGAAATGAAGGTCAGTCAGTCTAGAAAATTTCAAAAACTTTGAATGTGTCCCCAAGTGCAGTCGCAAAAACCATCAAGCGCTCCAACGAAACTGGCTCACATGAGGACCGCCCCAGGAAAGGAAGACCAAGAGTCGCCTCTGATGCTGAAGATAAGTTCATCTGAGTCACCAGCCTCAGAAATCGCAAATTAACAGCAGCTCAGATTAGAGACCAGATGAATACCACACAGAGCTCTAGCAGCAGACACATCTCTACAACAACTGTTAAGAGGAGACTGCGTGAATCAGGCCTTCATGGTCAAATAGCTGCTAGGAAACCACTGCTCAGGAGAGGCAACAAACACAAGAGATTTATTTGGGCCAAGAAACACAAGGAATGGACATTAGACCAGTGGAAATCTGTGCTTTGGTCTGATGAGTCCAAATTTCAGATCTTTGGATCCAACCGTCGTGTCTTTGTGCGACGCAGAAAAGGTGAACGGATGGATGCTACATGCCTGGTTCCCACCGTGAAGCATGGAGGGGGAGGTGTGATGGTGTGGGGGTGCTTTGCTGGTGACGCTGTTGGGGATTTATTCAAGATTCAAGGCAACCTGAATCAGCATGGCTACCACAGCATCCTGAAGTGACATGCCATTCCATCCGGTTTGCGTTTAGTTGGACCATCATTTATGTTTCAACAGGACAATGACCCCAAACACACCTCCAGGCTGTGTGAGGGATATTTGACCAAGAAGGAGAGTGATGGAGTGCTGCGCCAGATGACCTGGCCTCCACAGTCACCGGACCTGAACCCAATCGAGATGGTTTGGGGTGAGCTGGACCGCAGAGTGAAGGCAAAAGGGCCAACAAGTGCTAAGCATCTGTGGGAACTTCTTCAAGACTGTTAGGAAACCGTTTCAGGTGACTACCTCTGGAAGCTCATCAAGAGAATGGCAAGAGTGTGCAAAGCAGTCATCAGAGCTAAGGGTGGATACTTTGAAGAAACTAGAATATAAGAGATGTTTTCAGTTATTTCACACTTTTTTGTTAAGTACATAATTCCACATGTGTTCATTCATAGTTTTGATGCCTTCAGTGAGAATCTACAATGTAAATAGTCATGAAAATAAAGAAAATGCAAAGAATGAGAAGGTGTGTCCAAACTTTTGGCCTGTACTGTATATACCGTATTTTCTGGGCTATAACCTGAATATAAGGTCCAGCTGACTTTAACCCTTCCATGCATGAATTATGAGAACCTTAATCAAGATTTTTTTCCTAAGTGTTTTTATTCCTCTTTAGGCATGAAAAAAAAAAAAAAAAAAAGAAAAATGCGATTGAAATTTTTTTATGTACCTATTTTTCATAGAGTTGCAAAAATGTCCACTCAGTTGGACACTATGTGTTTAATTTTTTAAGCAAAGAAACATGAAAACTATTAAATAAAAACATGTTTAATGCTGCTAATCTGATGGTTTCTCACATTTTAACATACTCTAATACCAGTTACTACTTATTTCATGGAGATAATATGCAAACAAACAAAAATGTTAACATTTTTGTGTAATTTGACTTTTTTTTACACTACAAACAAAGAGAAAAATATGTGTTTTTTGTTATTTATAGTTTATTATGATAGTATTTTACTGGTCTGACCTACTTAAGATGGAATTGAACTAAATTTATTTTGACATCCTTGGTTGGTAATATCTTCAGTGTCATTTTTTTATTTCACTAATTCATCCCGTGGGCTGGGTTAGGGTTAGGGTTAGCTTTGGTGGGCTGGTTTTGGCCCCTGGGCCTCATGTTTGACACCCCTGCTATACATTAATATATTCACATTTATTCTCTTCTATCATGACTTGAAATGAAATGTGAAAAAAACACTCAGTGAAACCTCGCAGAAACCCACACAACAGGGACACGGACTGCCTTTCATATTTAACAAGGGGTATAAAAACTTTTTTTTTTTTTTTTTTTACTGTGTTTTCTTCTTATGATTTAATCAAATCTGCAAATATGAGATTACTGTTTGCTACTACGCTGCTCAGAAAAAGAAAAAAAAAAAAAGCTGACAGGGAAGATAGAAGCACGAGTACAGAGAAGTAAAGAGTAAAGAGCGAGATGAGACATCAGACCTATTTCAACACGTCTTTGAGTCTTTTGAGTCACTGCTGTTCAGCCCTCTGCTATGGAAGAGGCTGCAGTTTTTCCTTCCAAACAAACAGTGCAAAACTAATTCTACTAATTGGTTCTCTGCTCTCTGGTTAGAAGTGTTAATCAGTGAAATCAGATGCTGACAGTTTGATTGGGTCTAGGATGCTCGCAGTCTTTCATTGTACTGAGACAGTGGAAAGCAACATGGGGCTTGTATTTAACAGAAAAGCCAGTGTATCCGATGTATGCTACACTCTTCTACCACAGTAAATTAGGATGCAACCAGAAGCGAAATATGCAAAAAAAATACAAAAAAACTTGGTGTCGCAATGTTACTTTTATGGCAGTTCCAAAACATTTCTTAAGCGATTTATCACAATTTATTATGACCAGGGCCAGATTAACACTTCATTGTACCCTGGGCAACAATATTCAAGGGCCCCATCATCACAACCCCAGGATCCCTATAATCTGGCAAAATACAGAATAAGTTCCAGGAGCATATGTAAATATACCCCATACTTCAATATCTAACTATCATCAAATGCATTTTGCTGTACAAATGTGTAAATGCTGGTAGAACTATAAGTGCACCACTATAGCCTCTTGTCAAGGCCACTCACTTGCATATGATGATATGAAAACAAAACACATTAGCATCAGTATAATCTAAAATTGATCCACTACACGACGTTCTTTAAATTTTCAGCTTTTTTAATGTCCCTCTCCTTTTTTAATTTTCGTTTGGCGCTCCCACTTAGCTGCTTCTCCATGTTTGCATTGTTTTGATTCGCGTACGTTGCGTAGTTCTTGACGTCTCACATCCCGCTCAGTGCACGCACGTTGATTTGCGTCACCGCTGATTCGCTTTTTGGACTGACCAATGAGGAGAGGGTCTCAGCTCACGGTCACAGACAGCAGGAGCAGGGTTTCTGTGCAGTGCAATGGCTCCGGGCAGCGGACAGTTTCATTTATAAGCAAAAGAAAACCAGATATTTTCATTATGCCCGAGCTACCCAGGGCCCTTCAGAGGTCGCGGGCCCCTGGGCAATTGCCCAGTTGCCCATATGGTTAATCCGGGCTTGATTATGACTTAATGAATACAACTGTATTTTACATTTTTTTTAGTGAACATCAGGGCCCGCATTCCTAAAGATTCTGAGAATCCTCTGACAGAGCTCCTAACTTAACCAAAAAATTCCTAGCAAGGAGTCTTATCTTAGCTTAGGAGTGATTCCAGAACACTCTCAGAGAACTCTGAGCAAGGAATGGACAGAAATTCCTATCTTAGTGAGGAGGTGTGGTTGACCCCTAATGAAAAAACGACAATTTCGCTAAAAGTCTCATTTTTCGATTAAAAGTTTTTGAGCTGGCAAGAGGAGTTTTGTCGGGCGTAGCGCAAATGGTATATCACGCAAAACCGCAATGGAAAGACCTTTTTTCGCAACTACAGTCAGGTGAATTAAAAAAACTGGATGTTGACGAACGTTACAACAAGCGAAGAAGAAGAAGAAACATGCCATGGTATGTGTGGACACACCAGGAAACCCAATCATTTTTTTAAAATTTAGTACGAGATAGAGGGGTAATATATGATAATAATAATAAATATATCTGTAAATCAACACAATATTTACATTCGTCGCCATGGTTATGGAATGACTTCTCGTGTCATCTCGCATTAACCCTTTCATGCATGAATTATAAGAACCTTAATCAAGATTTATTTCCTGAGTGATTTTACTCCTCTTTAGGCATGAACAAAAACAATGAAAATTTTTTTATAACCTATTTTTCATGGAGGTGTAAAAATGTCCACTCAGCTGGACATCATGCATTTAATTTTTGAAGCAAAGAAACAAGTATTCACTGATATACTGTGTGGAAACTATGAAATACATTTTTTAAATGCTGCTAATCGGATGTTTTGTCACATTTTAACATACTCTAATATTACTTACTACTCACTTTATGGAGATGAGATGTGTTCTGTCCTCACTAGACGTATAGCTATCTAGCTATGACAGACAGTGAACAGACGAGTCTTCGTTTGACTGACACCTTTACTCATCATCTTTTATGTAAAACTGTAACACACAGACAGAATACAGCAATTAGCTCATATCGTCTTTACACTGAACTAACAGTAGTTTACTGCCTTAATGAGAAACTTTACAAACGTTATTGTTAATTGGTATTTAAATTGCTTGTACTTTGAATTAACCTGTAAATAAAGCAGTCCGAATTGCCTAATTAGCATGTGAAAAGTCCGCTAGCTTAATGCTAACCGCTGCCGTATACTAACCAGCAGCTGTATGCTGACACCGCTGCCGTTTTCTAACATTCTAACATTTCACTTAGAAATACATTTTCATTCTCAAAATTGACAACAAACCCATTTATATCTAACATACGGATCAATATCCTATCACTACTTCTAAATCTACAAAACTTACAGCCTTATGTGGGCCAAGACGACACAGACGGCTGCTCTTCGTGACGGTTTCACAGTAAACAATGTACAACTTCCGCCACAAGAGGGCAGTATGAACCAACCAAACTGGCAAAGCGTTAGGATAAACAGTAAAATAAACTAACCATAACAAGATGCAAAAAAAAAAAAAAAAAAAAAATTTTTGTTGAAGAAAACTGGTTATTACAGTCTAATGTCAACAACAAGCAATTGATTTACACTCAAACATGTTACTGCAAATCAGGTTTATTAAGAACAGCAAAGTTACAGTAATGGTATGAATTGCAGTGTATGGGATGACGTATAGGCGTCCACTGTGTTGGCTGATATGGAACTAAAACAAACAAAAAAACCCAAAAAAAACATGAATATACAAGAGAACAGCTTTGATTAGCTGTCCACTGTAGTGACCAGTATGCATGAAAGGGTTAATAAATAAACCAATCATCGCATTTGTGATTTAATGGAAAAACCAACATGACGCACTTCTGTTTTTTCAACATTTAATAAATATCAGTAGTTTGCGCAGATTTCTAATGGAAAAGCGACTAGTGAGCCCCCTTCACTTTATCATTGACTACTTGCTGACCCCGAAAACAAATTTACGACCAGGGTGGGGGCGTGTATGTGCCCGAGTGATTTGTACTTTGCCATTAAGGCATAAATTATACTTTTACTGATATCTGGGCTTCATTTGAGAGGTGAGGGTCTAAATTAATTTATTAACGTTGTTAATGTTGCTGTTAATCATTGACATATGCCAGGCTGCAAAAATCTAATAATATGTAATCTAATTTTTATGTCGTATTTTGAAAAAAACAAAAAAAACAAAAAAACAAACATATTTTGTGTTTTTTGCATCAAAAAATGTAGTGACATCATGATGAAAAGAGATCGTTTAAAGGGTTAAAAAAAATCTAAAATGAATGATTACTTGATATGTATGATTAGGACTGACCTTGATTTACAAAAATAAAATCAAATTAGAGCAGAAAAATAAATCAATATATAATATTTAATAGTTTGATTTATAGGTGTGCATTTTACGCACACTTGGTAACAGATGCTAGTATTTTTGAACATTTGACCTAGCACCAAAAATAATAATGCAAATTAACCAGTGTTGGAGTTAAACATTGACATACAGGGGTTGGACAAAATAATGGAAACACCTTCACCTCAAGATGATAATGCCCCAATTCATACAGCTAGAATTGTTAAAGAATGGCATGAGGAACATTCTAATGAAGTTGAGCGTCTCGTATGGCCGGCACAGTCCCCAGACCTCAACATTATTGAGCATTTATGGTCAGTTTTAGAGATTCAAGTAAGACGTCGATTTCCACCGCCATCGTCTCTAAAAGAGTTGGAGGGTATTCTAACTGAAGAATGGCTTAAAATTCCTTTGGAAACAATTCACAAGTTGTATGAATCAATACCTCGGAGAATTGAGGCTGGAATTGCCGCAAAAGGCGGACCTACACCATATTAAATTATATTTTGTTGATTTTTTTAAGGTGTTTCCATTATTTTGTCCAACCCCTGTATGCCAGGATGAAAAAATCAAATAATATGTGATCCACTTTTTATCCAGTGTATTGATAAAAAAATTATTTTTTGTGTTTTTTGCATTAAAAAAAAAAAAAAAAGGTTTGTTTACAACACAAACACGGCATTTAAAGGGTTAAAAAATATGACAATTATTGAGTATCTGGTATTTTTATTTACGGCTCAAGTTGATGAAATAGAAAAAAGTGTAAAAGAATTAGAAACAAACTGAATGAAAAAAAAAAAATTTGACATTATTTCACAAAAATAATAATGCAAATTAACCAATGTTGGAGTTAATCCTTGACATATGCCAGGATACAAAAAATAAAAAATAAAAAGTGATTAATTTTTAATATAGTATTTTGAAAAAAAAAAAAAAACAAACATGTTTTTTGCATCCAAAAAAATGGTTTGTTTACATTACAAACACGGCATTTAAAGGGTTAAAAAATGGTTCCTTTGGAAAAAATTCACAAGTTGTATGAATCAATACCTCGGAGAATTGAAGCTGTAATTGCCGCAAAAGGCGGACCTACACCATATTAAATTATATTTCGTTGATTTTTTAAGGTGTTTCCATTATTTTGTCCAACCCCTGTATGCCAGGATAAAAAAATCAAATAATATGTGATCCACTTTTTATGCAGTGTATTGATAAAAAAATAATTTTTTGTGTTTTTTGCATAAAAAAAAATGGTTTGTTTACAACACAAACATGGCATTTAAAGGGTTAAAAAATATGACAATTATTGAGTATCTGGTATTTTTATTTACGGCTCAAGTTGATGAAATAGAAAAAAGTGTAAAAGAATTAGAAACAAACTGAATGAAAAAAAAAAATTTGACATTATTTCACAAAAATAATAATGCAAATTAACCAATGTTGGAGTTAATCCTTGACATATGCCAGGATGCAAAAAAAACAAAACAAAAAAAAAACGTTTTTTGCATCCAAAAAAATGGTTTGTTTACATTACAAACACGGCATTTAAAGGGTTAAAAAATGGTTCCTTTGGAAACAATTCACAAGTTGTATGAATCAATACCTCGGAGAACTGAGGCTGTAATTGACGCAAAAGGCGGACCTACACCATATTAAATTATATTTTGTTTATTTTTTAAGGTGTTTCCATTATTTTGTCCAACCCCTGTACAACAGTATTCGCTAACCCCCCAGGTTGAGAACCTCTGCTCTAAATCAACAATAAAATCAAGTCGGTATCGGGTATCGGGTATCGACCGATACGCAAGGCCCCAGCATCAGTTTCGGCATCGGAACTGAAAAAGTCGTATCGGTGCATCCCTAATACCTCATGTCCAGAGGATACAATATATTTCACAATTACAGGGCGACACCCACAGCAGTTGTCTGCCCTGGGTGATTCAGTGTAGGTTTAACCTTTAACACAGATGCTGCAGGTATAATATGGGGTCTAATAAAAGCCATATGACCCAATCCATCATAGTTACATGACATTTCAGGACTTTATAATGGTTAACAAGGCTCGGTACACATCATTCTCAAGTCTGAGATAATGACTTGCCCATATGACATGATAGGAATCAGCAAAATAAGAAAGTGCATGGTGTGCTGCTAGCCTATGGAATTGTAAAGAATATTGGCCCATCGGTGATTGTTAGCTGATTGGACTTTTTTTTTTTTTTTTTTTTTAAAGACTCTGTCATGCCCACCCACGTGCACACACCCACTCACAAGCCTCTCTTTTCCCCTGCAGAATCTGCTTCGACAAGATAAGTGCGGGACTTGTAATTGTGCGAGGGCCCTCATCTCTCCGCACTGGCTGATAATGGTGCTGTGAAAGCCTTGTGCTCATTACGCTAGCCTTTGTTGTTTTTATTGCACCGCCTGGTTGATTATTTTTCAAGAGAACTCCGAAGGTTTAATGCTTTCCCTTGTTCCGTAAACAGAGCTGCCACTACGGTAAGCAAACGGAATAAACCAATAAATAAATGGACGATTTAAGAAATAATAGAAATAAATACAAATAAATCCAAGTCCTTAAAAAAAAAAAAAAAAAAAAAAAAAAAGGGGAATTATATATGGGTTTCTGTAAAACACCTTCCATATTTGCACACAACCACTAGCATAAAGCACCTCTGATAGGAGTCCTGGTACTGATAGAGGAACCTTCAGACTGCTTTCTAACTTGAGTGAACACTCCAAGTGGTGCTCACAGTATTAATAGCCATGGCCCGGACCAATTCAACTGCAACAGCGTGTGGAAGCAGAGAAATAGAGATAAACTCTCAACATTCATTTTCCTTGCATGGCAAACACTTTGTCAATAGCTTGTGCTAGAACTGCTGTGTATGCTTTGGTTTCCCCACTGTAAAAAAAAAAAAAAAAGTAAATATGAGATTAAACACAACCTCGGGCTTAGTAGCTCATCATCCACAGATGCAGATAGAGACACAAACCTGACTCATTCCACAGAAGACTACCTTTGTACAGTCCATAGGTGGAGCAGGAATCTTTTAAAAGCTTCAAACATAGTCACAAACAAAACATAATCTTTTTAATTTCTCTACAAACTAAGGATGTAAACCAGGCATGTCCAAAGTCAATCACGGCCTGCAGTGAGATTTTATACGGCCCACAGCTTGGGTTTTATATTCTATTATTTATGGCCCGCTTGGACTGTTGAACCGAGTACATGAATCATAAAAGGTTCAAAATGCAGTTTCTCCTTTCACCTCATGGTGGCAGCACCACTCTAACTCTGTGACTTTGCCGTGAACCTTTTTCGCTAATTTCAAACCACGGCGCCTGTAAATAAAAAAAGGAAAGTTGACAGTGAGGGCCGCCGCTTCCAGGAGAGATGGGAATTACAATTTGTTTTCACTGAAAATCGAGGCAATTATGTTTGCTTAATTTGTCAAGAGACTGTTGCCTTGTTTAAGGAATTCAGTGTAAAGAGACGCTAGCAGACAAAACATGCTAACGCATACGACAAGCTAGCAGGGAGTGAGCGCTCCGAAAAAATGAAGCAAATTCAAGCTGCTTTAAACTCATAACAGTGACTCTTCATGTGAACCTGGGAGTTAAATGAATTCACCACCAGGGCAGGATACCAAGTTGCCAGGTTAGTTGCCTATAACTGCTGGTGTTATGTACTTGTAGATGTGACACAAAATATTACTTTCTGAATGATTTTGTGAAAGACAAGAGTAAGAGTCATATGTTTTCATCTTAAACGTTAACAGACTTTGCATTACTGAGTAATATATGAGTAATGATTACACACGTAAGTCATGTTTAAAATGAATGTGGGGTTAAGATTTTCATCAGCTTGGAAGTTTAAGATACTCCACACAGTTTGTTCTATGTTATCTGACTCCAGATGTGAAAGGAAGGCAGAATTGTTTTTTTTTTTTTTTTTTTTTTTTTTTTTTCAATTTGTTCACACCTGAGTGGCTCAGATTTGGTTACATTGCCATTTAAAAAAATGATATTGTGACAATGAAAATAAAATTGTTGTAGAACAGCGCATTTATATGTAATTTTTACTGTTTAAAAAATGTCTGAAGGGACCACTGGCCCCTGGCAATGTCCACATTATCAGATCTGGCCCTCTTGAAAAAAAGTTTGGACACCCCTGATGTGAACAGTTAATCGACTATCAATTAATTGCCTATAAGAATTTGCGCGATTAAATTATTAATTGTCAGATTAATTGCCCTGTTCCTGCTGGTGAGGCACAAAACTGGTTAAAAAGTTGTTTCCAGTATGTAACAATTAGAAATACAAATTCATTGTAACATTGGAAATACAAATTCACAACTTAGAAAAGTAACATGTGGGGGTCCCACAAGGTTCAGTTCTGGGACCTAAGTTATTTATACTCTTTAAATGATATTTTTATGGCATATAGTGAGTTAAAAGTTACAATATTTGCAGATGATACTAATTTGCTTTATTCGGGAGCAAATGTGAAACAAATATTAGAAACTGTGGAAAAGGAATTGAGCAAGTTAAAAAAAATGGTTTGACGTAAGTAAATTATCGCTTAATGAAGATAAAACAAAATTGATGGTTTTTGGTGGTGCTAGAGGAAATTATGATGTAAAACTGAAAATTAATGGAATTGAAATTGAAAGAGTGTATGAAACAAAAGTTTTGGGAGTGATTATTGACTACAAATAGAATATATCAAATGTAAAATGTCCAAGGCTGTTGCGATTCTTTATAAAACTTGAGATTTGTTAAACAAAAAATGTTTGCATATATTGTATTGTTCACTTGTAATGCCATATATGTCGTACTGTGTGGAAATATGGGGCAATGTGTATAAAACTAATATAGACCCGATAATTAAACTCCAAAAAAAAAAAGCTATTAGAGTCATAAACAAAGCTGGTTATCTTCAATCAAGTTATCCACTTTTTGTAGAATCTGGTTTACTAAAATTTTTTTGATATTGTATATTTAAAAACAACGGAATTTATGTTTCGTGCTAAAAGTAAAAATCTTCCTGTTTGTATTCAGAAAATTTTTAAGTTAAGAGAAGGACATTATAATTTAAGAGGGATGTTTGTGTTTGAAACATGTAAAGTAAGAACAAACGTTAAATATCACAGTGTTTCTGTTATTGGTGTCAAATTATGGAACAAATTGACGGATGAAGTGAAATTGTGTAGCTCGCTGTCGAGTTTCAAAAAAGCTTTAATTTGTCAAATTCTCAAGGGATATGAAAGTAATAGGATTTCAAAGTGACTGAAGAAACCGAATGTAGAAGAATTTGTGTTAATGTTTAATCTGCTGCAACTTCCTTTTTCAGTTAATAATTGTGTTCATTTTATGTTTGTTTGTTATTTAATATGTGTGTGTTTTGTATATAACTGAAATAAAAATATTCATTCATTCAAAAAAAAATGTTCATTGATTCATTCATTCTGTTTGTGGGAGCGGTACACCCCCGCCTAAATACACCCACCAATGCGGGGTCGGTATCAGATCGGAGCTTTTTACCCTGGAGGTTGGTGTAGTCCACGGTCATCTGGACTATCTGGTCAGTGAGATAGAAGGTGAAAACATCCTCCAGGCTCCAGATCCAGGCACCGGTATGTCCCGCATTATGTCGTCCCCGTGGCCACGAGAAAATAGTGAGGGGGGGGCACAGGCAGAAATATTAATTTCTTCTTTTTTTTTTTTTTTAATTGTATGTTTATTTGGAATGGGCAGAAAAGTACAGCGAGACATCACAAAATCAAAATGAAGAACAAGTGGCATTTCAATTTTTTTTTTTTTTTGATTTTAGACCAGAAAAAAAGTGACATCCAACGTCCAGATATAAAAGTTCAGAGAAAAATCATCTCAGATGGTGGGTTAGGCCATGTCAGTCCCATTACAGAATCCACTCTCCTCATAATAATATTATACAATAACATAAAGAAATTCACTGAGGCAGTAAAGGTGGAGAAAATTTTTCACTTAGAGTTCGTACTGGCTAAATACCCAGCACAGACTTAGCCCATGGATGTTCACAGATTCACTTATAGAAGGTTCTGGTACGATTTAACGTGAGGAGGAACAGTTAACACAACTATGTACAAAAATCTTGTTCATGGTCTTGTTCACGATTGAGGGAAGGATGGAGCGTGAGATTGACAGACGGATCGGTGCAGCGTCTGCAGTGATGCGGTCGTTGTATCGGTCTGTCGTGGTGAAGAAGGAGCTGAGCCGAGAGGCGAAGCTGTCGATTTAACGGTCAATCTACGTTCCTACCCTCGCCTATGGTCGTGAGCTTTGGGTCATGACCGAAAAGAACAAGATCCCGGATACAAGCGATCAAAATGAGTTTGGCTGGGCGCACCCTTAGGGATAGGGTGAGGAGCTCAGTCACCAGGGAGGAGCTCGGAGTAGAACCGCTGCTCCTCCACATCCAGAGGAACCAGCTGAGGTGGCTCGGGCATCTGTTTCGGATGCTTCCCAGACGCCTCCCTGGGGAGGTGTTCCGGGCATGTCCCACCAGGAGGAGACCTCGGGGAAGACCTAGGACATGTTGGAGAGACTATGTCTCTCGGCTGGCCTGGGAACGCCTCGGGGTCCCCCCAGAAGAGCTGGAGGAGGAGTCTGGGGAGAGGGAAGTCTGGGCGTCCCTGCTTAGACTGTTGCCCCCGCGACCCGGCCCCGGATAAGCGGTGGATAATGGATGGATGGATGGATGTACAAAAATCGTGGGGGAAGACATTACCTGCCACTGCTGTCATAAAAGTACAGGGTGTCCCATAAGTCTCCATACATACAGGGTGGGGAAGCAAAATTTACAATCAACATTTAGTTGTTTTTTCTCAGCAGGCACTACGTCAATTGTTTTGAAACCAAACATATATTGATGTCATAATCATACCTAACACTATTATCCATACCTTTTCACAAACTTTTGCCCATATGAGTAATCAGGAAAGCAAACGTCAGAGAGTGTGTGATTTGCTGAATGCACTCGTCACACCAAAGGAGATTTCAAAAATAGTTGGAGTGTCCATAAAGACTGTTTATAATGGAAAGAAGAGAATGACTATGAGCAAAACTATTATCAGAAAGTCTGGAAGATACTATTAAAGAAGAACGGGAGAAGTTGCCACCCGAATGTTTGAGGAACACTTGCGCAAGTTTCAGGAAGCGTGTGAAGGCAGTTATTGAGAAAGAAGGAGGACACATAGAATAAAAACATTTTCTATTATGTACATTTTCTTGTGGCAAATAAATTCTCATGACTTTCAATAAACTAATTGGTCATACACTGTCTTTCAATCCCTGCTTCAAAATGTTGTAAATTTTGCTTCCCCACCCTGTAGGAGAAATAATACATATGGTTCTAACATGTATTTCGTTATGTTTCTTCTTTATAGTTCTTCAGCAGTGGAGGACACGCATTGAAATGTGTTCCCGACAAAATGGCAGTCATATAGAGCATATTATATAAATAAAAATGTTTTTTGTCAAGAAACGTTTATTTTTCCTATGTATGGAGACTTATGGGACACCCTGTAGTTGACAATGGTTAGTCACAAAAATAAAATAGGTAAGTTACAAAATAGTATTACCAGTGGAATCAAATAAAGTCTGCTCTCGTGGGGGCTATGAATGAGATCCAGTTTTTCCAAATTTGGTAGAATTTGTCTTTTCGGAGTCTTATTTGGTAAGTTAATTTTTCCATCTTAAATATTTCCAAAGTAATTTCAAACCAGTCATCTAGGGTAGGTTGAGTCGGGCTTAACCAGCTTCCTGTAATTGTTTTCTTGCTTGCCACCAAAAGTATTTGCAGCAATTTTATTTCTCTTTTATGTTTCAGAAAAGGAACATGTCCCAGGTATAGGATATAGAAAATTTCAAGGGAATTTGGGTGTTAAAGACTGCGCTTAAAGACACCTGGATATCCCTCCAGAATTTTTTAACTTGGGACAGTCCCAGTCCCTTATAGTGGATAATTTTTGGGCTGTTCTCTTTTTTTTTTCTTATAGTGGATACATTTTTGGGTTCTCTTTTTTTTTACTTTTAGTGGATACTTTTTTGGACTAGTGGATAATTTTTGGGCTGTTCTCTTTTTTTTCTTATAGTGGATACATTTTTGGGTTCTCTTTTTTTTTACTTTTAGTGGATACTTTTTTGGACTAGTGGATAGTTTTTGGGCTGTTCTCTTTTTTTCTTATAGTGGATAATTTTTACCTAGTTCTCTTTTTTTCTCATAGTGGATAATTTTTTTTTTTTTGGCTAGTGGATAATTTTTGGGCTGTTCTCTTTTTTTCTTAAAGTGGATACATTTTTGGGTTCTCTTTTTTTTTTTTTTTTTTACTTGTAGTGGATACTTTTTTGGACCAGTGGATACTTTTTGGACTGTTCTCTTTTTTTTCTTATAGGGGATAATATTTTTTGGTTAGTGAATAATTTTTGGGCTGTTCTCTTTTTTTTTTTCTTATAGTGGACAAAGTTTTGGGTTCTCTTTTCTTTTTTTTTTTTACTTGTAGTGGATACTTTTATGGACTAGTGGATAATTTTTGGGCTGTTCTCTTTTTTTCTTACAGTGGATAATTTTTTTTGGCTAGTTCTCTTTTTTTCTTATAGTAGATAATTTTTGGGCTAGTTCTCTTTTTTTCTTATAGTGGTTAATTTTTTTGAGCTGTTGTCTTTTTTTTCATATAGTAAATAATTTTTTGGGCTTGTGGTTAATTTTTGGGCTGTTCTCTTTTTTTTTCTTATAGTGGATAATTTTTTGGGTTCTCTCTTTTTTTTTTTTACTTGTAGCGGATACTTTTTTGGACTAGTGGATAATTTTTTGGCTGTTCTCATTTTTTTCTTATAGTGGATAATTTTTTTGGCTATTTCTCTTTTTTTCTTATAGTGGATAATTTTTGGGCTGGTTCTCTTTTTTTCTTATAGTGGATAAATTTTTGGCTAGTTCTCTTTTTTTTATAGTGGATAATTTTTTTTGGCTAGTTCTCTTTTTTTCTTATAGTGGATAATTTTTGGGCTGGTTCTCTTTTTTTCTTATAGTGGATAATTTTTTTGGCTAGTTCTCTTTTTTTCTTATAGTGGATGATTTTTTGGCTAGTTCTCTTTTTTTCTTATAGTGGATAATTTTTGGGCTAGTTCTCTTTTTTTCTTATAGTGGTTAATTTGTTTGAGCTGTTGTCTTTTTTTCTTATAGTGGATAATTTTTTGGCTAGTTCTCTTTTTTTCTTCTAGTGGATATTTTTTTGGCTAGTTCTCTTTTTTTCTTATAGTGGATAATTTTTTTGGCTAGTTCTCTTTTTTTCTTATAGTGGATAATTTTTTTGAGCTGTTGTCTTTTTTTCATGTAGTAAATAATTTTTTGGGCTAGTGGTTAATTTTTGGGCTGTTCTCTTTTTTTTTTTTTTTCTTATAGTGGCTAATTTTTTGGGCTGTTGCACCTCTGGACCACTGTAGTAATGACCCAATAAAACCTATAAAGTGCAAAATCTCAGGTTTCAGAAACTGTTCAAATTTTTCCAATTACACAAACAGTGACAGTTACAACCATCCAAACTGTATATGCGCAGGATGTGTCAGCGGTGACACATCAGGTTTTAAAGAGTTAACTGTGCGTTGGAATCGTGCATTTCACTGTTATCTATTATAGAGGGAACATAAAGATTGATGTTGGAGTTAATGACTTCTAGTGCATTTTACCACATGGACATTTACTGTGTTTATCATCAGGGCACATAGTTTCTTATTTATGCTGGGTTTTTTTTTCACATTTTGAACTTTTATACAGATGCAATGACATAAATCTGTAAATACCTAGACACCAATAAGAAAAAACAAAAAAACCCCACCAAAATTAATGTATAATTTAATGCCGCAGCTAAGTTACCTAAATCAACAACCAACAGGTTCATACTGTGTCATGTAAAATTGCTTATGTTAGATCTCCGAAAGGTTACTTTTACCTTCATCTAACTTTCATGCAGTGTTCAAAAGCTGAGCAACGCCGTTCTGCTTTTGGCATGTGTGTGTGCGCTTGTGTTGGCGGCTTGCAGCTGCTTCAGCGTTGATCTTACTCGACCCTATCTCCTGCAAATTCTGTTCATATAGAGCTAATCTGCCACATATGGGGAAACATAATGACTTTTAAGGCTTTATCGATATAATGCGGGGGGACTTAATTAGTGCATGTGTTAAGTCATGAATTGTTGAAACTGAACATATCAGTAAATTGCTGACAACATATGGTGAAATATTCAGTTGTTTTCACACACTTTTTTTTTTTTTTCCTCCCCCTCTTGCAGAACAGCATCCATAGCAACTACAGAAGTATCACTGTTTTATGATACAGCTCCTAACTCCAATGCTCGCTGCACCAACCCTGGAGTGTTTCAGGGTTTTTATTCTTCGCCAATCTTTTTGTATTCACTTTCGAGAAGTTTGTTAAAAAGATACAACTACATATGCAGCAGAATTTACTTTTGTGTTTTTGTTTTTGGTACTGAATGGCTCGGCAGTACTGTATAGATGTACAGATGATGCCCTTGGTACTATTGTGAGGTTCCTTCGAATACGGATCCTGAATGAATAAGCAACATTTTCCAACTGTTCAGCAATTTACTTTTATATCCCATGTAGCTACCCAGCATTCAACCAACTTACTTTGCAAATTCAAGTCAGTAATATCAAAGCTTTTCAACATTTTTAACACACATACAATTCTCTTGTGTCCAAAGACTTCAACTCAAAAAAAAAAAAAAAAAAAGAAGGTGCAGTTTTTCCCTTTTCTATTATTTGGACCCTTTGATGAGTGATCTGGAGCTCCATCTTAAAAAATATGGTTCCATTAGAAAAGGTTTCAGGTAAAAATGAAGCTTTGATGCTGGCCATGTTGGACAGACACACTGCAAAAATCAAAATCTTACCAAGTGTGTTTTTCTTATTTTTAATCAAAATATCTCATCACACTTAAAATAAAACATAAGCACCTAAAGAGTAACTTTTCAGAGAGATATGAGAACTTATTTTTAGACAATAGAGCTTGAAAATCTTATTTCAAGAAATCTTACCAAGATAATTTTTATTTGTTCTATTGGCAGATATTTTTTTTGCTTGATTATACATATATATATATATATATATATATATATATATATATATATATATATATATATATATATATACAGGGTGGGGAAGCAAAATTTACAATGAACATTTAGTTGTTTTTTCTCAGCAGGCACTACGTCATTTGTTTTGAAACCAAACATATATTGATGTCATAATCATACCTAACACTATTATCCATACCTTTTCAGAAACTTTTGCCCATATGAGTAATCAGGAAAGCAAACGTCAAAGAGTGTGTGATTTGCTGAATGCACTCGTCACACCAAAGGAGATTTCAAAAATAGTTGGAGTGTCCATAAAGACTGTTTATAATGGAAAGAAGAGAATGACTATGAGCAAAACTGTTACCAGAAAGTCTGGAAGATACTATTAAAGAAGAATGGGAGAAGTTGTCACCTGAATATTTGAGGAACACTTGCGCAAGTTTCAGGAAGCGTGTGAAGGCAGTTATTGAGAAAGAAGGAGGACACATAGAATAAAAACATTTTCTATTATGTACATTTTCTTGTGGCAAATAAATTCTCATGACTTTCAATTAATTAATTGGTCATACACTGTCTTTCAATCCCTGCCTCAAAATATTGTAAATTTTGCTTCCCCACCCTGTATATACAGGGGTTGGACAAAATAATGGAAACACCTTCACCTCAAGATGATAATGCCCCAATCCATACAGCTACAACTGTTAAAGAATGGCATGAGGAACATTCTAATGAAGTTGAGCATCTCGTATGGCCGGCACAGTCCCCAGACCTCAACATTATTGAGCATTTATGGTCAGTTTTAGAGATTCAAGTAAGATTTCCACCGCCATCGTCTCTAAAAGAGTTGGAGGGTATTCTAACTGAAGAATGGCTTAAAATTCCTTTGGAAACAATTCACAAGTTGTATGAATCAATACCTCAGAGAATTGAGGCTGTAATTGCCGCAAAAGGCGGACCTACACCATATTAAATTATATTTTGTTGATTTTTAAGGTGTTTCCATTATTTTGTCCAACCCCTGTATGCCAGGATGAAAAAATCAAATAATATGTGATCCACTTTTTATGCAGTGTATTGATAAAAAAATATTTTTTTGTGTTTTTTGCATCAAAAAAAAAAAGGTTTGTTTACAACACAAACACGGCATTTAAAGGGTTAAAAAAATATGACAATTATTGAGTATCTGGTATTTTTATTTATGTCTCAAGTTGATGAAATAGAAAAAAGTGTAAAAGAATTAGAAACAAACTGTATGAAAAAAATGTTTTTTGACATTATTTCACAAAAATAATAATGCAAATTAACCAATGTTGGAGTTAATCCTTGACATATGCCAGGATGCAAAAAAAAAAAATAAAAAAGTGATTAATTTTTTGTATAGTATTTTGAAAAAAAAAAAAAAAACATATTTTTTGCATCCAAAAAAATGGTTTGTTTACATTACAAACACGGCATTTAAAGGGTTAAAAAATGGTTCCTTTGGAAACAATTCACAAGTTGTATGAATCAATACCTCGGAGAATTGAGGCTGTAATTGCCGCAAAAGGCGGACCTACACCATATTAAATTATATTTTGTTGATTTTTTAAGGTGTTTCCATTATTTTGTCCAACCCCTGTATATATATATATATATATATATATATATATATATATATATAGATAGATAGATAGATAGATAGATAGATAGATAGATAGATAGATAGATGCAAAAACTCTGCCAATGGAACAACTGAAAATTATAAGAAAATAAATAAGAAAAATTCCAATGCATTTCAACTTTAGCAAATTTTGAGTAATAAAATCAATCTAAGAACAAATCTACATACTTTTTTCCCCATAATTCATGCATGACAGTGTTAAGGTATGTTGTGGTGCTTACTGAAAAAACTGAAAAAAAACAAAAAAAACAAAAAAAAAAAAACAGTTTGAAGCATGAGGTGAGCATACTGGAGGAGGCGGAGCTGGAAGACTGGTCGAAACCGGAGAGAAGTTTGAGAGTGAGTGAGTGAGCACCTGTGAGTAATGAACCAAAGAAAAAGGAGGAGTATTTGGATGCACTTTTCAGAAAGAAAAGATGGGCATGCAACTTGCAATATCTGAAAAAAAAGAAAAAAAAAAAAAAAAAAAAAAAAAAAAAATATATATATATATATATATATATATATATATATATATATATATATATATATCTTTCAAGTCTTGGTCAACGACTAATTTGCACCACCATTTGAAAACTCAGCACCCGACTGTACTTGTCGAACATACTGTTCTTGTTCTGAGAATTGCACTACAGTTCAGGTATTTAAGTATTTGCAGTATTTCCATATGTTTACACACATGTATTGTTCTTATTTTGAGGAGAATACACAGTAAATTTGCCAGTGTAAAAAATGTAGTGTCAAAGTATTTTAATTCTTTCGGAGTTATTCCAACAATGGACAGAGTAAAATTGAACAAGATAACTTCCAGTGTCGGTGAAAATAATTGGAGTTTACAGAGGTTTTACACTGTCAGTGTCATATATTCAGTGTTAAAGTAAATTAACTCTCTCAAAGTTAATTCAACACCGATAAGAGCAAGATACCTTTCAGTGTTAAAAAATAATGACTCTGAAAAGCCCCGCCCACCTACCTCCGTGCTCAAACTGAGTGAGAAGTCGGACTCTGGCGTCGCCATCTTCCTCGCATCGAAAAACTGCGTTTGTAAGTTTGTGTAAATAAACTATTGTTTTTGTTATTTCATCCGAGCAGATTCTGTGTGCAAGAATATAGTTACGTCATCGTCGTCAATGTTGGGTACGTGTTTTCAAATACCGAATTTAAAAATGGAAAACGTGATATCGGGTCGGCGGCTTTTATTTTACATGTCATTTTATGTTTACTTTTAATTGCGATATTTCATTTTTACTTAGAATAAATTGGGAACAGAAATAATAGTATCTTTTTTTCCCCCCTGCAGACACTGGGACTATAGTACATCACATGTAACACCGGTAGGAGGCAGTTAGAAATCAACACTCTTTGGAGTCATTTATTTATCAACATGTAGTGTTAAGTAGGTTTAACACTGGAAAAGTTATTTCTTAACACTTAACTCTTCAGTGTTGAATGTGACTAACACTATGGGTGTTACTTCTCACATAGTGTACAATTTGATTGACACTAATGAGTGTAGTGTAGTGTAAAATATTAACTCTTATTAGAGTAAAGTTGACTCTGGAAATGTAACTCTATGTTCAGTGTAAATTTTACACTTTGTAGATAGGGACCATGTGTTCACTGAGGTAGTGTTAAAATTAACTCTTTAAATGTTATATAAACACTGGCGATTTTACTGTGTAAAATCTTATTTCATAAGAAACTGTTTTATATTCTTCTTCATTTTTAGGCTACAGACTAGTCCAAATAATGTACATAATGTGATGTTTTGTTTTTTTGTCAAATTCCAACATTTACCTAATGTCACCTCTCATGTCATGTATTTACCCACACATTTGAACTAACTATTCTTTTTTTACGGTAAAATAATATTTACTTCCGCGCCAATTAAACACCTTTAAAATGTAATGTCAATCATCACATGTAGCCTTTTAGTCATTAAAACACTGATGTGTCAAAATAATGCAAAAAACATAAAAGAGTCAGTCTTTTGAACGACTCTTTTCAGTGAACGACTCCCTTCAACGACCCAAAAGTCCCGTCACTAATGTCGCTGCCCGGTATGGTTAGGTTGAACTGAATGTAAAATGTAAAAGCTGTGAGTCACAAACAGCATTTTTAGGTGTACAGACGAGTCATCAGCATTGAAAAAAAGTACTTAACCCTTTCATGCACAGTGGTCACTCCAGTGGACAGTTATTCTACAGCTGTTCTCAAGTATATTCATGATTTTGTTATTTTAGTTCCATATCAGCCAACACAATACACTGCAAATGATAACATTACTGTCACTTGGCTGTTCTTGACAAACCAAATCTAACATGTTCGAGTGTAAATCAATTTCTTGTTATCGTTATTAGACTGTAATTAACAACCAAAAGTTGTTTTTTTTTTGTTTGGGGTTTTTTTTGGCATATTATCTCCACGAAGTGACTAGTATTGGAGTTCACTACAAACAAAAAGTTAAGGATATTTCTTTTTTTTTTTTGGCATTTTTGCCATTTGTAAATAAAACTATGTCTGGTCATTAAAAAAATGTGTTTCAATTAAATTCACACACAAAAAAAGTAAAAAAAAAAAAAAAAAATGTGCAAAAATTCCAACTGAAAAAAATAGCCCAAAAATTTTAAATATCCATAATTTTTTTGTTTGTAATGTATGTTAACCCTTTCATGCACAAATTATGAGAACCTTAATCAAGATTTTTTTTTCCTGAGTGTTTTCATTGCTCTTTAAACATGAAAAAACAACATGATTGAAAAATGTCTTATGAAAAATAAGTAAATAAATAAAAAATGTAAAAAAAAAAAAAAAAAAAAAAAAAAAATACATGAAAAAAAAAATACTAATAATAATTTAAAAATGTTAATAACCTATTTTTCATGAAGTTGCAAAAATGTCCACTCAGCTGGACATCATGTGTTTAATTTTTGAAGCGAAGAAACATGTATTTACCGATAAATTGCACAAAAACTATAACTATTACGCTCAGGGGAGAGCTACACAATGTTACCAATTCAAGTCAGAAAAGATATGTCGTGTCTTAAAATTTTAATAAAGATATGTGTAAAAAAAACAAAAGAACAAAATTCATGAATATACAAGAGAACAGCTGTTGAATAGCTGTCCACTGTAGTGACCACTGTGCATGAAAGGGTTAAAATGTGAGAAAACATCCAGTTAGCAGCCTTAAATGTTTCTTTTTCAGAGTTTTCACACAGTATATCAGTAAATACATGTTTTGTTGCTTTAAAAATTAAACGCACATTTTTGCAACTCCATGAAAACTAGCTTCATTAAAAAAAAAAAAAAAACACAGTGGTCACTCCAGTGGACAGTTATTCTACAGCTGTTCTCAAGTATATTCATGATTTTGTTATTTTAGTTCCATATCAGCCAACACAATACACTGCAAATGATAACATTACTGTCACTTGGCTGTTCTTGATAAACCAAATCTAACATGTTCGAGTGTAAATCAATTTCTTGTTATCGTTATTAGACTGTAATTAACAACCAAAAGTTGTTTTTTTGTTTTGTTTTGTTTTTTTTTTGGCATATTATCTCCACGAAGTGACTAGTATTGGAGTTCACTACAAACAAAAAGTTAAGGATATTTCTTTTTTTTTTTTTTTTTTTTTTGGCATTTTTGCCATTTGTAAATAAAACTATGTCTGGTCATTAAAAAAATGTGTTTCAATTAAATTCACACACAAAAAAAGTAAAAAAAAAAAAAAAAAAGTGCAAAAATTCCAACTGAAAAAAATAGCCCAAAAATTTTAAATATCCATAATTTTTTTGTTTGTAATGTATGTTAACCCTTTCATGCACAAATTATGAGAACCTTAATCAAGATTTTTTTTTTCCTGAGTGTTTTCATTGCTCTTTAAACATGAAAAAACAACATGATTGAAAAATGTCTTATGAAAAATAAGTAAATAAATAAAAAATGTAAAAAAAAAAAAATAAAAAATACATGAAAAAAAAAATACTAATAATAATTTAAAAAATGTTATTAACCTATTTTTCATGAAGTTGCAAAAATGTCCACTCAGCTGGACATCATGTGTTTAATTTTTGAAGTGAAGAAACATGTATTTACCGATAAATTGCACAAAAACTATAACTATTACGCTCAGGGGAGAGCTACACAATGTTACCGATTCAAGTCAGAAAAGATATGTCGTGTCTTAAAATCTTAATAAAGATATGTGTAAAAAAACAAAAGAACAAAATTCATGAATATACAAGAGAACAGCTGTTGAATAGCTGTCCACTGTAGTGACCACTGTGCATGAAAGGGTTAAAATGTGAGAAAACATCCAGTTAGCAGCCTTAAATGTTTCTTTTTCAGAGTTTTCACACAGTATATCAGTAAATACATGTTTCGTTGCTTTAAAAATTAAACGCACATTTTTGCAACTCCATGAAAACTAGCTTCATTAAAAAAAAAAAAACACAGTGGTCACTCCAGTGGACAGTTATTCTACAGCTGTTCTCAAGTATATTCATGATTTTGTTATTTTAGTTCCATATCAGCCAACACAATACACTGCAAATGATAACATTACTGTCACTTGGCTGTTCTTGATAAACCAAATCTAACATGTTCGAGTGTAAATCAATTTCTTGTTATCGTTATTAGACTGTATTTAACAACCAAAAGTTGTTTTTTTGTTTTGTTTTGGTTTTTTTTTTGGCATATTATCTCCACGAAGTGACTAGTATTGGAGTTCACTACAAACAAAAAGTTAAGGATATTTCTTTTTTTTTTTTTTTTTTTTTTTTGGCATTTTTGCCATTTGTAAATAAAACTATGTCTGGTCATTAAAAAATGTGTTTCAATTAAATTCACACACAAAAAAGTAAAAAAAAAAAAAAAAATGTGCAAAAATTCCAACTGAAAAAAATAGCCCAAAAATTTTAAATATCCATCATTTTTTTGTTTGTAATGTATGTTAACCCTTTCATGCACAAATTATGAGAACCTTAATCAAGATTTTTTTTTTCCTGAGTGTTTTCATTGCTCTTTAAACATGAAAAAACAACATGATTGAAAAATGTCTTATGAAAAATAAGTAAATAAATAAAAAATGTAAAAAAAAAAAAAAAAATACATGAAAAAAAAAAATACTAATAATAATTTAAAAATGTTATTAACCTATTTTTCATGAAGTTGCAAAAATGTCCACTCAGCTGGACATCATGTGTTTAATTTTTGAAGCGAAGAAACATGTATTTACCGATAAATTGCACAAAAACTATAACTATTACGCTCAGGGGAGAGCTACACAATGTTACCAATTCAAGTCAGAAAAGATATGTCGTGTCTTAAAATTTTAATAAAGATATGTGTAAAAAAACAAAAGAACAAAATTCATGAATATACAAGAGAACAGCTGTTGAATAGCTGTCCACTGTAGTGACCACTGTGCATGAAAGGGTTAAAATGTGAGAAAACATCCAGTTAGCAGCCTTAAATGTTTCTTTTTCAGAGTTTTCACACAGTATATCAGTAAATACATGTTTCGTTGCTTTAAAAATTAAACGCACATTTTTGCAACTCCATGAAAACTAGCTTCATTAAAAAAAAAAACCACAGTGGTCACTCCAGTGGACAGTTATTCTACAGCTGTTCTCAAGTATATTCATGATTTTGTTATTTTAGTTCCATATCAGCCAACACAATACACTGCAAATGATAACATTACTGTCACTTGGCTGTTCTTGATAAACCAAATCTAACATGATCGAGTGTAAATCAATTTCTTGTTATCGTTATTAGACTGTAATTAACAACCAAAAGTTTTTGTTTTTTTTTGTTTTGGTTTTTTTTTGGCATATTATCTCCACAAAGTGACTAGTATTGGAGTTCACTACAAACAAAAAGTTAAGGATATTTCTTTTTTTTTTTTTTTTTTTTTTTTTGGCATTTTTGCCATTTGTAAATAAAACTATGTCTGGTCATTAAAAAATGTGTTTCAATTAAATTCACACACAAAAAAAGTAAAAAAAAATAAAAAAAAATGTGCAAAAATTCCAACTGAAAAAAATAGCCCAAAAATTTTAAATATCCATAATTTTTTTGTTTGTAATGTATGTTAACCCTTTCATGCACAAATTATGAGAACCTTAATCAAGATTTTTTTTTTCCTGAGTGTTTTCATTGCTCTTTAAACATGAAAAAACAACATGATTGAAAAATGTCTTATGAAAAATAAGTAAATAAATAAAAAATGTAAAAAAAAAAAATAATAAAAAAAAAATACATGAAAAAAAAAAATACTAATAATAATTTAAAAAATGTTATTAACCTATTTTTCATGAAGTTGCAAAAATGTCCACTCAGCTGGACATCATGTGTTTAATTTTTGAAGCGAAGAAACATGTATTTACCGATAAATTGCACATAAACTATAACTATTACGCTCAGGGGAGAGCTACACAATGTTACCAATTCAAGTCAGAAAAGATATGTCGTGTCTTAAAATTTTAATAAAGATATGTATAAAAAAACAAAAGAACAAAATTCATGAATATACAAGAGAACAGCTGTTGAATAGCTGTCCACTGTAGTGACCACTGTGCATGAAAGGGTTAAAATGTGAGAAAACATCCAGTTAGCAGCCTTAAATGTTTCTTTTTCAGAGTTTTCACACAGTATATCAGTAAATACATGTTTCGTTGCTTTAAAAATTAAACGCACATTTTTGCAACTCCATGAAAACTAGCTTCATTAAAAAAAAAAAAAAACACAGTGGTCACTCCAGTGGACAGTTATTCTACAGCTGTTCTCAAGTATATTCATGATTTTGTTATTTTAGTTCCATATCAGCCAACACAATACACTGCAAATGATAACATTACTGTCACTTGGCTGTTCTTGATAAACCAAATCTAACATGTTCGAGTGTAAATCAATTTCTTGTTATCGTTATTAGACTGTATTTAACAACCAAAAGTTTTTTTTTTTTTTTGTTTTTGTTTTTTTTTTTGGCATATTATCTCCACGAAGTGACTAGTATTGGAGTTCACTACAAACAAAAAGTTAAGGATATTTCTTTTTTTTTTTTTTTTTTTTGGCATTTTTGCCATTTGTAAATAAAACTATGTCTGGTCATTAAAAAAATGTGTTTCAATTAAATTCACACACAAAAAAAGTAAAAAAAAAAAAAAAAATGTGCAAAAATTCCAACTGAAAAAAATAGCCCAAAAATTTTAAATATCCATCATTTTTTTGTTTGTAATGTATGTTAACCCTTTCATGCACAAATTATGAGAACCTTAATCAAGATTTTTTTTTCCTGAGTGTTTTCATTGCTCTTTAAACATGAAAAAACAACATGATTGAAAAATGTCTTATGAAAAATAAGTAAATAAATAAAAAATGTAAAAAAAAAAAAAAAAATACATGAAAAAAAAAAATACTAATAATAATTTAAAAAATGTTATTAACCTATTTTTCATGAAGTTGCAAAAATGTCCACTCAGCTGGACATCATGTGTTTAATTTTTGAAGCGAAGAAACATGTATTTACCGATAAATTGCACATAAACTATAACTATTACGCTCAGGGGAGAGCTACACAATGTTACCAATTCAAGTCAGAAAAGATATGTCGTGTCTTAAAATCTTAATAAAGATATGTGTAAAAAAACAAAAGAACAAAATTCATGAATATACAAGAGAACAGCTGTTGAATAGCTGTCCACTGTAGTGACCACTGTGCATGAAAGGGTTAAAATGTGAGAAAACATCCAGTTAGCAGCCTTAAATGTTCCTTTTTCAGAGTTTTCACACAGTATATCAGTAAATACATGTTTCGTTGCTTTAAAAATTAAACGCACAGTTTTGCAACTCCATGAAAACTAGCTTCATAAAAAAACAAAAAACAAAAAAAAACAATCTCATTGTTTTTTAAATGCCTAAAGAGGAATAAAGAAAAAAAAAAATCTTGATTAATGTTCTCATAATTCATGCATGAAAGGGTTAATATTGCATTTCAAATCATACTATGCAATTTAAAGCACATAAAAAGTGACTTTCGCTGTTGCTTTTGTAACGGTAATACAGTCGGCAGAATTTTGTGCATGTCAAACGGCAACTGTGTCAAGGAGTTCTCTTAGTATTATTACTGTAATCACTAGGAGTGCTTACTTGCCGTGCAGCACAAAGATAGATCCTGTGTGAGTAGTTTCGCTCTACTTCCGATGAGGAGGAGAAACTTCCCAGAATAGGATATTAAACCACAGGAAAGAGCAAACGCTTGTTTTTGAACATTCGGGTGTCGGTGCCGTGCTTCAAGGAGAAGATTCAAGTACATAAAAGATAATAGCGAGCACAGGGAGTGAATTTCGGAAGATATTACCGACTGACAGGTAAGACAAATTTACCAAGAGGCATTTAAAATCATCTCTTGAAAAGGATTTAATTAGTAAATCAGTAGCATTTTAAGGTAATCTACTGCAGACTCGGCCAGGATGTATGGCAGCCATGTTTAAATGTGGATGTCATGAATTTAATTGCGTTGAAGCGTTAAGTGCACAGGCTTTTTTTTTTTTTTTTTGTGTTGCAGTGACAGCACCAGCTATTAATTTCTACCGAGCTGTCAGAACACGAACAGGAATTTTAGTTTAATTTTTTTCCCTTCGCAAGTTAAATTTTTTTAATATCCACAGTCATCACAAAACATCCCAACCTCTAAGTGTCTCCCACCGCCCTCAACTCAATGCTCAATTTGAAAGGCTTAAAAAAAAAAAAAGATGAAAAGTCCTTAACGGTTTATCAGGCAAGTGACTATTTTTGGTCATTTGTGCTCACATTACAAACCAGTGACATCAACAGTTACGGTGAGGATAGTGAGGCAATCATCTCAGGTCCAATGTGGCCTACAGGGTTTGTAAGGTGAATTTTTATATCGTAACAATTGAATGAACATCGTGTTGAGAGTCACCGAATTTGAGACTCTGGTTTCGTAAGTAATGTGTCATGAAATATCTTTTGTTATGATTTAGTGCTATAAAAATAAAATTTGATTTGATTTGAATGTATTACAACAAAGTTTTCTAACCCTAGTCTAAGACAATCCCAACCCAAATGCACCTCAGATAAGGTTTCGCCGTCGCTAAAATCCTTGCGGCCACACCATACAAAAAATTAAAGCCTACACATTAGGCTATGAATATTAAAGTCTTGAATTTAAAATTTCCACCCTATAACACCTAACGTATCATATTTGATACATGAGTTTTGAAGCGCTCTACATGATCAGTGTGATTTTTTTTTTTCTTGAAAAACCTGATGTATACAATTAGATACATGCAATACACAGATAATCCACCAGAGGGGAGGAATTCATTCACCAGAGGCCTTTCCAGTGACACTACAAGACTATGCTGGTCAACAACAAATGTATTGTTTAAGTTTTTTGAGCTGATTTAGGATAATTTTGGTGTGCTGAATCCAAAAATCACATTAATTTTGCTCAATCAGGTCAACTTTCTGAACTATGCTACATATTGCATACTTTTTAACATTTTTGCTTACATTTATGGGCATTTTCACATCATATGATACAAAATTCTTTCATATTTCTCGCAAAAAACGAATTCTAAAGATTTTACTTTTGCCAATTTATGATTAATGTTTTTTTTTTTTTTTTAATATTACAGGTGAATGAAATGGCTTCAACTAGAAGATCTTGCAAAAAATAAGCCTGACGTATTCTGCTACATCTGCGGTGAATACACCATTGTACCTAACAGGAATCCTGTTAAAAATTTTTTTTTTTTTTTCTCTTAAAACCTATTTTGGGTGAGAACTATATAAAAAAATCAACTGATAAAGTCACAAAAATGTCATCAATTTTGTGAGAAGATCAAATTTTTCAAACTGAAATTAGCAAAAAAAAAAAAAAAACCTGACCTGATTGAGAAAAACAGATGTCATTTTTGGATTTAGCGGTGCAAAATGGTCCCAATTCAGCTGAAAAAACCTAGACAACTTGCAAAAAACATTTTTTTGTAACCCAGTGCTATCAGTAATGAGGAAAGAGGCAGAACTTTGCCAATTTTGAAAAGGATTTCCCAATTTGTTAGACATGTTTGTGTTATATTATGTTTTTGTTTGTTTAAAAATAATAATATTTGAGCACTGAGACCCAATGTGTCAAATATGATACAAAGTTGAAACTCATACATGGAAATTGAGATTTGAAAAGAAGAAAAAAAAGGGTTGTTCAGAATGACCAATAAAGGCTCCAGTTTCAAAGAACTGGAATTTTCTGTCAATGATTTAATGGTTCAGGCCTTACAGGGGTAAAGTCTTGAATTTAAAATTTAAAATTTTAAGATTTTACAACATGGAACTGTGGTTGCGTCTTCCATCTTTAGCAGTAGGTTCTTCCTCACATTACTGGGTCAACTGCCCATTTGTGGATGCATGACACTAACTCTACTTCAACAAACTGCCCATTGCCCAGATGATTTTGTCATTAAGTGTATCATGACTCAATAATTAATACTATTTTCATTATTCTTTTTTTTTTTTTTAATTAAATTATTAAATGCTGTTGCAATTTAGTTCTACTCTTTCCTTAAAAATGCAGAACAGAAACTGTTCAAAACCCCCTGCACCATGAAAATAAAATCAATTCCAAGTGAAAAACACTGCACTTCTTACTACAGTCAAAATATATAAACTCACACAACCAAAATAAATACAGAAATGAATGGATCAAATTTAATTTAAAAAAAAAAAAAAAGAAAAGAAGAAAAAGAAAGAAATTAGTAATAGATCTTCTGCCGCCATGTTTGTTATTACTGACTTTCATCTCCGTCTTCTCAAAAAACTTTCTACGTCTTCAAGGTATGGCTTTGTTTACAGTATTGTAAAGGAAGTTGTTATTAATTTATTTTTTATTTTTTTTGAGTAAGTTCTTTAGCAAGTTTTTTAGCGTGTCAACCTGGTTACTAATCCACCTGTTTTGGTCTGTCTGTTTTGTTTTTTTTTTGTTTTTTTTTGTCTACTTGTGCTGTATGTAAAGCTGCTGAATACTTGTATTTCACTTGGGATTAATAAAGTATCTATCTATCTATCTATCTATCTATCTATCTATCTATCTATCTATCTATCTATCTATCTATCTATCTATCTATCTATCTATCTATCTATCTATCTGCTGGATTGATTGACAAATGCTCATTCCAACAAAACGGAGGCACCTGTTTATGTACGTAAAGCTAGCATGAATGGTACCACGAAATAACGATACTAATGTAAGTAAATTATGTTCAAAGTGATAACGTTGATGTTGACAGCCGTCACTTACGTTGTTCTAATGTTCTAAAAGTGTTGATCTAATGTTGTAAAATACATGTTCCTTTCACCTTACATGTATTTTTCTGGTATTTTTCTGTCTTTTTTCCCCACGTACATGCAAGGAACCAAATACGGTAACTTCACTGACTTTAATTTTCAACATGACAATAAAACATTTAGCAAAATTTCACAAACGTAATAAAGTCTTGTCATGGTTGAAATTGCAAATTTCAGAGTATTTCCGTGAGTGCCCTATAAATAAAGGGTTAAACGATTGGATTATGTGAAAGAAAGGGTTGCTGAAGGTAAGGATAAGAAGCACATAAAGCATTATCGCTACTCCATAAACGCCGCCAGCAATCTCCTGTTATGAGTTCTTGTTATGCACAGGAGAATAATAAGGCCGTCGTTTCTCACCGCGGAGAACAATAATGAGTTCGCTGCGAATCAGTCGTCTTGGTTCAATAGCTGCACCTTTGATTGTGATGGCTCTCTCTTTTTCATTTGGTCTAAGACTTTTCTTTCTTTTCTTTCTCTCAACAACACTATCACTCCTGCTCTATCTGTTTTTTTTTTTGTTTTTGTTTTTTTTTACTCTCTCTTTCTCCGGTCTGTGGTGAAGAGTGAGGAAACTCCTCTCTGGGCATCAATCCCCTGCAAATACGATTAAAGCACTGAGTCATCGTTTGGCCCAAAGGCGAAAGTGGCCAAAGCAGTAAGACTACTCAGTGTGTGTGTGTGTGTGCGTGTGTGTGTGTGTCCATGTCTGGTTGTCTATCTGTGACATGTGATAGGGACTCAGAGCTGTGGATCTTTAGGGAGAGGGGTTTGCTCTTATTCCGCTATCCAGGAACTAAATGGGCAATCCCATTCCACTCATTTCTCTGTCTCTTAGAGATTCAGCAGGGAGGCTAAGGCATGACGAATCACACCCAGATATCCTCACCCAAGGTCCTCTCTGTTCCGTCACCCCTCCTTCTTTCCTCTCCCTTTGCCCCGAGACTTAAAATGTAATTGCCACTGCTATTTTTTATTTTTTTTTTTTTTGCACATCCTTGCAAACAAAGTGCAGAGGTTGGTTATTTACTTACTTATTTGTCTTTTTTTCATTATAACATAAGGGTAGAGCATCAAAATAAAGGGTATTAGACAGAAACCCCTGGTCTAAAAAGGGGGTTTGATGTCTCTCAGAGTGTCATGTTCAATTTCTTGGGCCACATGAAAAAATGACAGGGGCTTCGGTCTGGAAATGACGGCAATTACATCCAGTCCTCCCTCCTTCAAAAAAGCCCTACTGTACTTCACAGCTACTTAACTAACCCTTTAAACCCTAAACCTAAAATGTTCCACCTGGACTTCTTTTTTTATTTTGACTAACAGAAAGTTTAGAAAATATGCTGTGAGTGAGTCCATTTCCCCTTTTTTCCAGAGCACTTTTTTTTCCCAGATCTTTCCAAATCTAGCAATCATTTTTAATTTACTGCATGTTGTAGTTCTGCTAAATCAGCTTATTCTCCAGCTTCTAATACAGGCATGAGTGGAATGACCATAATGATCCAATAAAGCCTATAAAGGGCTGCATCTCAGGTTTCAGAAACTATTGGAAATTCTCCAGTTGCACAAACAGTGAAAGAGATACAGACATCCAAATTGCATAGGCACAAGGTGTGTCAGTGGTGACACGCCAGGTTTTAAAGAGTTAAAATGTAATTGCCACTGCTTTTTTTTTTGCACAACCTTGCAAAAAAAATGCAGAGGTTGGTTATTTACTTACTTATTTGTCTTTTTTTCATTATAACATAAGGGTAGAGCATCAAAATAAAGGGTATTAGACAGAAACCCCTGGTCTAAAAAGGGGGTTTGATGTCTCTCAGAGTGTCATGTTGAATTTCTTGGGCCACATAAAAAAATGACAGGAGCTTCGGTCTGGAAATGACGGCAATTACATCCAGTCCTCCCTCCTTCAAAAGAGCCCTACTGTACTACACAGCTACTTTAAACCCTAAGCCTAAAATGTTCCACCTGGACTTTTTTTTTTTCTTATTTTGACTAACAAAAAGCATAGAAAATATGCTGTAAGTGAGTCCATTTCCCCTTTTTTCCAGAGCACTTTTTTTTCTCCAGATCTTTCCAAATCTTGCAATCATTTTCAATTCTGCTAAATTAACTTATTCTGCAGTTTCTAGTACAGACAGAGTTACAGCCATCCAAACTGCATATGTGCAGGGTGTGTCAGTGGTGACACGCCAGGTTTTAAAGAGTTAGAATGTTATTGCTATTGCTATTTTTTTTTTTTTTTTTGCACAACCTTGCAAACAAAGTACAGAGGTTAGTTATTTACTTACTTATTTGTCTTTTTTTTCATTCTAACACAAGGATAGAGCAACAAAGTAAAGGGTGTTAGAAGGAAACCCCAGGTCTAAACAGGGGGTTTGATGTCTCTCAGAGTGTCATGTTCAATTTCTTGGGCCACATGAAAAAATGACAGGAGCTTCGGTCTGGAAATGACGGCAATTACATCCAGTCCTCCCTCCTTCAAAAAAGCCCTACTGTACTTCACAGCTACTTAACTAACCCTTTAAACCCTAAACCTAAAATGTTCCACCTGGACTTCTTTTTTTATTTTGACTAACAGAAAGTTTAGAAAATATGCTGTGAGTGAGTCCATTTCCCCTTTTTTCCAGAGCACTTTTTTTTCCCAGATCTTTCCAAATCTAGCAATCATTTTCAATTTACTGCATGTTGTAGTTCTGCTAAATCAGCTTATTCTCCAGCTTCTAATACAGGCATGAGTGGAATGACCATAATGATCCAATAAAGCTTATAAAGGGCTGCATCTCAGGTTTCAGAAACTATTGGAAATTTTCCAGTTGCACAAACAGTGAAAGAGATACAGACATCCAAATTGCATAGGCACAAGGTGTGTCAGTGGTGACACGCCAGGTTTTAAAGAGTTAAAATGTAATTGCCACTGCTTTTTTTTTTTGCACAACCTTGCAAAAAAAATGCAGAGGTTGGTTATTTACTTACTTATTTGTCTTTTTTTCATTATAACATAAGGGTAGAGCATCAAAATAAAGGGTATTAGACAGAAACCCCTGGTCTAAAAAGGGGGTTTGATGTCTCTCAGAGTGTCATGTTGAATTTCTTGGGCCACATAAAAAAATGACAGGAGCTTCGGTCTGGAAATGACGGCAATTACATCCAGTCCTCCCTCCTTCAAAAGAGCCCTACTGTACTACACAGCTACTTTAAACCCTAAGCCTAAAATGTCCCACCTGGACTTTTTTTTTTTTCTTATTTTGACTAACAAAAAGCATAGAAAATATGCTGTAAGTGAGTCCATTTCCCCTTTTTTCCAGAGCACTTTTTTTTCTCCAGATCTTTCCAAATCTTGCAATCATTTTCAATTCTGCTAAATTAACTTATTCTGCAGTTTCTAGTGCAGACAGAGTTACAGCCATCCAAACTGCATATGTGCAGGGTGTGTCAGTGGTGACACGCCAGGTTTTAAAGAGTTAAATTGTAATTGCCACTGCTATTTTTTTTTTTTTTTTAATTTTTTTTTTATCCACAACCTTGCAAACAAAGTGCAGAGGTTAGTTATTTACTTACTTATTTGAAGGGTAGAACATCAAAGTAAAGAAACCCAGGGTCTAAAAAGGGGGCTTGATATTTCTCAGAGTGTCATGTTGAATTTCTTGGGCCACATGAAAAAATGACAGGAGCTTCGGTCTGGAAATGACGGCAATTACATCCAGTCCTCCCTCCTTCAAAAGAGCCCTACTGTACTTCACAGCTACTTAACTCTTTAAACTAGTGTTTTTCAACTCTGGGGTCGCCTGGAATTCAAAGGGGGGTTGCCAGAAATTTCTAGTAATTGATAAAAATAGAAAAAAATTACTAATAAAAAGTATTTTTTAATGATTCAATATATATTTTATTAGAATTAAAACACCACACTCTATTCCTAATAAAAATCAAGTTCATATAAATATAATATGTTATGCTGCATTTCCACTACATGGTACCGGCTCGACTCGACTCGGCCTTTTTGCGTTTCCATTACAAAAAAGGACCTGGAATCTGGTACCCGGTACTAGTTTTTTGGTATCACCTCCGCCGAGGTTCCAAGACTGGGGACCAGATACTAAAACGTGACGTGTAAACACTGCAGACCACTGACTGGTCAGAGAGTTGTCTCCGTGACCCGCTGTTTTACAACAAAACAGATGTGGAAGTTGACGGTAAGTATAGCGGTAGGTTAATCCACATGATGACAGCCCAAAAAACTACACCATGGTCGGTCGAGGAGGTTCAGTCTTTGGTGGCTGATGTAAAAATTTAGCACGAGCTTGACAAGAGCACGCAATGAGCGAGTTTTTCAGCAACTCTCTGAGCAGACGACACAGAAGTAACGCGCCGCATCGCTATGACGTCCAGGTACTTTGAAGTCGGTTATATCCTGTGATGCAGATGGTCTCCAGGAATAGTATCTGGTACCCGAGTTGAGTCGGTTTACATGTTGTGGAAAAGCAGCATTAAAGGGCATATCTTCATTGACCTGATCATGTGACTGCATGTGTTACTACGCTTCGACCTGCCCGGACATAGTCGCAATCAGAAAACCAAACCGAACAGAGAATCGGAAGATTTCTTCACCCGCGTGGCCCCGCTAAGACATTTCCAAGAGAAAAATGTCTTAGTTTGGAATGTCTGGGGTCGCCAGAAATTAACCTGTTTAACCCTGATGATATTTTCAGGGGAAAAACACCTAAAAAGACATACCCAAAGTAAATGAAGAATTACTTAGAATACTTATAATAATAAGGTTCATATGGATGTTCTTGGTGTCTATGGGCATTTAGAGACCTCACAGAATCTATTCCCATTGTCTAAAATATTGTATCTATTACTATGCCTGAGTAAACTGGAAACAAACTAAAAGAAAAATTAGAATTTTTTTATCCTTGCCTGTTTTTTTTTTTTTCGGCTGGATATGCATAAATTAATTGTTTGATTGTTTGATTTTTAACCTTCATCCTACCAAGCGGGTCATTTATGACCCCAGATGTTGTTTCATGTGTGTCATTGTGTGTTAAACTGAAACATTTATTCATGGTTTCAGGAGTTTGTTACTTGGTGTCATCCGGTGTTTGTATTGTAAAAAGTTTTGGATCATCACATCAACTGAACTTGTTACGATGGACTGAGTGTCCGGGGTCATGGATGACCCCAACATTTTTTTCCCAAATTGGCAGTATGTGTCTGATGACACATATGTTTTCTAACATACTTACCTGTAATAATCTATCTGTAACATGATATTCTTTTCCTTTACAGTGAAATATGGCTTTGAGAGGTGGACCTGCTCGATATACTGCTGCACAAGCATTTGTCAGATTAGTTGTTTGTTGATTGTTCCATTGACCATTTCACAATAAATATCACTACAAAATGTATTTTTATACTTTGGTTACATTGCTGCATACTAACTATTTGACTAAGTGACATATCATGACAATTTTTTTCAATTCATACTGAATTGCATCCAAAATAAGACTGGGGTCATAAAAGACCCCACTTGGTAAGTTTTGTATGTGAACTGTCATGGTAGGATGAAGGTTAATAACATATATTTCACCCCACAAAGATTAAAAATCATGTTTGAACATTAAAGTTTGCACTAAAATACACTTTTGACGTACTTTTATTAACATTAGGGTCTAAACTTTGAGCAAATGTTGAAAAAAAAACATCCACTGTCCTGATTTATTATATTTTTATAGTAGATTAATATTAACCCTTAATAGGTAACCTGGGGTCCCAGCAGACCCCACGTTTTTAATTAGGCCCGAGCCGAGTAAAGCCGGCACAGGGCCTATTGAGACTGCAGTGGGCGCATGGGGACGAAATCGCCAGTGACGCGGTCGCCTTTCGCCACTGTCGCCACTCTCACACATATTCACATTCACGGCACTGAGACCTTTCCGACGATGTACATGACATGTGCACAAATCGCATATTTACACCTGCTCAGAATGAATGGGAGTCAATGGGACACGCCCACTCGGGGTCAGTCACATGTGTGTAAGTGCACGACAGGTGACATCTGACCCCACACACATGTGGGAGACCTCGAGAACTTTCAAAAAAGGGCAAATACGTGGTTGCCATAGAAACGGCTATATTGTTCTTGCTCAGATTATTATTATTTTTATTTATTTTTTTTTTGTCTTATTTTTCTTTCTCCTGCGCTTTGAGCTCAATTTTGACCCTCTGAACATTTACGAAAACTCACCAAATTTTGCCTAAAATTCAGAAGAGTGAGAAATTGAATTTACATATAGGTTTCGTAGATGTCGGTAAAGAAATGTTGCGGCAGCGCCCCCTTGAAAAGTGGAAATGCATTGCGCCAATGGGAGTGCGTCCAACATAAAGTTTGTCGTAGAGCCACGAAAATCGGTACACAGATTCATCTTGAGGAGACAAACAAAAAATATTATTATGGCCACGCCCCTAAACCAACCCTTAGTCGGCCATATTGGATTGAAATTTCCAAAATGCTGAGTCAGCGTTTTCGCTGATGTCGTATTTTAACTATCTCCTCCTTGGCCGTTTGGCCGAATGAGCTCAAAATCGGTGTACAGTATCTAGAGAAGTGGGGCATCAAAAGTTAGCCGAATTTTTTGGATAGGTGTCACCGTTTTTGTGTGACAACGTCGCAAACTTTGCAAAGTTTCTCCGTGAATTTACCATTACAAAAATTGCTTCAGCTCAGACATACGAACAGCGATTTGGCTGAAATTTGACTAAGACGTCCATCTCCCAGGCCTACACCCATTTATTAAAAGAAATTGAAATTTTGCACTATAGCGCCCCCTACAAATGTACATTTACAAAAATGACATCAGTTCGGACATACGAACACCGATTTGGCTCAAATTTGACTCAGACATCTGTCTCAAAGGCCTACACCTATTTATCAAAAGAAACTGAAATTTTGCAATACAGCGCCCCCTACAAAAATTTTTAATATTTTTTTATTAAAATTGCTTCAGTTCGGACATACGAACACCAATTTGGCTCAAATTTGACTCAGACATCTATATCCCAGGCCTAAACCCATTTATCAGAAAAATTTTAAATTCGGCGCCATAGCGCCCCCTACAATGTTACCTTTACGAAAATTACTTCACGTTAGACATGCGAACACCAATTTGGCTCAAATTTGAATCAGTTGTCAATCTCCCAGGCCTACACCCATTTATCAAAACAAATTGCCACTTCGCTCAGTAGCGCCCCCTACAAATTTACCTTTACGAAAATTGCATCAGTTCAGACATACAAACACCGATTTGGCTCAAATTTGACTCAGTGGTACATCTCACAGGCCTACACCCATTCAATGGAACAAATTGAATTTCGGCTTATAGCGCCCCCTACAGATTTATTTATACAAAATTTTGTTCAGTTCGGACATACGAACACTGATTTGTCTCAAATCAATTGTCAATGTCCCAGGCCTACACCCATTCATCAGAAGACACAAAATTTGGGGCTAGAGCGCCGCCTGCTGAACGATGAGCATACTTCCACTGGACGTGCCCTTGGCGAGGGCCTTTAGATGCCGCTTGCGGCTTTAATTTGTTATGTTTTCATGCAGTAGAGGAGAATTGTACTTCACGCAGTAAAGGAGAATTTATTTGGAAAATAAAGCACAATTTTGTTATATTTTTTTCGTTTCATTGCTATCCTTTCATACTGTAAGCAATAAAGTATTGTAACTGACTAAAAAATAACATTTTTAGATGGTTACCTATTAAGGGTTAATAGAATTTTTTCGGCCTGCCAGCGGGCTGATAGGGCTAAAGGGGTTTTAAAATGAGGTCACAAGCTAAAAAAGGTTGGGAACCCTAAGTCTAATTTTTTTTTTTTTCTAATTTTGACTAACCCAGTGTTTCTCAGTGTTTTTTGAACACCCCTTTACATCATCATGATATGCTTTCAGTGCTTTTGCTAGATTTAGAAAGATCTGGGGAAAAAAAGGGAGCAGTCATTTACAATTTCTTGTATTTATAATTTTGCTAAATCAGCTTCTTCTTCAGCTTCTACCACAGGCATGAGTGAAATTATTGTAACGACCCAATAAAGTCTATAAGGTGCAACATCTCAGGTTTCAGAAACTAGTGGAAATTTTCCAATTGCACAAACAGTGAAAGAGATACAGCCATCCAAAATGCATATGCACAAGGTGTGTCAGCGGTGACACGCCAGGTTTTAAAGAGTTAAAATGTAATTGCCCTGCTTTTGTTTTTTGCAGAACATTGCAGACGAAGTGCAGAGGTTGGTTATTTATTTATTTATTTACTTGTCTTTTTTTTTTGTTTTTTCCCCAAGAGCCACATTATAACAGAAGGGTAGAGCATCAAAGTAAAGGGTAGCAGATGGAAACCCCGGGTCTAAAAAGGGGGCTTGATGTTTCTCAGAGTGTCATGTTGAATTTCTTGGGCCATATGGAGAAATGACAGGGGCTTCGGTCTGGAAATGACGGCAATTACAGCCAGTCCTCCCTCCTTCAAAAGAGCCCTACTGTACTTCACAGCTACTTAATGTAGAGCTGTTCTTGGTATGATAAAAAGAAGAACTAGAAGGAAAAAAAAAGGAACATCAGAACAATTGACAGCAATGGGGTTTTTCATCTTGATCGTAAAGATCTGAAAAACAAGAAGAGAGAGAGAAATCGCGCTGCTGGTGATTACAACTCACTGACAGACTTGTCACGGTGATGGGCCAATCACAGCGCAAAACCACACGATGATGACATATCATTTTGTCTCAGTTTGGACTGTTGGTAAACAGTAAACAACTGAATCTACCGGAGCTGACTGTCAGCTAAATGAAAAGAGCCATATTACTTGTATTTTACTTTTTTTGGACGCACTGTGTTTTGACAGGTAACACAAATTAGTATTCTCAAATGCAACTGCCGACATGCACATGTACCCTTTAAATCTATACGCAAATGTTAACCCTTTATCAGGCAAGTGACTACTTTTGGTCATTTTCGCACACATTGCAAAATAATGACAGCAATAATTACAGTGAGGACAGGGAGTCAACAATCTCAGGTCTAATGTGGTCTACAGGGTCTGGAAGATCCAATGTGGTCTACAGGGTCTGTAAGGTCTAATGTAGTCTACAGGGTCTGGAAGGTCTAATGTAGTCTACAGGGTCTGTAAGGTCTAATGTGGTCTACAGGGTCTGTAAGGTCTAATGTGGTCTACAGGGTCTGTAAGGTCTATTGTAGTCTACAGGGTCTGTAAGGTCTAATGTAGTCTACAGGGTCTGGAAGGTCTAATGTGGTCTACAGGGTCTGTAAGGTCTAATGTGGTCTACAGGGTCTGGAAGGTCTAATGTAGTCTACAGGGTCTGGAAGGTCTAATGTAGTCTACAGGGTCTGGAAGGTCTAATGTGGTCTACAGGGTCTGTAAGGTCTAATGTAGTCTACAGGGTCTGTAAGGTCTAATGTAGTCTACAGGGTCTGGAAGGTCTAATGTGGTCTACAGGGTCTGTAAGGTCTAATGTGGTCTACAGGGTCTGGAAGGTCTAATGTAGTCTACAGGGTCTGGAAGGTCTAATGTAGTCTACAGGGTCTGGAAGGTCTAATGTGGTCTACAGGGTCTGTAAGGTCCACCTCTGCATGAACAGTGAGTGGACCTGCTTTGTTAGGTACCATAAAGTAATGGTACTAATGTAAGGAATGATGTTCAAAGGGAGAATGTGGATGTTAACAGATGTCACTTACATTCTTCTAATGTTACAAAAAGGTTCTAATGTTCTAACATACATGTTCCTTTCACATTACATGTATGTTTCTTGTCTTTTTTTTCTACATACGTCTTGGATTTTTATTTATTTATTTATTTATTTTCTTGCCACTCATGGGTTGGGAACAAAATACAGTAACTTTATTCTACAAAACAATAAAAAATAAATAAAAATAAATTTAAAAAAAATTAGAATTTTAGAGTATTTCTATAAGTGCCCTATTGAAGATTAAACTTGTTTTCTGTGTTGGCATAGTATTATATATATATATGTATATATATATATATATATATATATATATATATATATATATATATATATATATATATATATATATATATACTTCTTGGATATTTATTTATCTTTTGGCCACTTATGGGCAAGGAACCAAATATGGTAACGTCATTAACCTTGATTTTCCACATAACATTTTTTTTTTTTTTTTTTAATTTTGAAGTATTTCTATGAGTGCACTATAAAGGATTAAACTTATTTTCTGTGTTGGCATTTTTTTTTTTTTTAATATTTATACCTCTTGGATATTTATTTATTTATTTATTTATTGCCACTTATGGGCAAGAAACCAAATATGGTAACTTCGTAGACCTTGATTTTCTACATAACAATAACATTTTTTGAAAAATTTCACAAAAGTATGTTGACAGGTATTTGGATCAGCACTTAGCACTTGTATTGTTCTAAAAGTGATGTTCAAATTATCTAAAATACATGTTCCTTCCACATCACATGTGTTTTTCTTGTCTTTTTTTTCTCCATACATCTTGGATTATTATTATATTTTTTAAACATTATTTATTTATTTATTTATTTATTTATTTATTTATTTATTTATTTATTTATTTATTGATACTTATGGGCAAGGAACCAAATATGATAATGTCACTGACCTTGATTTTCTACATAACAATTGCAAAAAAAAACAACAAAAAAAAAATGTTTTTTTTTTTAATTTCAAAGTATTTCTATGACTGCCCTATAAAGGATTAAACATATTTTCAGTGTTGGCATTTAAAAAAAAAAAATAAATAAATAAATAAAAAATACATATACCTCTTGGATATTCATTTATTTATTTATTTATGGCCACTTATGGGGAAGAAACCAAATATGGTAACTTCATTGACCTTGATTTTCTACAGAACAAAATTTTTTTGAAAAATTTCACAAAAGTATGTTGACAGGTATTTGGATCAGCACTTAAGGAGTTGCAGTGTTCTAAAAGTGATGTTAAAATTATGTAAAATACATGTTCCTTGTTTTTCTGGTCTTTTTTTCTACATACATCTTAGATTTTTTTTTTTTTTTTTTTGCCACTTATGGGTGAGGAACAAAATACAGTAACTTTACTGACCATGATTTTCAATACAACAGTAAAAAATTTTGAATTAGAATTTCAAAGTATTTTTATGAGTAACCTATAAAGGATTAAATTTGTTTTCTGTGTTGGCATGTTTTTTTTTTTTGTTTTGTTTTTTTTTATATGTATACTTATACACTTATGGGCAAGGAACTAAATATGGTAACTTCATAGACCATGATTTTCTACATAACAATAAAAATTTTTGAGAATTTTCCCAAAAGTATGTTGACAGGTATTTGGATCAGCACTTAGACTGTTGTAATATTCTAAAAGTGATGTTTTAATGGTCTAAAATACCCCTTTCTTTCCCCTTACATGTGTTTTTCTTGTTTTGTTTTGCCACTTATGGGTAAGGAACCAAATACGGTAACTTCATAGACTGTGATTTTCTACATAACAACAAAAATTTTTGACAATTTTCCCAAAAGTATGTTGACAGGTATTTGGATCAGCACTTAGACTGTTGTAATATTCTAAAAGTGATGTTTTAATGGTCTAAAATACACCTTTCTTTCACCTTACATGTGTTTTTTTTTGTTTTGTTTTGCCACTTATGGGTAAGGAACCAAATACGGTAACTTCATAGGCCGTGATTTTCTACATAACAATAAAAATTTTTGACAATTTTCCCAAAAGTATGTTGACAGGTATTTGGATCAGCACTTAGACTGTTGTAATATTCTAAAAGTGATGTTTTAATGGTCTAAAATACACCTTTCTTTCACCTTACATGTGTTTTTTTTTGTTTTGTTTTGCCACTTATGGGTAAGGAACCAAATACGGTAACTTCATAGACCGTGATTTTCTACATAACAACAAAAATTTTTGACAATTTTCCCAAAAGTATGTTGACAGGTATTTGGATCAGCACTTAGACTGTTGTAATATTCTAAAAGTGATGTTTTAATGGTCTAAAATACGCCTTTCTTTCACCTTACATGTGTTTTTTTTGTTTTGTTTTTCCACTTATGGGTAAGGAACCAAATACGGTAACTTCATAGACTGTGATTTTCTACATAACAATAAAATTTTTTGACAATTTTCCCAAAAGTATGTTGACAGGTATTTGGATCAGCACTTAGACTGTTGTAATATTCTAAAAGTGATGTTTTAATGGTCTAAAATACACCTTTCTTTCACCTTACATGTGTTTTTTTTTGTTTTGTTTTGCCACTTATGGGTAAGGAACCAAATACGGTAACTTCATAGACCGTGATTTTCTACATAACAACAAAAATTTTTGACAATTTTCCCAAAAGTATGTTGACAGGTATTTGGATCAGCACTTAGACTGTTGTAATATTCTAAAAGTGATGTTTTAATGGTCTAAAATACACCTTTCTTTCACCTTACATGTGTTTTTTTTTTGTTTTGTTTTGCCACTTATGGGTAAGGAACCAAATACGGTAACTTCATAGGCCGTGATTTTCTACATAACAATAAACATTTTTGAGAATTTTCCCAAAAGTATGTTGACAGGTATTTGGATCAGCACTTAGACTGTTGTAATATTCTAAAAGTGATGTTTTAATGGTCTAAAATACGCCTTTCTTTCCCCTTACATGTGTTTTTCTTGTTTTGTTTTTCCACTTATGGGTAAGGAACCAAATACGGTAACTTCATAGACTGTGATTTTCTACATAACAATAAACATTTTTGAGAATTTTCCCAAAAGTATGTTGACAGGTATTTGGATCAGCACTTAGACTGTTGTAATATTCTAAAAGTGATGTTTTAATGGTCTAAAATACGCCTTTCTTTCCCCTTACATGTGTTTTTTTTTTGTTTTGTTTTGCCACTTATGGGTAAGGAACCAAATACGGTAACTTCATAGACCGTGATTTTCTACATAACAACAAAAATTTTTGAGAATTTTCCCAAAAGTATGTTGACAGGTATTTGGATCAGCACTTAGACTGTTGTAATATTCTAAAAGTGATGTTTTAATGGTCTAAAATACACCTTTCTTTCACCTTACATGTGTTTTTTTTGTTTTGTTTTTCCACTTATGGGTAAGGAACCAAATACGGTAACTTCATAGACTGTGATTTTCTACATAACAATAAAAATTTTTGACAATTTTCCCAAAAGTATGTTGACAGGTATTTGGATCAGCACTTAGACTGTTGTAATATTCTAAAAGTGATGTTTTAATGGTCTAAAATACGCCTTTCTTTCCCCTTACATGTGTTTTTCTTGTTTTGTTTTGCCACTTATGGGTAAGGAACCAAATACGGTAACTTCATAGACTGTGATTTTCTACATAACAAAAAAAATTTTTGAGAATTTTCCCAAAAGTATGTTGACAGGTATTTGGATCAGCACTTAGACTGTTGTAATATTCTAAAAGTGATGTTTTAATGGTCTAAAATACGCCTTTCTTTCACCTTACATGTGTTTTTTTTTGTTTTGTTTTTCCACTTATGGGTAAGGAACCAAATACGGTAACTTCATAGACTGTGATTTTCTACATAACAATAAAAATTTTTGACAATTTTCCCAAAAGTATGTTGACAGGTATTTGGATCAGCACTTAGACTGTTGTAATATTCTAAAAGTGATGTTTTAATGGTCTAAAATACGCCTTTCTTTCACCTTACATGTGTTTTTTTTTGTTTTGTTTTGCCACTTATGGGTAAGGAACCAAATACGGTAACTTCATAGGCCGTGATTTTCTACATAACAATAAAAATTTTTGAGAATTTTCCCAAAAGTATGTTGACAGGTATTTGGATCAGCACTTAGACTGTTGTAATATTCTAAAAGTGATGTTTTAATGGTCTAAAATACACCTTTCTTTCACCTTACATGTGTTTTTTTTTGTTTTGTTTTGCCACTTATGGGTAAGGAACCAAATACGGTAACTTCATAGACTGTGATTTTCTACATAACAAAAAAAATTTTTGAGAATTTTCCCAAAAGTATGTTGACAGGTATTTGGATCAGCACTTAGACTGTTGTAATATTCTAAAAGTGATGTTTTAATGGTCTAAAATACGCCTTTCTTTCCCCTTACATGTGTTTTTCTTGTTTTGTTTTGCCACTTATGGGTAAGGAACCAAATACGGTAACTTCATAGACTGTGATTTTCTACATAACAAAAAAAATTTTTGAGAATTTTCCCAAAAGTATGTTGACAGGTATTTGGATCAGCACTTAGACTGTTGTAATATTCTAAAAGTGATGTTTTAATGGTCTAAAATACGCCTTTCTTTCACCTTACATGTGTTTTTCTTGTTTTGTTTTGCCACTTATGGGTAAGGAACCAAATACGGTAACTTCATAGACCGTGATTTTCTACATAACAATAACAATTTTTGAGAATTTTCACAAAAGTATGTTGACAGGTATTTGGATCAGCACTTAGACTGTTGTAATATTCTAAAAGTGATGTTTTAATGGTCTAAAATACACCTTTCTTTCACCTTACATGTGTTTTTTTTTTGTTTTGTTTTGCCACTTATGGGTAAGGAACCAAATACGGTAACTTCATAGACCGTGATTTTCTACATAACAACAAAAATTTTTGACAATTTTCCCAAAAGTATGTTGACAGGTATTTGGATCAGCACTTAGACTGTTGTAATATTCTAAAAGTGATGTTTTAATGGTCTAAAATACACCTTTCTTTCACCTTACATGTGTTTTTTTTTGTTTTGTTTTGCCACTTATGGGTAAGGAACCAAATACGGTAACTTCATAGGCCGTGATTTTCTACATAACAATAAAAATTTTTGAGAATTTTCACAAAAGTATGTTGACAGGTATTTGGATCAGCACTTAGACTGTTGTAATATTCTAAAAGTGATGTTTTAATGGTCTAAAATACGCCTTTCTTTCACCTTACATGTGTTTTTCTTGTTTTGTTTTGCCACTTATGGGTAAGGAACCAAATACGGTAACTTCATAGACCGTGATTTTCTACATAACAATAAAAATTTTTGAGAATTTTCCCAAAAGTATGTTGACAGGTATTTGGATCAGCACTTAGACTGTTGTAATATTCTAAAAGTGATGTTTTAATGGTCTAAAATACACCTTTCTTTCACCTTACATGTGTTTTTCTTGTTTTGTTTTGCCACTTAATGGTAAGGAACCAAATACGGTAACTTCAAGGACCTTGATTTTCCATGATAGTATTTTTTATGTCCTCCAATGACACACTAAGGTTGAAATTGTTTGTATTTTGAGTATTTCTATCAGTCTCCTATAAAAGGTAAATGCTACCTATGTGTTTTATCTTTCTATTCATTCATTTATTGGCTTAAAATGTGACACTATAGGACTCATTTTGAGGAATTCGGACTTTGACGAAGCACTAAGAGAAATTCAAATGACTCTTGGTTCAGGAAAAAATGAAAAAAACAGTAAAAAACTCAAGTAGTTTTAGAGGCGCCTCATAAAGGGTTAGCGTACAGTATATTCATCGTATTTCCGAGTGAATGATGAGGATAGGAGGGTATATATCTCTGTGCTCTGTTTTGCTATAACTTATGAGTTTGTACGCTGCACACTTTGTCCTGTTGTGTGAATCCAGAGGACAATCGCTAGAACAAACACTTTGAATCGAGTTCATTTGTCTGCTTCTCTGTGTGTTTGCTCTTGCTCTAAATCTGTGTGTGGAAGAATCAAGACCTGCCTGTGCTCTCAGCTAGCGCACTACCTTACTGTACGACCGCTCCAAAGAAAACTATTGATGAAAGCAGCTATAATTAGTTTTAATGTGACTGTAGCTAGAGGTGGTTTGCATTGTAATGTTGATCCTGCACTGCAAAGCCCCTCCCACAAGCAGATTGTATCGAAGCTGGCAAAGTTCGCATTTAAATTATTCATCATCCAACCCAAGCCCAGAGGAGATTTTTTATTAATTAATTTATTTTTTTATTTCTATTTTTATTTTATTTTTAGGAGAGGCTACGAGTGATCAAAATCAATCCTCATCACTGGAGAGGAGTAAAGATCGAGGCTGCCGGCCGACGTCTGAACTCCTGAAGCTGAACTCATCTTTTTTTTGTATGTTTTAATTATGAATGACATTTGCCGAGCAGTGGAGCTGCTCAATACCTGCCAGAAGATGACTGGGGTTTGTTCTTAGCAGGCACAAACAATTGCTCAAGCCGATCAATCATCTACGTATGCATGCCATTTTACTTGCGCCGGGGGAGTCGTTTTTGTCTTGTCCGTTTAAAATATTTATCCGAAAAACTTTGATTTGGAATAGGAGTGAATTTACCCACCGACCGGATCTTAACCCTGCGCATATGCCAGTGGTTCCCAACCTTTTTTAGCTCGTGACCCTGTTTTAACATCACAAATTTCTGCCAACCCCAGACATTCAAAATAAATGTTGTGAACCCTTCATAAACTTCAGTATCTTGCCGATCTGTTGGGGGGTGGGGGTTTGATCCATAACTAATGCAGGGATTAAAGTTCTCCGTCACCACGACGGATTTCCGTCAAATGGAAAAATTGAGGTGGGAAAAAAGTCATATTGAAGTAACTTCCCCACGTGTTTCGCGGAGTCCAGTCGGCACCGTGGTCCTGTCCTGGGTCTGCAGGTGTTTAACGCTTTCATGCACAAATTATGAGAACCTCAATCAAATTTTTTTTCCTGAGTGTTTTTATTCCTCTTTAGGCATGAAAAAAACAATGCAATTGAAAAATTTCATCTGAAAAATAAATTTAAAAAAAATAAAATAAAATAAATAAATAAAAATACTGTCAAAAATTTCAAAAATACATAAAAAAAATGACAATGAAAAAAAAAAAAAAAAAAAAAAAAAAAAAATATATATATATATATATATACATATATATATATATATATATACGGAATCTGGCCCAATTCAGAATCGGGCCGGCCCAGAATGGAATTCTATTCTAGGACGGCCTAGACTGGAATCCTGCTGCTATAATGTTATTTTTATACCATGTTTAATGCAAATGATCCATAATTCCATAATTTGCCATAATTTTACATTGTCAGTCTTACATACCTTGAGTAACTATTGTCAATTTCAGTCGATTTCACTGTACCATATATTGGTGGGGAATACCACTAGGTTCTATTTGTAAATAAAGTGTATTATAGTTTACGATTAAAATGTTGTTTGTTTCATTTTTTTTCACATATTTGCAAATTCCATGTATTGATTTTTGTAATAATTTAGATCATTTGCATTAAACATGGTATAAAAATAACATTATAGCAGCAGGATTCCATTCTAGGCCGGCCTAGAATAGAATTCCATTCTGGGCCGGCCTGATTCTGAATCGGGCCAGATTCCGTTTTGGGCCTCGACATATATATATATATATATATATATATATATATATATATATATATATATATATATATATATATATATATATGAACCTATTTTTCATGAAGCTGCAAAAATGTTCACTCAGCTGGACACGACATGTTTAATTTTTGACACACAGAAACATGTATTTACTGATACATTGTGTGAAAACTGTGGGGAGGGCTTATAAATCTGGGGGTTTATGCTCAGGAGAGATCTACATAATGTTACCAATTCATGTCAGAAAAGATATGTAGTGTCTTAAAACTTTAATAAAGATATGTGTGGAAAAAAAACAAACGAAAAGAACAAAATCCATGAATATACAAGAGAACAACTGGAGAATAACTGTCCACTGTAGTGACCAGTATGCATGAAAGGGTTAACACAGGCACAGGGGGCTGATAGGTTTAACAGTGATGATAATAAGGTGACTTCTTTATTTTTATGTCGGGAGGACAGATTGATGACTATTTATGTTTGGAAGGAAACGCTGCTCATTCTGTGCCTCAGAAACACATGGACAAGTTCAGCTTTACCGAAGTTCAGCCTCCAGACTAACTTTAGTTTAGTGCTAACAAGTAGCTTTCATTATGAAAGAACCCCAACGAAAAGGGAAGAAGACAGAACTGATCTACATGGACCTTCATGTTTGGGTTCATAGCTTATCTCCTCTTGCCGGTATATGACTAGTGTGTGTGTTTGTGTTTGTGTGTATGTGCCCTTCCCGTGCGTGCGGCTGTGCGTGCCGCGGCCTTACGCGGTTACGCGCCCGACTGCATAAGTGCTTTATTTGGACCCGTTTAGCATCTTATTTCTATCTGTGTGGTACAGTACGAAGATAAAACTGAATGAATGAGTAACACCCTTGGTATTTGCAAAGCCACTGTATTTTAAATACCCTCAGAGAGGATCTGTGACGGAATATAATTTCTGTTTCAGTTGACGTAATTTCTTCCAATCAAAAGAGAACATGATATTGGCGGGGGGTGTGGACGCAGGTTTGACGACGTACAGATTATTTTGGCTAGCATATATGACATCATGGACACGTTTGTAGAGGAAGGTGCTGAAGTGGTAACTATTGAGAGATGCATGAAAAATAGATGGCTTGATGAGAAGGGAGACGATGGAACTGCAATTAGTAATTATGATTTTCACTTGCTTCAAAGGTTTTCATACCCTTTAAAATTTACCACAGAGCACCAAAATTGACCTGAAGCTTTAAAAATTTTCTGGGGGAGGACCCCCAGACCCCCCACCAACACCACTCAATACCACACAATATACTACAGAAAAAGTGGATCACATATTTAATTTTTGCAGCCTGGCATAAGTCAATGATTAACTCCAACATTGGTTAATTTGCATTATTATTTTTGGCGCTAGGTCAAATGTTCAAAAATACTAGCATCTGTCACCAAGTGTGCGTAAAATGCACACCTATAAATCAAACTATTAAATATTATATATTGATTTATTTTTCTGCTCTAATTTGATTTTATTTTTGTAAATCCAGGTCAGTCCTAATCATACATATCAAATGGAAGAAATAGTGCGTTTTAGACACACTTGGGAGACAGATGCTAGTCTGGTAATTTTCTTTTGTTTACAATGTGCACATTTTAGTTGGTGGTCAGAATTTTAAAGATCATGCAAAAATGAACAAACCTTATTTAAATTGTGAAGAATAATATGAAATTTTTTAACACAAAGTACAAAGTGTGCCTAAAAGGCGCACCCGGATACCAGAGGGTTAACTTTGAGAGAGTCAGTTTATTTTAACACTGAATATATGACACTGACAGTGTAAAACCTCTGGAAACTCCAATTATTTTCACAGACACTAGAAGTTATCGTGTTAAATTTTACTCTGTCCATTGTTGGAATAACTCCGAAAGAATTCAAATACTTTTTTTTTAATTTAGTGTGGATTATTTTACAGGTCCAACCCACTTTATACTTCATATTAGGCTGTTTGTGGCTCCTGAACTAAAATGATTTTGACACTCCTGGTTTAAAGAGTTAAATCTGGAGGTAAACACAGGCAGAAGCTGCTCCCCTTGCTAATAATCCAAGCTCCAAACCTGCATATAAACAC